>NC_051410.1:33120227-33120294 GCF_015228065.2 Penaeus monodon
ATCACAGTCAATCCTTTAACGTTGTTGCCGTTACCTATATCATTATTTTTGTTGTAATTATTATTGT
>NC_051410.1:33120467-33120551 GCF_015228065.2 Penaeus monodon
GTTATACAGCCATGTGCTTGCTTCTCGCCAGCCGTACAGTATGCCATGCACGTGCGCGGGCACTTTCGGTTTAGTTGCCAATAT
>NC_051410.1:33120604-33120766 GCF_015228065.2 Penaeus monodon
GAGATGAAAATAGCTAGTTTTTATGACCTTTCGAAAGGAGGTGAACTTATTTTTTGTGTGATAGTACTAGCCTATGGGGTCATGTTTGTTAGTATGCTTATTATTAATGTGCATAATAGATAAGTACATGTACAGCCTTGAATTAGCTCATTTACTGGTACT
>NC_051410.1:33121284-33122835 GCF_015228065.2 Penaeus monodon
TATGGGTGTTTATAGATATGTACCCTTTTATGTGTATATATATTTGATTAGTACATACAAGCATTATATGCTCCTATTATGTAAATATACAGAATATGAAGCCTCTTTATGAATTCGCAGCTCTTCTGTGAATATCTCGGGAAATGATAGAGAACGTTATTCAAGGGTTTGATCAGCGAGCATGGGTGGCGCAAGTGTAGATACGTGGCTCACAGCGAAATTACCATTTGCGCTCCATTGTGAGTCTGCCGCCAGCTCACAACTTGGGATCATGTGCCATTGAGTGACGGAACTTTCTCAACGGGAGATGGGGCAAAACATGGCCGAGGATACGTGACTCAGGAGTTGGGGGTCTCTCGTGACCGGATTCGAAGGCCCGGTCCTTCCTTAACAGGTGGTTTTGTTTGGCGCAGGGGCGGTGGGTGCAGGCTACTTGCTGTTGGGGATGTACGTATCCGTTTATGCTGGTTGGGTTTTGTTTTCCCCGTGGATGTTGTGGGATGGGGCTCGGGTATATATGGGGCGTTTTCTCGAGCGTGGGGAATAAGTTTCATCGGGATGACGTGGTGGTGTGTGCGGCTGGCGAGCACCATAGCGGTCCGTGATGTGCGCCTGTCCTTGTCATGGGTTCATGCTGAATCTGAAGGGAACAGGAAGGGGGCGGACGGAGGCTCGGAGGGAGTGTAACGTGCACGGTTCTGAGCGCGCGTGTGACGGTCCAACGGCTCCCGCCCGCCCAGACGCTCGCTCTCTTGGCGGGACGTCTCGGGCGGGGCGAGGCGCGACGGGGGACTCGGGCAGCCATGACGCCTAAGTCCCGACCATACAGGAGGCGGGGGCCAGGCTCTTGACACACGCACTGTCATTCGCTCCACTGTGCCACTCAAGGTTTAGTTCTCATTCTCCTTTTTTACTTTCTTTTTTTCTTCTCTTTCTGTGATTTTCTCCCTTTTCGGTTTCCCTTCATCCTTTCTCTTCTGTCTTTCAATCTTTCCTTACTTCCCGTCTTTCTGCCCCACTAAGTTTCCTTTCATTTTTTTACTCGCTCCTTTCTCTTTCGTTTCTTCTTCCTCCCCCTCCTACCTACCCCCTATTTTCTTTTTTTGCATTTCCCTTTCTACACCAATTTTTAAACAATCTTCCTTCTGATCTTAATTTCACTCTATATAATTTTATTTAATTCTTCCCCCTGATCTGCGTTTCAATCTATATCATTATATTTAAATTTTCCTTTTTACCTTCATCTCTCTCAATATTAATTTTTTGTCATCTCTCACCACATCTTGATTTGTCACCCCCCCCCCCCCTACCCCTCATGTCCACGTCGACCGTTTTCCTGGTACCTTTCGTGCTTCATGCTCTCTCTCCGCCGCCTCCCCGCGCGCCGTCCCCTTTACCTCAAACTTCCTCTCTCGGAGTCGTGAGTGTCTGTGAAACAATGGCGAGCCTAACCTTGGGTGACTGCCGCTTGTGTAACGTGTGTGACGTCATTCGCCTCCTCATCTGGTGTGTTTTCAGCCGTTGCAAGTTGCTCTTTCCTTGCTCAGGTTA
>NC_051410.1:33123836-33124626 GCF_015228065.2 Penaeus monodon
TTCGAGGGAAAATGTTCACTTGCCTGGGAAAATGTTGCACCAAGTACGTCTTGGGCTACCTTAGGAGGGCGATCGTGCAGTGCTCTTGTATGAATTGGCACTTTTCATCCTAGGTAAGTCCGTGACGGATGAAGGATGGCCTTAAGTGCGAGAGGAAGATACTCGCACTGCAAGCCGTATTCCCCGAAATCCAGCCCACTTCCCCCTCCCCCATCAGGCTCTGAAGTGCTTAAGTAACCCCATTATCTTGTCGCCCCCATTATTGGCTTCCCTCCCTTCCCCTCTGCATCGCGAGCTTAGTGACAAGCGCGGAGATGTGGCGGGGAATGCTAGACGTGGATGGCTAGCGATGGGGACGGGGGGGGGGGTAAGGTGGGGGAGAAGATGCTGCTATTGCTGGGTTTACTTTGGCTGGACATGGGCGATCAGGATGTAGGGGTCGCTGTGTACGAGCCGGGAGGTAGGGGGTGGGGGGGGGGTCTGAATTGCACGGCGAATATCACGGGAAGTAGGGAAGAGAGGGGAAAGGGGATCTGGGTCCGTAGGATCGTTGGGCACTCCCTCGGGGCATTAGGGTATCCCCTCGCCCCGCTCCACTCCCCCTTCCCCTCAGGGGGGAGAAGAGATTGGCACTCCCTCGTGTGATGATTTCTCTCTTTTTAAAGTCATGTTACTCTCCTAAAGCATGGTCTCTTCACGTGAAACCCTGCAGGGTGACGCGGAAGCTCCAAGCACTTGCTCACAATTTGTTGATTAATTCACGTTTACTTACTTTGTACCTCCCCCCCCC
>NC_051410.1:33124719-33124900 GCF_015228065.2 Penaeus monodon
GGGACGCGTTGTATGCGATGTGGTGCTCCGACATGTGTTTTCGGCGGCCCATGGTTGTTGCCAAGCTATGTCAATCCGCGCAGGGAGGTCGGGAAATGAGTTGCGTTTGATTAACAGATATTCACCCCACCTTCCTTCCATCCGTCTCTCCTCTCCTCTCTTCCCTCTTGCCCTGTTTTAG
>NC_051410.1:33125110-33125211 GCF_015228065.2 Penaeus monodon
CCTTAACGTGATTGTCATTAAACTTCCGGTTGTGTATATCGGAAAGCGATTATTGGATGGATGTGTCATTGATTTTATGTTCCCCCACCCCCCACCACACA
>NC_051410.1:33125280-33125382 GCF_015228065.2 Penaeus monodon
CGTGTGTTCTTATTGGTGGTTAACATTGAGGTGGATGGTGATGTGATTGGTTGGTGTGATTATTATGGATGAAATTAGTGGCCTGGTTGACGAGGTGTTGCC
>NC_051410.1:33125702-33126102 GCF_015228065.2 Penaeus monodon
AGGTGTGCTTTATGTGCTATTTTGGCGGTATCGTTTTAAGACATTCTGCTGTGGAGTGTTACGCACTTTAGCTTAGCGAGGCTCTCCATAAGGTTTCTCACGAAGTGTTACCAGGAGCAAAGAAGCAACTGTATGACTCCTCCGACGTCGGTTGGAAGAGGTACAAACCTTGATTAGCTTTCGTTTCCTCATTTTTCTCGTATAGGCCTTTATTGCCCCCCTTTCCCCCGTGCACATGCTCGTATTCACACTCGGATGCACACGCTGGCTTACGCTTTCAGGCGGGGGTGCACAAAATAGCTAATGTTAAGGCAAGCACGTTTGGCAGATAGAAGGCGGCTGCCATCTATTGTCTTCTGCTTGTGTCCTTCTTTGGAAAGAAACAAGCATATTTGTAGAG
>NC_051410.1:33130043-33130332 GCF_015228065.2 Penaeus monodon
AAGTCAGATTTTCCCTAGCAGGCTGAAGCCCCACCCGCGCAAGCCATCCGAGATGCAGAAGTTGTGCAACATTTAATTCTCGCCGAAAAAATCCGCTTTTAGGAGAATATTGTAAACCTGCTTATGGGTCGAGTGCCAGGCGGGCCCGGTTGTTTTCTAGGACAACCCTCCGCTGATGTATAGCGCTCTCGTGTATTTTTATTTGAGCTGGCTTCTATGTGGCCACGGCTCTACCCAGCATAGGCATTGCCGGTGGTATTGAGTAACCGTGTTCAACACCAGAAGAAAA
>NC_051410.1:33130699-33132763 GCF_015228065.2 Penaeus monodon
CGGAAAGTTAGAGGGAGAGGGAGGAGGCGGTTGTTACACAGTAAAGGTGTAAAAAATGTACTTGTAAATGTGCTCGTCATCTTTTAAAATTGATCACATGAGCAGTATATTTTATATGTGTGTGTAGCTCTTTTAATTCCTCACGCAATTACTTCTGAGATGCCTTTTTTCTTGAATATCTGGGTGATATCCCAAGAAGAATAGAGGAATATGTAGGGCAGTGACGCTAGGATGCGACAGTACTTTCGGTATGTAAGGGCACCGGTGCCAAGCCTACATAGCAAGGCAGCTGCTGTTTCCTTCCTCGTCGGCCACCGTTTGCCACCCACAACCCACAGCCCACGAGCCACAAGCCCACACTCACCAGTTCCCATCCAAACAACAACCTTTGCTCCCACGTCATACACACGAGATACGATATGACATTTATGTTGTTCAGCCACCACCCTCAGTCCTGTGTCATCCTCATCCTCATCCCCCCTTCCCTCCTCCCTTTCGTATCCCCCTTCCAATGCCCCCCTCCCCTCATCCTCGTTCTTCTCCCCCCTCCTCTCCTCTCGCTACCACCATATCACCGCGTCACCAAGGTTTGTCGACCTTAATCCGCCATCCCCGAAGGTCTGCTATCCTTATTTTCACGTTCACCGAGCTCTCTGCCCCATGCCTGCAGACTGCTGGCGAATGCCCTGAACCTCTCGCCTCTCTTACCGTCTCGGATACCGTCACGGGCTTTGGGTGCTTTTTGCGATATCCGGCATCTCTAATGTATTAAAGATAGGACCGGTTGTCATAGGGTTTCTTGGCCTTGTTTTCCTGTTTCGATAGACGTCTATAAAGAGTTTTGATTGTTGGTGTCTCGTGATCTTTTCTTGCGCTTTTTGGCACGGCTGTTTGGAGGGATGATTTCTAGAACAGTATCCTGGTCGTTTATGAATTCAGTTTTGTCAAGGTTTGAAAACTGATTTAATAATACTTATACCATTCTCGTCGTGTGTTGGAAACAAATTAGAACAATAATTTGCCTGCGGTCATCGTTCTGGTTGTCAATACAGATTACACTTAGCCACTGCAAAAAGAATAAGGTCAAGTGATCAGTTACGTTCTTGTAACGACGATGGTAAGTGGTTATGGTTGCCACAGTGAGAAGTGTCAAGGCCAGCCACAAAATGTTATGTGGTTACGTTTACCGACCAACCCAGTTTTCAAGCCACCTCCTCGTTTGCCAGTAGTCCAGAGAAAGCACGCGAGAATTTGTGAAGGCTTTCTCGCACAATAACCTCTGTACTGGAAGTCGGAAATCGGGCACTCTGCTTACCCTTTTTCCTGGCTTTTCTAGGCGATTGCGAGAGATTTAGAAAAGGCTTAAATGAGGATTGATTGTTTTGCAATGCAGGATGATATAATTAACAATTTTCTAGGTTACGTAACAGCGAAACGCGTCGTATACATGCCTTAGGTTGTGAAGTTAATGCTTCTCATTCATATCAATTCTATCTGTCACGGTGAACTCTGTTGAGCTTAGAGAGAAAAATGTGACACATACATAATTTCCAGCGTTCGGTCTCCTTGCTTTCAGTACCCAGGAAGAGAGGCTTGGGCCTGTTTGCTTGGACATTTATCGAGGCTCCGGTATCCAAAAGTAACTATTAGATTGGAATTATTCTCATTCAGTTGACAGTTTTATTTTCACTGTCATACATTAGTAACAGGTGTGATAGCTACTGATCTAATAAAATGGTTGTCGAAAGCTCTGCTGATTTTGTTTATTTATCTTCGGACGACAGCCCGCGGGAGATCGTTGTATTTATCAACAACGTAAAGTGGATAGACGGGTGTACTTTTGGAGCCGTTACGCCGTCCAATTATGTCGCCATGTCCTCGACGTAATTACTGTGAAAGCACGCGAAGTAGCTTCCGTCACGCCGACATTTTTATGGCACGTCCAGTCACCCGAGAATATCGGGGGAAACGCTGTGTGGAAAGGAAAACCAGATGAGAGGGGACTAGGACGCACAGTGACCAGGATTTCAAAGCTGTTATCTCAGCTTTCTTAACGAGAACAAG
>NC_051410.1:33133027-33133429 GCF_015228065.2 Penaeus monodon
TTAAAAAATGAGTAACTAAAGCTTTACATTTCAGGAACACATTCAATGTTATGATGCTAATACGGGTGGCGGTGTTATTTCACCACAAAACGTCAGCAATGGCGGTATGAAAAGCGCATGATTGCCAGCGTAACAAAATAGGGACGTGGCTATAGCATTCAGTTTTACAGCATTGCCAAATGGGTGTGTGGTCTGTCACGGCAAGAGTGCGAGCTATGCGGATTCTCCTGCGGGTAGCTGGCTTCCAACGTTGCTTGGAGTGATGTGTGTATTTTAAGCCTCGCCTGAAAGGAAGGGATCCGGAGATGCGGCCATAATGTGACTGGCTTTGGTAATGAAATGATTTGCTTCCGCATCCATACTTCATATCCCCAACCTTCTCTCTCTCCGTTTCTACCCATC
>NC_051410.1:33134169-33135265 GCF_015228065.2 Penaeus monodon
TACCCTGACCGGTAGGTCCAGTAGAGTTTGGACTCGTGTGCCCCGACTCGACTCGACAAATCTGGTTTGGTGTGAACGCAGCCTGAATAGTCCACAAATAAATTCAATTGTTGCTCTATATTGGTAAGTTTGATTGTGCATATGATATTCTGTGTATTCAAATGCTGGTGTTTTGGTGGTGATGTTCTCTTCGTGTGGATTGTAGGGCTATTCGCACAACCGGCAATTTGGTTCAGTTCTTTTTTTAAGACCGGGACACATCATCATTAGTTCGCGTGGTGTAGTCAGACGGATATTTCCCCCCTTGGGCCACTCTTCCTGGGGATCCCGGCGTCTATAGTGATGCGTCCCTGCCAATATAGAGCACGACGCTTTGTATCTTTGTATTGGACGGTGGCATGTAGAAATTGATAGCGGTGCTAGAGTTTATGATATGAGCCATAGATGCCTTTCAGGGCCATGCCTGTTTCATGCCTGCTTCATACGGGGCCCTCCGGCTCGACGCAGAGTATCCAGAGATCGCTAGGCGCGACCTTGCTCTCACACGAAACAAAGTGAGTCCGACAAGAATATGACATGGTCAGACCGTGCGCATTTCGACCGATGACTACTATTGGTGCGAGTATCCTCGTGTGGAAAATTCAAAATGATGGTGCGGTTTTTTAGCTGTTGGGAAGACGCACATATATGTAAACTCACGTACAAGCACACACACACGCACACTCGCAACACTACTCACGAGGTTGAGATAGAAGCAGCTGGCGACGGGTGCAACTTGTAGGATCCGGATGATGTAGACGGAACACTGTTACCACAATGGCCCTGCCGCAGCGGCCCACTTCTCTTGCACATTTACATTGAGTCTTTTGATCTCCTTACGGGGGTTGCATGTGCTTGATCTACCTGAGAAATGCGTATCCTTCACCCCTAGGTCCGTCGCCAGGACTTGCCGTTCGCGGATAGAAAGTCTCTTGTGGATTTTTGGACATTGTTCTCTTGTGGATCCTTTGCCTGACCTGATTTTTTGCGATCCATATTGTGGCACGAATATATAGGCCTACCCCATAAGTAACCTACTGTCATACTCGCTCGCTTC
>NC_051410.1:33135513-33135787 GCF_015228065.2 Penaeus monodon
AGCCCGTGTCCTCAGCTGCTTTACTCTCATGTTTTCCTCGACTTATTTGCTTTTATTTACGCTTCATTACATATGCATAGCTGACAGTAGGAAAAGTAACCTAGTTCGTGGCGGAGCCTCTAATGCATTTTCTCCTATTTTCAGGTAACTATCTGTGATGGTCGTAGCGTGTCTTGCGGCGTTGAGGCTTGGCGCGAAGATTATTCCAGGCCAGCGGCGGGAGATCATAGAGTAAGAGTAAGTCAAGAGTAAGTCTTCACGCGCCCCTCCGCGC
>NC_051410.1:33135860-33136306 GCF_015228065.2 Penaeus monodon
CGGCCGTTCCCTGCCTCGGACGTGCTCGGCTCAGGGTGTCGGAAAGATCGAAGGGTGTCTTGGGTCTAAGGTGCTGGCCTGGGTGCAGTCGGATCCGTAGGCCTCGTGTGATGGGAGCGGGTGTTGAGGCGATGGTGTTGATTTATGTAAATGGCTTTGGCGAAAATAGTTAAATGTCTTGAGTAGGAGCGAAGGGGTAGGGAGAGGGGGGGTGGTACCACTGTTTCCAGCGACTTGGTGGGACGGAAAGTTCCATTGGTTGGGGAAAGCTTCAGGTTCCAGGGAAGTAATGTATGTATATGTTTCTGAATATTCCACGTATGTATATAAACGATACCCTTAAAAGGACACACACAGGGGGAGGGGGAGAGGGAGACGGTACCTGTGTGTGAGTCTGAGTGCATTTGTGAGTGAGTGCAAGCGAGCGAGTGTGCGTGAAACGTGAA
>NC_051410.1:33137495-33137645 GCF_015228065.2 Penaeus monodon
CACTTCAAAGCACGCGATTCCCGAGCGCACGCGACCTCACACGCACACTGCCAGCCTGGGGATTTATCGGGGCGGCTAATCGCCTGCCTTTGCGGGTCAGTGAATTAAAATTGGCAGCCGTGTCAACCGGTGAATATTTTGCCGTCCGCA
>NC_051410.1:33137674-33138050 GCF_015228065.2 Penaeus monodon
GTGCCGCGTTACTTGCTCTTTCGCTTCCACTCGTTTGTTCTTTAGGATGGTTTAAGGTAACCATCCTAAAGTAGCCACTCGTACCCTATCTTGGCTGCCTGTGTCTTTGTTTCTTCTCCCTTAATCCTGTTTCTTCTTCCTCCCCTCGCCTTTCACTCATCTTGTTCCTCTAACCCCTTGTCGTTTGCCCCCCCCCCTTCCTCGGTCTTGCATCTTCCCTTCTGTCTTTCCTGTCCCCACTACTCCCATGCCCTTTCATCTCCCGCCTGTTCTTATCTCTCCCCCATTCATTCCCATTCTCTCTCCCCATCTCCGTTCCCCCGTCCTCTCTCGCCAGGCCTTATCTTTATTCTTCCCCTCTTCCTACGTTCTCACT
>NC_051410.1:33138115-33138921 GCF_015228065.2 Penaeus monodon
AGCACTGCCTCCGAATAGCCAATATCTGGAGTTTAGGCTGAAGGGGGAGGGGGAGGTGGCGGATATCGGCGAGGGCGCAAGGGGTCGGATAAGGATAATGAAGAGCGAGGGGAGAGGCTAATTCGACGTGAGGGGCAGATGAAGAGTCGTACGAGACCACGAGTACTACGGGAAGGGTGCAAGGAAGAGCAAGAACTTCAGGGAAGGGAAGGAGCAAGAAAAGGGGAAGATAAAGAGGGCTGAGAACTAACACGGGAAAGGGGAACTCTGTCAGCTGGAGAATTAAGGTTGACGCTAAAAAAAAGGAGAGGAGAGAATTAAATGATTTACAAACCCACTTTGCTTAATGATATTCATACAAGAGAAGCCTCTGTGCGTCGAGTGGCCCTCGGGTGCCAAGTGGCCAACAAAAACAAGCAAGCCCGCGGCAGCCGGCAGCTAACAGGCCGTCGAAAGGCGAAAGAGGCCTTAGTGGCAGCATTGGCAAATGACAATGGGCGGCGAGGAGCACATCCGACGAGGAGAGGTGCCTGAAACAAGCGCAGGGAGCCGGCAGCGCCGGGCAGGCGGCCGGGCGGCTGTGATGAAACAACAGCCGCGGTGTCGATGAATGTAGTGTAATTAGATTTAGTGAAGACAAAGGCCGGCGCAGGCCAGCAGCAGCACGGTTAGGTAGCTCTTAACAGTATCTCGGGTAAATAAATTTCCGTAGTATAGATGGGTATAAGAATATGTTGGCTTGAAGCGACGTAGATATGTACGAAAATGTGAGTATCAAGGAGCTTGGTTAGGCTATGTAGCAATTA
>NC_051410.1:33139536-33139841 GCF_015228065.2 Penaeus monodon
CGCACACACTCACACGCACACGCGCACAAAATAAGAGAAAAAAGAAAGAGCGAGCGAGCACACACATGCGTTGTAGTGGGACATTGATATAGTTCCTCTGCGGACGGGAAGGCGAAGTGATTTATTTGAGATTATTCCAAGGTGGAAGGTTTGTGTAGGGAGGGGAAGTGAGGGTATTGCCGAGGGGAATAGGGTAAGGGGAAGCCACAGTGATAGATATTAATGCTCCCTCCATAGTGTGGCTTCACGCGAGGGACGTGTGTTGCCGAAGGTTAGGGAAGGCAAGGATGAAAACTCAGTGTTTC
>NC_051410.1:33139992-33140295 GCF_015228065.2 Penaeus monodon
AATAGTTATTTAACGTGGTGTTGTTTTCTGACATGTTGCAGTTGCGTATTTTTAAGGTTGGGATGTGCGAGTTAATGGCCCGCAACATGGCAAATAATTGACATTGGAAGCGATCAACACTTTTTCAGTACGGTGGTCCTTGTCGTTTTACGATTGGATGAACGTTTTGATATAATTGTCAACGAATTTTTGGTGTTTGCAGCGAGCATTAGAGGATTGGATGAGTTTGCGATAGAAGCCTTGTGAGATAGTGAAGCGAAGCGTTAATCACTCTCCTTCTCTCCCTCCCCCTCTCGCTGACAC
>NC_051410.1:33140529-33140741 GCF_015228065.2 Penaeus monodon
TGAAGCCACGAAATTACGTGAACCATAATAGCTTGCATTGCTATCATGCAACTTATTACGTGGACGAGGGAAACCGAAGATGGCTAATGCGTTCGGAACTGGTCGAATTGTGACTTTGTCAATAAGAATCTGAATAGTCATATGCGAGTGATATTTAAGGTGATAACCTGGGCATTGTTTGGATTCTTCAATAGCGCAGGAAAAGCCCTATC
>NC_051410.1:33140774-33142008 GCF_015228065.2 Penaeus monodon
ATATGTTAACATGAAAGTAGGTGTTATCTGGAGTTTGCACAATGCATCGTTTATGTTATGTTTGCGGGGAGCCTTGTGTGTCGATGAATTTAATAAACGTATGGGTCGTGGCATTTGTATAGTCATGTTCGTAGGTGTATCTCAAGCGATGGTCTCTGATAACATAGATAACGATAAGGTCAGCCATCGCTTAGTTTATTCTACAAATCATTATTGGGTTTGATCACTGATTATTAAATAAACGCCTGTGTGATTCATGGCATAGGGTACGCTTCGGCTAAGCCATACCTCTCGCCTTTTTGTCTATATTCTTGCTCAATGTGCCACTTGTTCCACTCGTTCACAAACGGTTCATTCCACAGCCATGGCGAAACAACGTACGTACTGCAAACCAGACTTGAAGGTCACAGTTTCATTTATCATCGCCTACCGGTTAGGCAACAAACGCTGTGTGTGTTATTTTCCGTTATTTAAATACGGAAGTTTTCTTTTCAGTGTGACTGTAGAATTTTGATTCCACCAACTATAATATAATGATAATTATATTATTTAGCTCCATTACATTCTCTCTTGTGGCGTAACTTTACGTCAAACACCATATGGCTTATTTCGAAACCTTTCTTGGTATTTTCTTCTTCGCTCGAACATTTGACGCTTCCTTATCGTCTCGGGTGGTTCAGATTTTTAGCATAACAAGATAGCACCTCAAGCTAAAGCCACCACCAGCTAGAATTACACAATTGGATGACCAGTGAGTGTACCCTGCGTCTTGGTCCATGTGCTCTGTTCGATGTGTAGGTTCCTTGCTCAGATTTGCCTAACTTTTTACCATATTCAAGCGTTTACTAGTTTGAACAAGCGTATTCATGAAGCTATTATGATGCACTGCACAGCGGACGATGGGCTGACCGAGTAGGCCAGCGAGTAAACAGGAAGAAGGCCGTAAGTTGACGGAGGGGGAGACAGTCGGTCAAGATAAAAGGTGCGTTGACATGAGGGAAAATTGACACAGCATAAGAAATCGGGTGAAAAAAGGGAACCCAATGATAAGAATCAGGTTTTTAGATAGTTGTATGTGTTGAATTGGGTTCATGCAGAAAGGACAGGGTTTCAGGGGGCATTGTGGTCATAGAAGTTTATGTAAATTCGAGCTTTAATGTCACCAGCCCTTGGTTCAAGTTTGTTATATCTTGCACTGTGTTAGCCAATCTTTCGACCTCCTACTATCTGCCAG
>NC_051410.1:33142098-33142266 GCF_015228065.2 Penaeus monodon
TCCTTCTATTCACATTTCTTCGCATTATCCGTTTTCTCTTCCCTCGCTCCTGTTCTTTCCAGCCTTCCATCCTTGCATTACTTCATGTGTGGCTTCCTGCGGCAACCCTTCAGGTGGAACAACCCTTCTCCCCGGCAATACCTTGGCATGTCCATGATCTTGTTTGTA
>NC_051410.1:33142491-33142690 GCF_015228065.2 Penaeus monodon
CCACGGGTACGTCGGATTGACATAGCCACCCATGCCCAGAACCAAACATACGTTGGCACCCAGGTCTTCTGACATCCACTTGCACACACTCCCGCACGCGATTTCGTTCGCCTGCTTACATTCATGTTATGCAACGCCATTAAATCCACCAGGGAATGAGGCAGTCAGTCACTCATCGCCTTCCCCATCGTTAAAGCCG
>NC_051410.1:33142731-33142885 GCF_015228065.2 Penaeus monodon
GACCGGTGAGTCATTGGCAGCGCAGTGAGTCTGGACTTTCTCTCAACTGGGGAATTAGTCGTCTAATGCACAAGCTGGAGAAGGCTGGAGCGGGGATGATGATGTTCAGGTTTTGATTTAAAATCGATTTTCTGTGATCTGGGACTTGGGCATG
>NC_051410.1:33142906-33143134 GCF_015228065.2 Penaeus monodon
AAGGGGTCGTTTTACGTACAGTTCGTTTTTTGTTTGTTTGTGGTTTGGTGTAGGTTTGGTTCGTTTTGGGAACGCTGCGATGTGCTTAGTAAGGGAGGTTGAGTCTGACCAGTGTGACTTGATTAACGGGACTTATATCGAAGTATTGTTTTTCGACTCTTAAGTTCAAGGTTTATAATTATTTTATTTTCTGTTGTAGAGTTTGATTTCAGCATCTGCAGATCTAGG
>NC_051410.1:33143227-33143380 GCF_015228065.2 Penaeus monodon
GATGCATAAAGTGTAGTCCTCAAGGTCACTATGTACAGTATAGTATACATCCCTTCCTTCTCGAAAAAAAATTGAGGAGGGAAGATTCCTCGAAGAAAAATCCTCCTCCTCCACTTCCTACTTCTTCCCTCCTCAAGACATCCTCAAGGAAAA
>NC_051410.1:33143420-33143685 GCF_015228065.2 Penaeus monodon
ACTCGAACGACCCCAAGACCCCACGAGAGAAAAATGTGTATATATATTGCACAGGCATTCCCCGTTTTATATACCGGGCAAGATGACCCTGCGCTTAGCATTTTGAAGACTGCCACGGAGACAAGGTGAACGGGTGAGAAATTAAGTTGTGCAGAGTTCGCGCCAGATTAGTTCCGGAGTTTGGGCGTGGGACACGCGTCATAATCCGCACTGATTCGCAGCAGTTTACCTTAGAGACAGCGAAATTACGCATTTGATTTTACGT
>NC_051410.1:33143726-33145034 GCF_015228065.2 Penaeus monodon
CAGACACTTGGGCGTGGTATTGGAAAGGCTAGTGTGTGCGCGGGGTTTTGAGGGCACGGACTTAAGGAAAAGTTTTGATGATGACTGTACCCGCTGAACTCTACCCGGAAAACTTAGGGAATCACTTTCTTAGATGTACGTCTAGATTTCAGTTGCTTCTCACTTCGTCATCTTGGCTTCTTAAAAAAAATCAACCCATCGTTTAAAGGAGGGGGGGTCTCCTTAGCGTAATATCATTCAATTAACGCAGTTTCATAGAAGAAAATTTGGAGTTACTTAGCAGGTACTGCTAGATTACATATGTGGAGACGGAGGTGGATGTCTGAAGTTAGATATAATCGCACCTCTACAGGTATTGATGCACATTCCAAAAGTATTTTCGTTTACTTTTATTATGATATCTCGCTTTTACTAATTCTGGGATATGTGATTGATAGGTATGCAAGTTACGTTATTGAGAGAGTAGCGGAAAACGTTCAGCAAGTGACCATTGGATCGTCATAAAGGATGTGCATCATGAACAACAGGAATTCGTGTTAGGACCTGTTGAGTTCGACGACACCTGTTGAATAACGGCTATGATAACTACAGGTGTGTAACGAGACGACCATGTCTTCCATCTCTCTTAAGTCTTGCTTCTCCCTCTGCTCTCGGGAAGGGAATGTCTGCTCTGTGGGAGGTATTGATGTGGGGGAGGGTTGATTGGCGGATCGCTTTCCACGCCGTCTACTGTAAGCTGTAATTGTATTGTCTCCGAGAATACATATTGTGTTAAACGGTAGTGCACGCTGATCAAGTCACAAGATAAGACGGGTAACGATCTTCGATTGGCTGCCCCCTGCCCCGCTTTTCAACTAATCTTCTGAGGGATTAGCGGTGAAATATTTTTATTCATCTAAGAACTTATAATGCGACAGTCTCAACGATAACGGAACCAGTGTAGACGAGATTGTCTTAGATATAATCTAAGTCGATTGTGTGTTATGTACCGTTATCGGGACATTACTCCGTCACTGTCAAGAACAACATTCTTTTCTCTTCATTATACCCTTTATTGGTGGCTCGTTAGAAAGATGTCCTCGGCGGCGACAGTGTCATAACACCATCGCATGTTACGTGCCACTATAATGGAATGATGCACTTGCGCGTTCACCTCAGATGACACATTTTGCCAGTCATCGCCGTGGGTGTTACATGTCAGTGTCATGGCAGCGTTACCAGATCGCCGAGCCGTGGCAGTACGTCGGGGAGCGCGAGACAGAGTTCCTCCAGTCCTTCTGCTGCGACGACTTTTCCCTTCACGCCGAT
>NC_051410.1:33145070-33145572 GCF_015228065.2 Penaeus monodon
TTGTTACGGACGGGTATTAACGTGCGTGTGACGGAGGCCATGCTATCGTAGCGGTGTGTGCCGGGCATACAAAGCGCCGTGTATGACGATAACGGCAACACCCCTAGTGCTCGGCCGGGGTTGTCCGTGGTGCTGACTATTGATTTCTCACGGGGTCAGGCTCTGCCTTGTGAGGGTGGGGGATGTGTGATGCCGCCCACATCCACTCGTACGTCTTCTCCTGCCGCCCACGCCCACGACAACGTCTTCTGTCCTAGAAACACGCCCACCCTTCACATCTTGTTATTCACATATCTGATTCCTGTTGTGACGATTTTTTAAAATAATCGCTTCTTTTCCTGGCCAAATGACATCAAAGATTGCTCACGCCCACCATCATCCACACGTCTTCCTACTCCCCACGCCCACGCCATCTGGTCGTCCTCTGGACCACGTGGATTCTGCGAAAATCCCAACACTATTCATCGCCATATTCTCAACATGATAATCATACATTCCAGTA
>NC_051410.1:33146527-33146754 GCF_015228065.2 Penaeus monodon
AGGAGTCCAGTAAAGCTTGTGATTTTATTAGGCTAAAGAGCCCTGGCTACAGCAGCCTGTTCCTAATGGCCAGATGGGGCTCGATGTGAAGGGGTCGCTGTTCCTCTCGGGGATGCGCTTCTTTGCTTGAAAGAGCCTCACACAACTGCAACAGGAAACATCCCGCGTCACTTTATGTCCCAGAATCAAATACAATGGGGGTTGTAGTTACGTAAGCCTAAACGTTT
>NC_051410.1:33146930-33147087 GCF_015228065.2 Penaeus monodon
GTCTTGATCCATATTGCTGAACGGTGTCTTCCCGGTGTGTTATGCCTGCTGTGTCTTGGTATCACAGGTAAGCGGTATTCTTTGTTGGCTGCCGCGGAGTCGATGATGTTATTTCGTGGAACGGCCTTCACTTGTACGATTTCATCAGAGCCCAACT
>NC_051410.1:33147980-33148185 GCF_015228065.2 Penaeus monodon
CGCCCCCGACCCCTCGCTCCGTCCCTCGATGTCTCTTCGATTATTATTGTCACTCCGATATCTCTGAGCCACTCACGCTTTTTCACCGAGATCCTCTCTCACCTTTAACTTCATCCCCACCCCCCCTACCCTCGTCCACGAGTATCCTCCCTCACTCCAGTCTGGATCCCTTTGGGTTTACCTGTCACGTTCTCGTTACGGACTG
>NC_051410.1:33148274-33148475 GCF_015228065.2 Penaeus monodon
GCCCTCTTTTCTTCTCTTTATTTTCCGTCTTTCTTTTCTTTCCTGTTTCCCCGGCCGTCTTTCCCCTTGTCTCGTTAAATTTCTTCCTAAGCGTCCGGCGGTCCCGCGTCCCTGGCACCCTCATGCTCTTTCCTCATAGCCTTACGCCCCTGAGGCCCTTCCCGCTTCCCGGAACGCCCCTTTTATTTGTCCCGCTACACT
>NC_051410.1:33148540-33148659 GCF_015228065.2 Penaeus monodon
TGTCTTTATTTATTTTCTGCGTGGTTCATTTTGCCCCCGCTTCATTTTCCTCACTTCGGTTTTTTTAATGTTCTTTTCTAAGTCCCTCTCTTCCTCCTTTTTTGCTGTTGTTTCTTAAG
>NC_051410.1:33148817-33149302 GCF_015228065.2 Penaeus monodon
TATATTTCACTCACTTCCCTTCCCCTTGCTTAGCACTTCCTGGCTTTGTCAGAGTGAACGAGTGGGCGGGGGTGAATAGTTTGATAGTGTGTGTCGGGGCGTGTGGGGCCCTGTTTTTCGTGTTTTTTTTCCGAATGTTTTAGCATCCTTCTTTTATCCGACGGGGCACCTGGATTCACGTGTGACATCTTCACCCCGAAATAAACCTTTTTATTTGTATGATTTTTCTTTTTGACGGTGAGTTGGGGCTGTGCAACGTGTGTATGATGTGGTGGTGGTGTTGGGTTGAATTGGTGGTGATAGAGGAAGGGAGAGAGTGAGATAGTTAGGGCGGTGTTCTCGACGTAAAAGAACGGTGGCACTCGCAGGTAGGAGGAGAAAAGGTGAGCTTGCTTGTTATAGAGCTCTAGAGCAGCGAGAGGTTTGGGTGCTACATTTGACAGCCGAGATATATTTTATTATGATGATGATGGCGATGGTGGTGG
>NC_051410.1:33149337-33149605 GCF_015228065.2 Penaeus monodon
GTAACTACATATATGCAGCCGTGATTTGTTGATCGTGGGGAATGTGTTGGTGGTTTTAATAGTAGTTCCGTCCTTAAGGATCATGAGGGCGAAGTCTGGTTTCATTTATGCTGTTTCTAGAGTCTGCTTGGAAAGTTGTTTGTAAAATTATGTGTCATAGTAGTTGTCAGGCTAATCCGATGACTTATCAGATATTATGCACCAGCTTACATTGCAGAATATTTCGTGTTGGGTTTCCTATATACCCATAAACGTGTATAAATATAAC
>NC_051410.1:33149694-33150045 GCF_015228065.2 Penaeus monodon
AGTATGAAATGTCTGTCCTGAATCCGTTCTGGTTATCCCACACTTCCCCTGCATGCAGTAGCCACGAGGCTCCTGCAGTGCAAGCCCTCCTCCCCGTCTGCACCCCCCCCCCCCCGTCATCACACGAGCACGCAACCACATTGTCTACGGCCAAGAGTTAGCCAACTCTTTCTGCCACTCTCTCTTTGCCTCTCTTTCATTGATCTGGGTCCGGAATGCAGCCTGATCCCATATCTCATTTCCTCCTCACATTAGCTTGTTTCCGCTGCCTTGATAGATTATTCCATATTTCCTCCTCCCTTGTCCTACAACTAGCCTCACAGTTTTCCTGGTTTATACGGACACCCGCAC
>NC_051410.1:33150080-33150217 GCF_015228065.2 Penaeus monodon
TAAAAGAGAAAGAAAGAAAAGAGAGCTCCCAACCTGTACTTAAATCACTGTCATATTTTATGTTATGGTCTTATTCCTGGAACTACTATAACAACATTTCGATTGTTGTCAGAGATCAGACCGTTTTGCAGCCAGTC
>NC_051410.1:33150378-33150964 GCF_015228065.2 Penaeus monodon
AAATATTTAGTAAGACTAAGTATATATTTTTTCTTGTTTTACAGGTGAGGCATGATGATGGAATGGCAACTGGGAGTGCAGACATGTGGGTAGGCAAAAGTACGGACGGACGCAGTCATCATAACGTTCGTCACTCATTTTTCTACAGTACAGTCGTATTGCCATTTCACGGCATTGTCATTATTCTCTAAGCTGTTATAGCTATCACACCTAGATGGGCACCATAGTTCAGATGTGGCTCGCAAGGTTTGCGTTCGTGGTCCGTCACCGAGAACCCATTTTGAACCTTGTTGGAAAGACCGTACGCCGCCGTAGTATCGGTTTCGCATTAAAACCAGGGACTGGAGCGCATGAGCGGGCGATGGCTACAGAGTGGATGAAGCGAGTCGTGGATCATGGGGATTATATACCGTGGAAAAGCAATACGTTGGATCGTAGCATGATTCCGCTGCCACTCTGTACCCCAAATGGACATATATGTAAAATGAGAAGGGGACAGGGGCGTGGAAATGTGTCAGATTGTACATGCTCATTATGGGAGCGATAAAAGGTATAGTAGTAATAGTAGTAACAGCGGCAGCAGCAA
>NC_051410.1:33151002-33151403 GCF_015228065.2 Penaeus monodon
ACAGGGTGTCTCTTGGCAAGGCAGCGTGTCCTGCTCGACCGCACTGTTGGTTAAAGATGCTGTGTCGGATGAAGCCTTTGGAGCTCAAGGGCGCTGTGCTGGAATCCAGGAGGTACTTATTGCAGGGGGATGGAGTACAGAAACCCTTGCACGAAAGCATGGCCTGATGTTGAAATTCTGGCGATGAAAGGCCTGTACGTTGGGATTCTCGTTCTGCCACCCCGTGCGTAACCATTGATGTCTTCAACCTTGACCGCTAGGCATTACGCAAAGAAACCTTTCGGGGAGTGGCTTTAACGAACCTGATGGAACTTTTGAGGATTGTTAAGGTTTCGGCTGCCATTCACTGTTTACAGCATTTAGGCTTGACATATAATAATCCAATTTATTCTCAATTGGCC
>NC_051410.1:33151948-33152425 GCF_015228065.2 Penaeus monodon
CGCTCCATATGCATGTGTGCTGCCATGGTAAAAGAGAACCTTTTTCACCATGGAAAGAAACACACACCCAGAGAACATACGAATGAATGCGCATTCAGGGAAAGAAATGGGCACTGTAACCAGTGCATGGTAAGTACTGTACTTATATTGAATCCGTAAGAAAAAAAATGGAAAAATATATATTCCATTTTAGTATGTATGTTTTAGGAAGTAAGTAGGGTTATATTTTTCATACCGGAAAGGACAAAAATCTTTTTAAAAAGAGGATAAGTATGAAATTGGAATGCATTGTCTTAGGCGTGGGTGTGATAAGAGCCGCAGAGAGTCCAGTGAAAGGGTCGGAGGGAAATGGTCTTTCCTCACAAAAGTGCTGACCAAAGACCGCACAGCTGAGGGATGAGGAGGATGAGGATGAGGCTTCTTCTGACCGCGATAACTAGCTCTCTCGTGATGGATGGTGCGTCCCGGCGGATTGCA
>NC_051410.1:33152502-33152684 GCF_015228065.2 Penaeus monodon
GGAGACGTGAATGTGATTTTTTAAACTATAATTTTGTCATAAAATTAGATACCTAATATTGGTTTATCTTTCGGGGGAAACTAGGGAAAGAGTAGTGTGCTAGTGGTGGATCTCTCTTCTCTGGTTTTAATTTTAGGTCATAATCACACGGACGCGCTAGCTCCTCGGTGGCTGTGTCTGGC
>NC_051410.1:33152813-33153180 GCF_015228065.2 Penaeus monodon
CACAGACACAGGAAAACAAGAGAGCATGTTGTACTGATTAAAAATGTAGGGGATACGTGTGCTAGATATGTGAGTTGTTCAAGGGAAAAAATGTTCAGGTACGTAGACTTGAAAGTCACAGAAAGTACAGTACCATTCTTTGCCCTTCGCATGAAAGGCGTCGCTGCTTCCTAAATCGGAGGCTGGATTCCGGCGTTCTCCCCATCCAGCGCCTTGGGATGCGGACATGCTTGCGTGGTGAGGTAGGTTACGGCCCAGTACTGCCAAGAGATGCAGCCGCTGCGCCGCCCCGAAGCAGCACTCGTCACACGAGCGCGGAGTTTATTCAGGGACAGCAACGGGTAATACTCTCGGAGGCCGTTGTAGT
>NC_051410.1:33153197-33153320 GCF_015228065.2 Penaeus monodon
TTAGCGCGAGATTTAGGCTTGTCACGGCTGGCATTGGTTGCTCTTGACCCCAGCTCTTATTGACCTGGGGTAGGGACGTTGCCAGGGAGGGAATATTGGCAGGCAGGCAGGTTGGGGTGGAAA
>NC_051410.1:33153409-33153846 GCF_015228065.2 Penaeus monodon
AACCCAAGGGGGGATAGAAGGGGGGGAGGACTTGTTTTTGCCTAAGAAGGGACATGAGGGGGGGGGGGGGAGGAATTGTGTTAGCTAAGAGGTTTTCGTCGAAGGCTCTGCGATAGGATTATGCTCCCGCCGCTCCAGATGCTCCACGAAGAGGAAGGAGGGTAGCGAGGAAAATGAGCATTGGAGCAGCTGCGTGGGTGTGTGGAGCGAGGGAGGGAGCTCTCGGGTGTAGGGGCCGTGTGTCTGGAAGAGGGAAGAGGAAGTTGTTAAGATGGAAGGCAGATTCTAGTGTTGGAGCAAGAAAAGAAACTCAATATCTGGTTTGTGCGTTCCGGATGGGGGGTGAGCCGAGTCGAGACGTCGGAGAGAGTTGTGAGTTTGTAGAAAACTACGTCTATTGATTCATAGTAGGCCGCGCGGCCACCAGACAGAAAGTG
>NC_051410.1:33154174-33155321 GCF_015228065.2 Penaeus monodon
GGCTTGATTGACATTTCTATTTCATGGAAATGGAGAACAGCTCAAACCATGGTCTCGCAGTGAAGAGTATTCCCATTTGTTCTGGGACAAGGAAAGCAATTAGACGAAAACCCGAGCAGTCCTCAAGGGCAGGTTTCCCCTTTCCCCTTGATAAGTGTGGACAGACGTGGGCGTGACGGGCACTGACGGATGGGGTTCTGACACGTTCCCTGCGGCGCGGAAGTGCTAGGCGCCGTAGAGCAGTTCTTCGATAAATTGATTGCCTTTTGAGTCTAGGGTGTGTCGATTGCTCGCCGCTCTGATAACGGGCGTGGAAGTGAGGGAGAACAAATCAGGAAGTTCGGTGTGAGTGAGAGGCAGTAGTTAGGATAATTCTGCGATACATGCGGTAGGTCTGGAGTGTGAGGACGGCCGTGTTTGGTGGCGTAGGTGGTCGAAGGTGGTTGAAGCTGCACAGCTGTTCCCCGCAAATAGAACTTGTTAATGTAAGAAACGTGCAGAATTTTATAAAAAGTTTTTCAAGTCGGGATATCGCGTCGCTGGAAGAGCACGGGAAGACGATCAGTGGTGTGCGGCTCTCGTGCATGACTCAGCAGTGACGTTTGATGCTGTTAAGGGCAGCCATGTGGGTTGCCTTCATCGCTGTTGACTTAGGAGGGAGGGAATCGCGCATAGCAGGTGCTTCAAGCTTGGACATGATTCTTCGTCTTCTTTAGCAGTGCTTCTCTTTCCTTTCATTGTAATGGGTTTATTTCCGCGTTATTGGCTATTCTCTCAATATGTTATCGAAGTATTTCAAACATGTTTTCGTTGATCAACTTTAAAATAACCCATGTTCTGTGAAGAATATCTTCCTCAGTATTTATCGCTATAGTAGTATTGGCGTGATACAAATATGGATCAATCTACCAAATTCGTAACGTTAGATGTTCCGCGTAAACTAAGTGCGAGTAAAGCGGGTCACTTCCTCATTGTGTTCGAAAGTATCTCTCCTAGATGTTAGGTAACAAGGGCTAAATCGGCATCACAACAGCAGACACACAGCGGGACAAAGCCTTCGAAAGATGGTAGGCCTATGATCACTCTAGGGGCTTATAAGCGATGAGATTGCAAGGTAATACTTTGAACCGGTATCAGTAGACAGCGG
>NC_051410.1:33155635-33158348 GCF_015228065.2 Penaeus monodon
TTGGCTGCTTTAAATGGAGCACTTAATTTGTTCATATTTCTGTTGGACCAGATCGACGAAAAAGTTTCCTCGGACATCTTTGCGGGTTTGATAGGAAGGGAAATTGGCAGAAACGTTATGATACGAGATACGTTTTCGCTGTATCGATCTGAAGCGAGGCGGGAAGCCCTTCACTTCTCGCAGTCTTACAGGCAGACAACAAAAAACGGGCCGGAATGACAAGCAGCGCCGTCCAAGGAGAATGTCAAGAAAAAAGTCCGTGTCGCTTTTTTTTTCTGGCAGGAGGAGGGGGGAGTGGCATTTTTGAGGGGAGACTATGCGGGTATTGTCTTAAAATTGAATGTTGTCTGTGTTTGTCTTTGGCTTCCAGGGAAAGGTGAGTTGAGACGACCTTTGGCGCTGAGAGCGGGATTTGCTACTAAGAGGTGTGAGACGCCCGTTCTGGGACGGCTTTGGCTCAACGTCCGTTATGAGTCATTATAAGATGCCGTGTGTCTTCTCTCGGGTTTCTTGGGAATTATAGGTGATTAGGAAGGGGAGGGAGAGTTGTTGTTCGCTTTGCATGTCCTTACGGCAGAGATTTTCGGCGCTGGGAAATAATATCTGTCAAACTTGGACAGATATTCATCAGTTTGTTTTGAAGACTTGAGAGAAAAGTAGACTCAAGTTGAACCGAGATTGAAATACTTCGAGAGAAACACAAGCTGTGGGGTCGGTGTTATTCCTAAGCATTGTTTCTGGGAAAATGCTCCGGTGAACAGTTCGTTACAAGGCGTAAACGAGATGATGAGCCTAGGAACAGGATGCGAAAATGGAAGTAGAAGTGAATTTCGGGAAGCACGGGGGCAAGAGGAAGAAAACCCAACCGGAAGGAGGATGGGGAGGGAAATTCCCCGCCGACCTGTGAAGTGACATGTTTCGGACGTCAGGTTTGACGCTAAATGAAATCGAATTTTTTCCCCGTCTGGCTCCGGCGGGACTCATTCTGTGGGAAATGTGCGAAATATACGCCGGCAGTTTCGATTTGGTGTCGGGAGGGGTGGGAGAGAGGAGGGCGGCCGTCGAGGAGGAAGAGAAAAGGGTGTGTCACGCGCAGGAGGACGAACGAAGGGTGTGTGACGCGGAGGAGGACGAGGGAAGGGTGTGTGACGCGGAGGAGGACGAGAGAAGGGTGTGTGACGCGGAGGAGGATGAGGGAAGGGTGTGTGACGCGGAGGAGGACGAGGGAAGGGTGTGTGACGCGGAGGAGGACGAGAGAAGGGTGTGTGACGCGGAGGAGGACGAGAGAAGGGTGTGTGACGCGGAGGAGGACGAGGGAAGGGTGTGTGTGACGCGGAGGAGGACAAGAGAAGGGTGTGTGACGCGGAGGAGGACGAGAGAAGGGTGTGTGACGCGGAGGAGGACGAGAGTAGGGTGTGTGACGCGGAGGAGAACGAGGGAAGGGGGTGTGTGACGCGGAGGAGGACGAGAGAAAGGTGTGTGACGCGGAGGAGGACGAGGGAAGGGTGTGTGACGCGGAGGAGGACGAGAGAAGGGTGTGTGACATGGAGGAGGACGAGGGAAGGGTGTGTGACGCGGAGGAGAAAAAGAGAGAAGGGTGTGTGACGCGGAGGAGGACGAGAGAAGGGTGTGTGACGCGGAGGAGGACGAGAGAAAGGTGTGTGACGCGGAGGAGGACGAGGGAAGGGTGTGTGACGTGGAGGAGGACGAGAGAAGGGTGTGTGACGCGGAGGAGGACGAGAGAAGGGTGTGTGACATGGAGGAGGACGAGAGAAGGGTGTGTGTGACGCGGAGGAGGACGAGGGAAGGGTGTGTGACGCGGAGGAGGACGAGAGAAGGGTGTGTGACGCGGAGGAGGACGAGGGAAGGGTGTGTGTCGCGGAGGAGGACGAGAGAAGGGTGTGTGACGCGGAGGAGAAAAAGAGAGAAGGGTGTGTGACGCGGAGGAGGACGAGAGAAGGGTGTGTGACGCGGAGGAGGACGAGGGAAGGGTGTGTGACGCGGAGGAGGACGAGAGAAGGGTGTGTGACGCGGAGGAGGACGAGAGAAGGGTGTGTGACGCGGAGGAGGACGAGAGAAGGGTGTGTGACGCGGAGGAGAAAGGAGGGGAGGATGTGTGACGCTGCGAAGCAAAAGAGGATATAATGGCGCCCAGGAGGGAAGGGGCCGCGCCGCAGCCGAGGGGAGAGGCGGAGGAGACGGGGAGGAAAGAGAAGGCACTAATAACCAGGCGCACTCTTATCTGCACAGGCGGGCGAAAATCGTCCTTGGGTTTTGTGAATTATTGGAAACAAATTTCACGTAGATGCAGGTGATGGAAAGTAATTTGAATTTAGTTAGGGTGTGGGCTAAATGTACTTTAAATGTATATAACTGTAAGTGGAACGTAGTTGCAATATGAGCTGCTTATGATTTGAAGGGAAATGTTGATTGCATAAAAATGATTATCTGCGAGTTTTTGGATGTCGGGGAACTGGCGACCAGTTCAAAGCTTGGGACAAATCTGGCGCCGGAATGGAAATCTACTTCGAAACCCACGAATTACTCCATAGTCCGCTGTGATTATTATTACTTGGAGTGAAAACTAAATATTGCAGTTGTGACAAATATAAGCTTTATAGAGTAGCACAAGTACGCACACACACCACTCGCGAAACAGATAACGCACGCGCCACGCAGACACTTACACGCGTCTCACAAAATACGCTCGCGT
>NC_051410.1:33158650-33159381 GCF_015228065.2 Penaeus monodon
TTTTCACACAAAAAAATCGCATGGCCAAAAATATCTTGCTTGATCAGACGGTCGGCTATTCGCTCGTCCTTTCTTTAAGAAAAATGAAGACATTGAAAGCCTCTGAAAGGCGGACAAGGAGAGAAGGGGAGGGGAGGGGGTAAGGGAGTCGGGAGGATAAGGGAGGGGAGGGGGAAGCTAGGAATACTGGGAAGGGGAGGGGGAAGCTAGGAATACTGGGAAGGGGAGAGGGTTAGGAAGCCAGGAGGATAGGGAAGAGGAGAGGGGATATGAAGCCAGGGAGTCGGGGAGGAGAGGGGGTTTATGAAGCCAGGCGATACGGGGGGGGGGGGGAAGCCAGGAGGTGCAGGAAGGCAAGACGCGACACGAGCAATTATGGTGTCTTCCCGCCGGATATTGTCCACGTTGGTATCGCTCCTGTGCTTGTTTATCATAATGTGGGGTTATTTACATGCGTTCTTTGGCGTTCTTTCTGCTCTGTTGGAGTTCCCTAGTCTCCTCCTTTCTTCCCTTGCATTTGCTTAGAGCGTTGCGCAATGCGGTGCGTTGTTGTGCTGCATTCGTGATGGCGTGTATTGACGTTTCGGTGATCTAATTCGGCTGGGGAGCGTGGGCGGGGTGCGTGTAGGAGCCCTGAAGGACCTGTGCAGAGTCCCTGTGGGTTCCGGAGTGGCGTCGGCTCCTCTCGCGCCGACCAATTTTCGTGGCTGTCTAACCGTGGCGGACACGGA
>NC_051410.1:33159644-33159906 GCF_015228065.2 Penaeus monodon
ATTCTTTCTTTGCTCTATATTTAATATAGTTTCCAGGATACTCTAGATAATCAACTTCCGAGCGTTTTTCGTCGGCTGCGTGAATGACATCGCGAACTGCACGGTATAGGTTATAGGTAACGATTATAGGTTACCGGAGTAGCAGGAGCAAAAGGTACGAATCTTTTGGGATTATAGACTTTTTTTGCACTTTTTACTATACCTGGTGGCCGAGGCATATGTCAGTACACTAACGAGTTATACCGATATGTATATACACGTG
>NC_051410.1:33160048-33160812 GCF_015228065.2 Penaeus monodon
TGACGATGATAATTTAAAAGATCGTGTTGAGGTCTCTTCTTTAACGTTGTTGATGTAAATACATTTTGATACAATCTAAAATTAATTCCAGGCTGAATCTCCCAATGCCGGTAACCCCGGAACCGGAGCGTTACCTCAAATTATCTGTAAGATAAGATACTGTAAGATTAATTATATTATAGTTGTTACGTAATCTTGGCGTAAACAGAGAATAGATATAATGGGTTAAAGGAAAAATAGGAAATATATATAGTGTATTTCCTCTCAAGTGAGCTAAGATTTTGCCGGATAATAGGAGTTGCCGAACTATCGAATCCTGAATTGAGGGGCTGAGCTTGGAGGATCCAAATTAAGGGCCAAAGCTGCGGTAGGAAGTAAATCCAAAACAGGGACCTACCACACCACAGCGTCCTGGAGGCTGACCCAGTGCCAGCGGGCCGGGGGTAGTGACACCAGAAACCCCCGTATTGATCTCCGGGGGTCCCCGTGTATTCGAAAGGTCGGCGGCACACGATCGGACAGAGAGATGGTAATGCTGATCCCTTGCTCGGCTTGGTTGTGTGTGGATACGAGGATACGAAGGCGTCGGTAAAACGAGGTCCGGAGGCGGCACGACGGACGTATCGAAAGCTATCGACCCGTTTGTTCTGATTTGTCACGGCGAGTGTGGTTTTATTTACTTGTTTTAGCTTGAGGTGCTTTGTGAATATGGCTGAGGTTGTGTATGGGTAGGTCCGTTGTAGATGTAGGTGTTGCTTGTAAAG
>NC_051410.1:33161806-33161897 GCF_015228065.2 Penaeus monodon
TGTTATTTTGTGCATAGTGGCCAGTTGGTGTCTACCTATCTGGCTCTATATTCCTGTAGTATTTAAATTTATTTGCTCTGCTTAACGCATG
>NC_051410.1:33161916-33163719 GCF_015228065.2 Penaeus monodon
AGCACTTAACCAATTACCTGGATAGTAGTTATTATTCCCCGAAGTGGATAATTACATTAGCTGTTGTGCTGTTTGTGTGAATGTATACGAATGAAGAGCAAAGGTTGCACGCGTTGGGGGGTCTGCAGTCGGGGCGAGCAGAGAGCCAGGGTGAGCTCGGCGCTCCGGCAGTTCCTGGTGAGTCATGAGAAGGTTACGAGCGCTCCAGCCTCGGATGCGGCGGCACCGACACCAGACACGACTGCATGGTGCCACCGGGAGACCTCGCCGCATGTCGTTTGTCGTAGCCATGTCATTTTTAAAGGTTTAACTCCTCCAGTAGAGCTCATAGTCTAACGCTATCGACGAGGGAGACACTGCGGCAAAACTGTCGGGGGGAAAGAGTTCATGGAGAATGATTGTCGGAGGAAAAATCCATTAAAAATGGGTTCTTGTGTAGGGATATATAGACACAGAATTGAGTCGGGTAATGCTTCCTCGACATTTCTAAACATGGGCACAGAACTGCCGCAGCCGATACTGCAGAACCAGTCCCCAGCCAGCTTCACATTTTAAAACCTCCACGCGCGGTGATGGAACAGAGCTCACCATATATGCACCAGACAATGCCTTGCCGTTACTGGAAAAGCTCTGTCTCACAGCCATGAGAATTCTCGATTATTTTGTTATAACGATGTCGTCCTTTAGTTAACCTTTATATATTATATTTAGGATGATACTAAACAATGCTTTGCAGTGTAATGATAACTTAGCACGGTACATCGTCAGATCTAGTTGGGATTTGAAGTGATATGCTTCATTTGACCTTTCTTCACATGGTGTTAAAGTGTTCAGCTTGATTGCTCATTAGATAAACAATGCTTATTGTTCAACATCTGCTGGTCACTTATTTTGTAAGTTGATCCAGTGTAGTTGAATTACAAAACTAGTCAACGTTAAGATTCATATGGATTCCGTTTCACGAAGTATACGAATGGCAACGGTCAATGCTTTCAGAGCCTGTTAAAAACTGTGAAGAGTCGCCAGGGTCATTGTGGAAGTACCCAGCCATTCGACTGCTGCTAAAATCAAATCGCCAATGAAGCGGCGCCGGCGATCGTGTTCTGGCTCGGCGGGCGGCGGGTCATAAATATATACTGAAGAAAGCTCTGGCGATGGGCCTGAGGCGATGGCAATGACCGCCTGATTTAAGGGCTTTAGTAGTGGACTCGATGTGCATGACCTGACTGCTCCTTTCCGATCTGCGATTCCCACTGGGGCGAGACGTATCGGCGGGCGCAACGATCGCTTCTTGGCAGACGTAACTCCCGAACACTTGCACCACGCGTGACTCACGTCCGAGGGAGGGGCAGCGATGCATGTGCGTGCCGCCTGGTTCTGTTTTCTTTTTCTGTTCTTTCTTTTTTGTGCGTATGTCTGTGGTTATTTGTCTCCCGTCTGTCTGAGTCATTTAAAGTAAATATTTCTCGGTTTTAGTGGCGTTACGTTCCGTGCAGAAGTTGCTGACCGCTGTCTGCTTGCCCTGCGTGCTGTCTGTTTGTCCAGCGTGCGCTCGTTGTCTGTTGGGAGTCTTTATGTGGGTGAGCGAGAGGTCCTGCTATCATTGCGTATATGTATACTTGAATTGGCTCTTTCCTGGCCCTCTCAAACCTCATAATGAGAGACGAGTACACGGAGGGATCGGCTATATGGGACCATGACCGACGCCTGGCCTTAGGGAACAACGGTGCTAGGGGAAAGGTTGTGAAAGTCGTGCTGTGACTTGACTGTACACAAGGTTTGTGTACTTGATCACTGTTTTCT
>NC_051410.1:33164251-33165165 GCF_015228065.2 Penaeus monodon
CATCCTACCTTTCCATGGTCATGCCCTCCCTCCCTCCTACTTTGTTTTCTCTTGTATGGAAACAATGTTGCATGAATAAGGGTTTATGTCAAAATATTTCGTACCGGATAACTTACCGTTATGGCTCAATGGTCTGAGGGGCTTCTATAAATACAAATTTTCGTGCTTGTGCAGAATTCTTTTTTGTTTTGGTTGTATATACTGATGCTGTAAGTTTGTCACGGTTATTGTCTCACATTATAGTTCGTGCTTGTAAGTCACCGTAGTAAATTGCCTATTGGTAGATAACATTTATATAATATCCCCAGACGCTTTTTCTGTATGTAGGCTGGACTTTCCGCTACTATTTTACTTGGGAAGATATTTTGGTTTATGGACACGGGAAAAAGTTTGGGGAAGGGGAGTAAAAAAAAAAATTAGAAAAAAGGGGAAGAATCCCTTCAGGAATGAAAACGCAGGAGTGGGGGGATTTCAGGAGTACAGCCATGAGAAAACGTGTTTATGTGAAAGGAGAAGATAGGCGCGGGACACGGAGAGGGAAAGTGAGAGAGGGCCTAAGGGGCGGGGGAGGTGGAGGAGGGTTTTCCCCAGCAGCGTCATATTACACTCGCACTGGTGGGCGTCATGGTGCGAGCCAGGCTCTGGGTTCGGTTTTATAGAAGTCATGACGGTGTGCATGAGGACGGCGACCCACATGCTATTATCTGATATTTCCTGTCGTGTTACGTTCCTATACAAGCGAGCGCACTGAAGACCGGATATTGCGATCGGGGGCGTGCGTGGCCTACATACAGCCAGTCGCGTCAAGGTCGGCCTGACCTTCAGCTTGGTCACTCATGGCGCTCTATTATACAGGTGTGTTTTATATGCATGATGTTCAATTGTCCATTTTTATGGCGCCCCTTCACACACAC
>NC_051410.1:33166600-33166706 GCF_015228065.2 Penaeus monodon
AAGCGCGCCTTTTTCTTTGGTCCTCCGGTCGCTTTACATATATGTATATCACCATTTCTCTTTCTACTGCTTTGCGTTCATTTCATTAGCCGTGTGTTGTTTGTTT
>NC_051410.1:33166839-33167181 GCF_015228065.2 Penaeus monodon
TCTTCATTCCTGCCCTGTCGTGCCGCGAAGTCCCTCTCTCTAACTGCCCTCTTCCCTCGCAGATGGAGGCCCTACAGACGGCAGCCCCCAAGATGGCAACCCTAAGGATGGTGCCTCCAAAGATGGCACCTCGAAAGATGGCAAGCCTCGGCCACCACCAGTTGATGTAAGTAGATTGTTGTTTTGCACTTGTCACGGTAATAATATGGTTATTATGATATCGATGGGTTATCGTTATCGCAACTAAGGTTAGGGTTTTCCTTCTTGAATCGGCTGTGTATATTTTCATAGTCGGATATTTTATATACACGTTGAAAGTATTATTGTTGTTATTGTTATTGT
>NC_051410.1:33167263-33168038 GCF_015228065.2 Penaeus monodon
CTTTTATTAGAGCGTATGTATCTTTCCTTCTCATTTTGTATTTCATATTTAGATACATTCACTGCGTTGCCAGGCGCACTCCTTGATGTATCAATAAAAAGAGGCAGTGAGCGATACAAGTGGGCGGAACATGACAGAAATTACTCAGATAAATGTCGCGTGGGATTCTTGAGCAATTGTCCGGCAACTGGCACTCCCCATGTCCTTTGGGGCGTATACGTGTGTCCTCTGAAAAGTTAATGTTTGAGCGCCGTAAACGAGAGCCATTATACGTGTCAAAGAAGGCGAAACAAACTTTACTGTTCCCGGTGCTGAATACGAAATCCAAGAGGTCTTCACACAATATAAAGTTATTTGTTGATAAAAGAAAAGAGATACTGGGCAATGATTGTAATGATGCCGAGGCCAGAGTCACAAAAATATAGTGGCCATTGCCATGCCGCTCTCGCAAGCAACCGAACGAGGCCCTCTTACCTGGCAGGGAGCGGAAGCTTTTAGGCAAAAAGCTCATTATCGCGCGGAAATTGTGAACTGACGGATATTAATGTTGTTTGTGCATTTTCGGCACTGCTTAGATTAATAATGGTTACTTAGAAGCTTGAATTCGTCGTGAATGAGGAAGACAGTGTTCTTTCCCTCTCCGTTAGGCGCAACATTAGATTGGGGGAAGCTTACAGCAGGTAACTGAGGGAATGATGTAGGAGGTCACCTCGCAACCTCATGTGTTTGAGATAAACACCTGCGGGTGGCTGCATTAAGCAGATGGCAATTTTAG
>NC_051410.1:33169158-33169951 GCF_015228065.2 Penaeus monodon
CGGGTCCCTGTACAAATCGCGGAATATTTAGATACTTACTTACTTTGCTAAATTTGATATCCCTTACCATCAAGGAAGAGTACTATTCAACAGCCGTGCCGATAAATGTTGTTACTATATGATTAAAGACCATGGTTTGGCCACCTGTTGTGTTATTTTCACACGGTGTTAACTGGAATAGCTATGGTAACAATTAGAATGGTCATAACTATAGAGAATATTGCCTCAGAGTAATCTGTTTATATACAGCCAGTTATGAACTGACCAAAATTGTGGAAATAACTGGAGTGTATCAGTAGTCTGGTTGAGTGAAATTTTAGGTGACAAAGATTTACGTATTCCTAAGCCTAGGTCCCGTCAGTATCGGCTCATCTATTTAAGGTGTTTGGCAGACAGGCCCTTGCAGTATAAGGCTAACAGAATTGCTAGATAACGTCACCATTCGCAGTGCCCAAGCAGTTTGATCACAAGGAACTATAAAGGACAGCACTCGGCGAAAGTTTCTCTTTGCCGCAGCCGAAATGTTCAAGAAACTTTGTTTTGCTATAATGAATTTTGTGTTTGGTGTGAGGACGATTCGAGGAGAGTGCTATGGAGCGATGGAGCCACCTTCACAGTCCCAAGGTCTATATATACCTTTTTGGGCACAGCATTGTGTACCGCAATTCACAAAAATGCGTTGGAGCCACCGTAAATCTTTGGTCGCGGACAGAAGTCGCGTCGTGCCTAAACAAGGGCAAAGTTATCGTAATAGAATTCGAAATATGTCGAGAAGAGTTTTGCCCCTTTGTGT
>NC_051410.1:33171356-33171679 GCF_015228065.2 Penaeus monodon
CTACGGTGGGAGTTTTGTATGTGGGTGGGCGATGCTGTTCCCCTCAAAACGTTATGGATAACCAAAACGTTTATGTTGAGTTCCTTTATGACTACCTCCCTTATTTCCATAAAAGAAAAAAACAAAAAGTTGTTCCTTCCTCTGCCACACAGCCCGGCCCGTTGCCCAGGAGTTGAAAGGCTGTCTGGTGTTTTACTTTAAAAGGCTAACCAGGTGACCCAGACCTTTGCTCCATCGAAAATTGTTGCCTGGAATTATGAGGAGCTTGCACGACCTTGGCACCACCTCTGCACCCAAGCTTAGGTATATGTGCGCGCGCGCGC
>NC_051410.1:33172498-33172691 GCF_015228065.2 Penaeus monodon
TCGAGGCAACATTTGCATGTAAACGAGAGAACTTCTTTGAGGATTTTGCGTTGTCAGGAGTAGGGGGTAATTTGTTGGCCCAATTAATGAGATTAATTAAGGTGCCTGGAGATATGACTTGCTCTCTTCCTGGAAATAATTGGGTAATGGAAGAGTTGAGTCATTTTAGTTATTGTGTAACTATGACCAGTGG
>NC_051410.1:33172776-33174190 GCF_015228065.2 Penaeus monodon
CACGTCGGCGATGGCAATGAGGAATATATGATAATGTTTATTCGCCAAGATCAGATTTACATATTCATCCCGGCTCGCTAATGGATGTTGATGTTATTTTCTGCCAATGTAGTTCAAAGTCTTTTTTCAGTGCTTTTACATGGGACGTTTGTCCGAAGATTGCTAAATTGTGGGTTCAAATGTGAATTATCTAAATGAAGAAATGAATGACGGGTAACTTTTTATTGCGTTAGATAATCATACCCTTGGTCCGATCTTGCAAAGTGAGTTCAGTTTAGGAGGGGTCACACCTTGCAAGTTCATCCTATCGGTACAGCATATTACCGCATTATTCATAGTTCGGCAGGAATGTGGTTACATGCGGCGCAGCGTCTCATTGATTATGTAGTCGGGCCAAGGACCCGGCGGGACTACTGCACAGCATGGTCATGAAGTGAGAGCATGGCGAAGAGCTGCGGAATGGGAGGTTACAACAGGAGACAGCCATGTAGGGTCTGGGGGGGAAAATCCGGTCTGCGAGGGAAATGCTGACGGCGGCTGCGAGGTCATATCTTGGCCGGGCGAGGGAGCTGCTGCTCTGGCGACGCCCAAAGAGGACCGGGGAGCGGTGTCGAGGCCGGAAAGGCTGATGTTGTTTGCCGATGCTTATTTGTTTTGGCGTAATGAGGTTTCGAATTAGGCCGTTGTTTGTGTTCCAGGATATTTTCAAGGCGTCAAGCTGTGTGTGTGTCGTTGAATATTCCGTTGCTTTCATGCGTCGGGCTCGTGTCACCCTGTCGTGATTTCCGTCTGTTTTTCAAATGTTGACTTCCTCTCGAGTCGTCGATTTTGTACTTTTACGAAAAATACCCAGTTTTCGCGTGACTGGTACACGCATAATCTTATTGGTCTGCGAAAAGTGAGGTATAATCATGCATTGATCTTATCGATTAATAGCTATTACGATACCATCGCAAAACACCCATTTTATATATATTATCTTAATGACAAACATGACACGTTATGCAAGGGTGAAGTGCTGGAGTTTTGCGCTTGTATATAAACGTCCCTTCTTACTTTCCTTTCTGCACTTAGTGTACGAGAAATTCCGGTATTGTGGTTGTTTGGGCCTGTGTTATTGTTTTGTTTTGCAGGATAATCACTTGGCAGTTGTCTTTGTGGTACTTGTACAGGCGGCAGAGAAAAACTACAGCGGTTCAGAGAGAGCACAGTACATTGTCACCCAGAGAGTGCTCGTGTGACAGCGCCTTCGTAACAATGCACACGCGAATGTAATATTTACCCACAGACGCTGAATCGTTAAAATCGCCGGTTTCTGGCCTCGGACCGTTTTCATTTTTTTTTTCCATTATTTAAACTTCCATTCATGTTGTTCTTGGTGTTTATTTTTCTCTCTGATAGGATAACATATGAT
>NC_051410.1:33175235-33175325 GCF_015228065.2 Penaeus monodon
ATTTTTATTGTCATAGATATAATCATGTTCTTTCACATTAACAAATTATTGTCATCATTCAGATTTTGCAGTTATTTTAGTATTCTGTAT
>NC_051410.1:33177898-33178569 GCF_015228065.2 Penaeus monodon
TACACAGCATCTAATCTGGTTATGACTTGAACTAAAGCACGTCTCTCTGAGTTGAGCGTAATCAACCTAGATACACCTTTGAAGCTCTCAAAGCAGTTAGCTAGCCACAGGTCTGTATTACACAGTCAGTCTCTAATTGGACCATAGTATGTGGCTGTTTAACTCTTGACTGCTTTGTTCCAACCAAGCTGTAAGGCAGCAAAGATGTCATTGACCACTAGACTTAAAGTATCATATAGAAAAAAATGGATCCAGTGTGTATATCAAGTATAATTCTTTAGAAGTGAGTGTACAATTTGGTTTCTTTTAAAACCATGAATGCACAATCTACAGAAGCCATTAGTCATGCAGAGGATCTGAGTAATTAAACAACCAAAATAATGTGATCTGAGAAGAAAAATGAAGAAAGTTTAACCTTTGATTTCATTTACCATTGGCTTCTGCCAAAGGAAAGTATATTTTATTTGCTATTAACTTTAGTACAGGCTGTGCAAGATTGAAATTGTGGCTTCAAAAAATATTTTACTGTCATTTGCAAAGAAAGTGGTTAGATTTCTTAATTTATTAATAAAACAGAATGTGAAAAATTACTTCATAAGAGAAAATTAGAAGAAAATGTTTTAATGTTTCGTTAAAAAAAAAGTTCTATGATTTGAACTGACCTCATCTGA
>NC_051410.1:33179330-33179535 GCF_015228065.2 Penaeus monodon
TGGCCATCCCTGAAAACTTTCCAGAAAAAGGGCACGGTACTAGAAAAACGCTGATATAATACCTATTATGGCAATTTTACTCTCCCCCCTCCCCCCTCCCTAAAAGACTACCAAAGGCAGGTGTGCTTCACACCCTTGATATAATACTTTTGATTTTATGATTCATGGGACCTGATTTTTGCCTTGGCTCACAAGTTTCATTTCT
>NC_051410.1:33179961-33180716 GCF_015228065.2 Penaeus monodon
CACTGTGAGGTCAATGGCTCTGTAGATTGAAGTACCCAAGTACTGATTTAGTGCTAGGGTGTTCAAGCTTCTTTGGTGCCATGACTGATCATGTCCCCAACTGTTCCAACCATACAAGGGGAGTAAGGATCTTTAGAGTTTATAGGTCAAGGCAATGCATATTCAGTGTGCCCTCCTTATTGTTGTTATTATTGTTTATAAATGTAATATTTTTTGCGTGTGATTCAAAATAGGGCAGATGGAGGTGATTATTTAGTGCACTGATGTACATTTGTGTTATATTTTAAGATGATGTGTCATTTAAGTGTTTTTAGTTCAAATCACAATTTCCTTGGATACACAGTAACTAGTTTCCTTACTCTCATGTAAAGTCACTTAATTTTTACTTCTGCTTTATGATTTCCTTGTAAGCAAACTCTTAATAATTTTTTACTTTAACTTGACACTAACACACTTCTTCTTTACAGATTGCTGCAGCACAAAATGCGGGTGGCGAGGGTGGCATCAAGACTCCCACAGTCTCCTCCCAGACCCCACGTACCCCAGGCACTTCACGATATGATACCTTTAGGGATAAAGAGAGGAAGATCGGCCACAGGAGAGTGGGAGAAGGAGGCATCGTTACATACAAAAAAGTAAGTGTGCTTTTGTCTGTTTAAGTATCTGTATGTGTATGTATATGGGTGTGGCTTGGGTGGAAAGAGTGGTGGGTGAAGCTGTATGTATACATGTTTGTTTGTCTGTAGGTTATCTTA
>NC_051410.1:33180748-33182079 GCF_015228065.2 Penaeus monodon
TGAAAGGCTATGTGGCAAAGCATGAAAAGTTGGGTCTGTATGAGGAGTATGTCTTCAGGCATATGCACAGTCTAATCTCCATCTCCACACCAACAGATTGGGACTTCACAACTTATGGCATCAATCCAGCTGGGTATCCAACAAGCAGTAGGGAGCCTGGCAAGCAAGCCTGATCTGGATGTTTTAATCCAGGATTTTTATGTTGTAGAAACTATTTTTTTTCCTTCTGTTGGTTCTCAGTCAACTCCAGCTCATCAGTTTTCTGAGTTCAGGTAAGTTAATTTTTTAAGTGACATTTTTTTCTTACTCTCAGTTTTTACATGGAAGTTTTTGAGCAGTCAGTAAAGATTTATTTAGTATTGAGAAAGATTTTTAGGGAAAGAAAAACAAAAAGAATGTATGGATAACTTTGTGCTAGTAAAAGTGAAGTCAGTTAATTATGACTAAATTGATTTTAAGGATCTTGATTCTCTCTCTCACAGGTTACTTGAATGCACTTTCTTACATGAATAATGATAAAAGGTGCCTTGAAATATCTTTAAGGAGACCATCTTTTCTTCTCTTAATTGCCAAAGTCATAAAGAAACCAGTTGTGATGTTTACTAAGAGAGTGTAAAGGGTCCTCATTGAGACAGTTCACTACTGTATATATTCATGTCATGTATTTCTACCTAACATTGATCTATAAATCTCTGAACAAATGCTTAAGAATTTTTAATTTGGTACATTTTGGCATCTTACAATATTGCAACACTTGCGGAACCTGTGTGAGGGCTGGGCTCACATCGCCCGATGATTTGCAATTTTTCTTTGCACATTTATTCTTCATAGGCATAAATGAGTTATATTGTTACAATAATATCAAAGGAATGGGAATATGCAAAAATAACTCATGATATTTGACTGATTTTGATTTTGGCTTACATCATTTTCAAGAGCTGACACATTGTGATTTCTCCAGCGGTATAGCATTGCCTTGTTAATATTTTCTCTCTAAGTTAGAATATTACTCTAAACTGAATATTTTTGGAATTAGTCTTTCATTAAACTAAGGAGAAATCATAATGCTATTCAAACTGTATAAGGCTTGTCAGGAAATGTTTTCATGGAACAGTCATGGGATTAGGTCTGTTTTTTGCATTCTCATTGTTTTGCAAGCTTATTTATCGCATTTTTTTCTGCAAATAACTGAGGTATGATTTGAATTTGCTTATTATGAAAATCATGTTATGTATATCAGTAACCAAATCTACTGTAAATAAAACAAAGGTTATTTCCATTGAAGTCTACAACTAAAGAAAGCATGATCTCATGAAATCGATTTACGTGTG
>NC_051410.1:33182467-33183106 GCF_015228065.2 Penaeus monodon
TACAAACAGTATAATGTAGATATGTAGATACTTTGTGTATTATGTTTTTCTTATTCAAGTAACTTCATCTAATTATTATTATTTTTTTTTTCCAGATTCAAAGTGTATGCACCCATAGCATTTAGACATTTTAGAGATCTGTTTAAAATTCAACCAGAAGACTATCTTGTAAGTACATCATTATTATAACTACCATTTATATGATAATATTAACAGTAACCCATAACAAGGTGGACAGTGATGAGTACTGAAAAAATGTCTTTTATTTTCAATTCATCTTATAGTTTTAATAAAATGCAGACTATTGAGAATATATTTCTTTTTATCATCTTTTAAAAAGTAATATTACATTCTTCCACTCCAGGTTTCATTGTGCAGCGAGCCTCTTCGAGAACTAAGTAATCCTGGGGCGAGTGGCAGCATATTTTATTTAACAAATGATGATGAGTTTATCATCAAGACAGTGCAGCACAAGGAGGCAGAGTTCCTTCAAAAGTTATTGCCAGGATATTATATGGTATGATTGGTATTTCTTCGCATTCTCGTACTCTTCCCCTTTTACTTCATTTTCTTCTTTTTCTTCGTCCTTCATTTCCTTCTCTGTCTTTGATTTATCCTTGTTATGTAATTTTTTTTCTG
>NC_051410.1:33183325-33183571 GCF_015228065.2 Penaeus monodon
ATTTTCTTCCTCTTTCATATTTTGTTCTGCCTCCTTTCTATCTTCCTCCTCTTTTTCTACATACTTCGTATCCTCCTTCATGTTCATTTGTAGCATTAACCATTAATGTTCAACCACAAAAATGTATGTGAATACAAAGGTTACCATCTGTGATCCATTATGTACAAGTTCAAATCTAATTTTTTTGCCTCAAATTTAACCCATTGGACTTGTTTACCTCATTCATGGAATTTTTGTGGAAAGAAG
>NC_051410.1:33183635-33184590 GCF_015228065.2 Penaeus monodon
CTGTAACCTTTGTAGTAATACAAATGGTTATGAAAATAGAAACTTTTCTTTCTAGAAATTCAGAGAATAGTAATCAGTAATCACCTCCTTGTGACTAAGCATTTATGGAGCCATGGCCATGGAGGTATTTAGCCTATTACCTTACATGTACCCAAATTGCAAACTTTTTTGTCCTTTTCTCCCAAGGGAATTGATTAGAAATTTTGTAGTGATGAGGAGTGAATTATTGTAATCAATATCTTTGTAATAAAGATCCTAAGAATATTTTTTAAATGAATAAAATCGTTCTTGAAGTTTGTTCTTCTAACTCAAGAACCAATAAAGCTTGGAGCTGTATATGTATTTGGAATTTGTTATATTGTTATAATGATATCAGTAGTAAGATTGAGCTGGATTTGCAGATTGGTACACTGTGTAAGAAAGAGAAGTGACCAGGACTGTGATTGATGTAATGAAGTGTGACCATTTATGTTTCAAGCTAGTGTCTATATATTACCCTAATTTGCCAATTTGCAAAGACATTTAAAGAAATTATTAATTATTTGCAGTGCAGATATAAAGTTGTCTAATGAAATATTTTTCTTTTCAGAATCTGAACCAGAATCCTAGAACATTATTACCAAAGTTTTTTGGGCTCTATAATTATCAGGTAATGATGAAACTGTTTCTTAATGTGACATTAATATATGTATACATTGTATATGTTAATGCCAAGTTATTGTCATAACAAGTTTTTACAGATCACTTTGTTGGTTGTCATACTCATTATCTTTGGTTGTAACATAATTGGAACAAGTTGTGACAGTCAGGATCCAGTTGAATCCAACTTTAATTTTTCTTTGAAGACAAGAGGTCCCAAAGTTTGCTGTGGGTTACATTGTCAGCCAGTTCGCCATCATAAGGTAGATTAGAAGCCATAGCATAGTTGGAAAGGACAGAATCTTATGCTTCCACA
>NC_051410.1:33184612-33185442 GCF_015228065.2 Penaeus monodon
CAGTTTAGCTTGAACCTTATTTTTCTTATGACAATTTTTTATGTAAGCAGACAGGTTTACACCTCACATAGTTCCTATATCCTCACCAACATTCTTCCTTGTATTACTTACACTTTAGGATAGTACTCCACAACTACACCAAATTTCATACCATTATACTTGTTCCTCAAAGTACACTCTCAGCATACACTGCCCTTACTTAAAACTGTTTTTGAACCCGTTCGTTCAGATTCATTTTAATTTTTAATTGTTATTTTTCATATTAGTGGCACACACGTTCAAACAATTTTTCACTTACATTTATACACAGATAATTGTAAATAACAATAGGTACTTGAAATGGTATTCTGTCAATCTTTCACCTCAGGTTCAGAAACACTTTTTGTGATCACTTTTTTCACTTTAGACATTGATATTGTAATTAATTGAGTTAGTGAGCAATTGTCATTGAAAATGTTCAGGTGGCTAACATGATTATTATTATTAATTCTCTTGTTTCCATATATTTTATTCATCCTTCATTTACTGTTTATCATTATGGCAAAATATTTAGTGGAAGAGGTGGACCAACGTAAGAATTTGATCATACTTTTGTTGTTTTATTTATTCATTTTCTGTTTCTTTTGTGCAATAGATTTTGATGGGTGTATTTACCACATAAAGTTCTCTGGATTTTATAGTGGAAGAGCAATATTGAGTCTTTAGTTGCCACCTGAATAGAATTGTTATTAGACAAGTTTTGTTAATGGAGGATGAGTACAACTTTATTTTATTAATTTTTAGGAGTTTTTAGGGGGGTTTGGAATAGTGCTCAGAGGTGAAAAATATGA
>NC_051410.1:33185902-33186226 GCF_015228065.2 Penaeus monodon
AGTGGCTATAAGCAATTAACAGTTATATTAGACATGGAAATAGTTAGTGTGCAAATGATGACTCATTATGTGTAGAATTTTATTTTTGTTTGTTTGTTGGTATGCATTACCATGATGTTATTACTTGTTTTACTAACGTTTGGTCATGTTCCCTGTGTTTGCATGATTTGCTTCCTGAAACGAAGCAGGAGATGAGCATAAATAAGTAACTAGACAGACAGAAAATGTTATTTTTCTCTACGAGAGGTCTGGTGTGAAGGTTATTGTAAATAGCCTAGATGTTGTCCTCATGTTGTTTCTGAAATTTAGATGCAATGTGCAAAT
>NC_051410.1:33186767-33187163 GCF_015228065.2 Penaeus monodon
TGGAACCTCTGTATTAGGAGCAGAATTCATATGCCAGACCTCTCAGATAGAAGAAGATGAGCATTTTATGTAAGTCAGATGCATCATTTCTGGTCCCTTGAAGTCTGTTGTAAAGTTTGTTTTTAAGCTGGAATAGAAACACAGCAAAAAAGTTGTGTATTTATTTGAGAGAGAGGCATACATCAAAAAATGATATGAATACAAGCTACAATAATTAAGGAATCACAATAGATTCTTTCAAAATAATTAGCAGATCACATAAGCAGGCTAGTAAATTTGCACTTTGCCATAAAATAAATCTTCAGTATTGGCAAGTCTACACAAATAGAAAAAACACCTCATACGCATCATATACTTACACTAAGACACAAGGACCATCTAAGAGGTGCTGAACAA
>NC_051410.1:33187186-33187442 GCF_015228065.2 Penaeus monodon
CCATTAAGAAATAAAAATTTCAGCATAGATGGCAAGCATGAGAAATGTGGATACGTGTACTTTCAAATACAGATATCTCATTTCCTCAAAGTTAGTAGGGAAGCATCACTTATAATTGCCTTGGAATTGAAATTTTGCTTTATCCTAAAGAAAGAAATAAAAAAAATGCAGTTGAGTTTAAGATAAAATTGCAACACTCTAGAGCAAGCCTTTTTGCTTTAAACTGGCTCTCTCAGGATGAACAAAATTGAACGAT
>NC_051410.1:33187683-33188517 GCF_015228065.2 Penaeus monodon
TTCAACAGAGTACCAGTATAATTTGCCATACAACACAATGGTAAAAAATTAAAATTTGGTCAAATGTTGAATGGTATTGTATCCACTTCTGAAAACTTCAGTTAACTCATATAGTGGCTAATTACTGGCTCTAAATTGTGCACACTAGATAGTTGTTCACTTTTTTGGCTTTGGCAATAGTCAGTGAAGAGAAGCAGACCATCAGAAGTTGGAATAAAGCCTTGTTTTAAGCACATTATCTAAGAAATTGCTTATGCAACAGCCCAGATTATTGAAAGCAGGTAAATTTATATACCTGTGTTTCTGTTTCTTTAATAGAAATGAAACCTAAGCTTCCAGTGATATGAACACAGTGTGTGATCTGTAGCCTTCACATCAGACCTTGAGAGACAATAAAAGGATTCTCATTGTGATTTTAAAATATTGTGGCATTTTCCAAAATGTTTTAATTTTAGCCTAAGTGTTTTTTCAGTAGATATGGAATAGTTTTGAAAATCACTCTTTAGTTTATGTTGTGTAGGAGAAATTGTTCAAATACTTGGGTACATTATGTAGAATTACGTTTATGATACAATTATTTGGGATTTTGCTTTGAAATTTTTGAGTTACTGCCTATGATTATATTATATATACTTCATAGTTAATTGTTAGCATCTAGGAGTTGCTAATTTGCTCACACTTTCACATTTTACTTAATACTAAGCATGTTTTTTTATTGATTGATTTTTGAAAAGTGGCATATTGACAAATTTACAAGGTGTTTACTATGAACTTTGAAGAAATATATAAAAGATGTGGCAATTAGGTAACATTACTATGCATCACCACTTGATC
>NC_051410.1:33188732-33188988 GCF_015228065.2 Penaeus monodon
TTTCTTCCCCCTGAGTTGTTTTTGGTATTACTTTGTCTTGGTTTATTGTTTTGCTGAAGTGTGAATAGTGTGAATAATCAATTTCATGATGGTCATGCCTTACTTTTGCACATAACAAAATTCTTTCATGACTAGATTAAGGCACATCTATGAGCATATGAATGGGATGCTCTGATACAGTGCCTAAAAATTAGCATAATAAAGATTTTGAAGAGATATTCTCATATTTTAATTAATTGTAGTCATAATGAAATGA
>NC_051410.1:33189104-33189805 GCF_015228065.2 Penaeus monodon
CTTCAGGGAAATAGAAGATGATTTTCCTCATCACACCAGTTCAATAAGTTGAAAACACGAAGTGTATATAAGTTAATTATAATTTCCACAAAGTTTTTCTATGGTTGTGACCACTGGGTCATTACCCAGTGGTCATTACCCATTCATCAATAAGAATTTGACTTTATTTTTAATGGTTCTCTTATTGTTTATCCCCACAGTGTAATGCCAAGAATATTAGGTTGATAACAATGAACAACTTACTTCCGTCTTCAATAAAGATGCATCAGAAATATGATCTAAAAGGTTCTACGTACAAAAGAAAGGTAAGGTATTAATTCTGATGTTGATATTAATTTTGTATGTCAGAGTAATTTTTCTGTGAAAGTTGGACTAGATTTTTATTTTTATATTTTTTTTGGGGGTGGGTTAAAGTCAGATAAGGATGAATGTTTATTAGTCCACACATCTATGTGTTTCTTTTAATTGTCAAACTTGTGGTAACTAGGGCAAACCTCATCCCAAAGTTTGAGACATTGGCTTATGACATGATACCACATCATCCATCACAGTAAGTTGATCATTATAAAGTGTGTTCAGAAAGACCTTAGCCAGCACGTTTCAAAATACTTCAGTATGTAAGAGTTTTTATCAGAGAGCAGTCGTATATCCCAAGGAGGAATTTGTTACATGGTCATCTTTAAAATCAGTAATTTTTTCTC
>NC_051410.1:33189989-33190294 GCF_015228065.2 Penaeus monodon
ATAGGATTTAAGGTCCTGATACTGTTCTACTTTAATTTTTTGTTAGTATGTGTCCATCTGTGTATGTATCTAGTCGGGGTATTGCCATTCACTTCTTGAAAATGCATCTCATATACTCTAGATCATAATTAAGTTTTAATCAGCTGGTCCCTTATCCATAAACAGCCCAACCATAAATTTTCATCACAAAATATTAGTAGCTCATTTCATACAAATTAACCAATTAATAAGTAATTGATACAAGTGACATATTACATCAGCAGAGGCAGAAAAATAGCTTACTAAATTCTTTGTGTTTTTTTTTT
>NC_051410.1:33190334-33190666 GCF_015228065.2 Penaeus monodon
CTCTTTTCCTTTTTCTTCTCCCTCTTTTCATACACTGTCATTCACCAATTTTCCTTATAAAATGTTCTGCTCAGAAAATGTATCACTGAAAATGGATTTCTAGGTATCTTTTAAACAAAATGTGTTTGAATGTTTGGTTGACAGATATCACATGGAATGTGTAGGTTGTAAGGAAGATCAACTCCCAGATTCATGCATTTGTTTGTTCTGTATTAGAAACTGTATAATTAAAGCATCTACCAAGTTTCTACTTACTTTTTACTGTAATATGTAGAGATAATGATGTCCTTGTCACACAAGAGTAAAGAAAAAATCTAGCTTTAAATTTAAAT
>NC_051410.1:33191157-33192502 GCF_015228065.2 Penaeus monodon
TTTTCTGAACACTACCTCATTATTGCAAATCAGACGAAATACCTTCAAACTGTTTTTCACAGTATATGTACTTTCCATAATCTCGTATAACATTACAGTGCCTTCATTCTGATCTTGAATTTTTCTTTAACAGTTTATTTGTGATAAATACTGAGTAGAGATTTTGTACATACTTTAATTATTCATTTTCTAATACTGAAAAGTGGTATATATATATAAGGGAGTTGAACTTTTGTACCACTTACGTTTAACATTCCCTGTCAGCAAACATTCATTTTCTGTACACAACCTTGCTCACTGCTGACTGTGTACAAGCATAGGATAGTGACTGTTCATAGTGACTAGCTGCCAAGGTACATTAAGGCCATAGACTGTTTTTTTTATATCCAAAATGGCTTGACACTTAGTGAACAAGTTTAAGTAGGGAAGTTGCCCTGTTGAGCAGAGTAATATCCTTGGTTGTACTTTTTATTAAGTGTTTAGATTTTTTTGTCAAATTTATAAATAAAATCTGTTTGTGGTGTTTCAGGCTAGTAAGTATGAACGAAGCAAAGAATCCCCAACATTTAAGGACTTGGACTTTATGGAACATCATTCGGATGGTATTCTACTAGAGGCAGAAACCTACAAAGCTCTCATAAATACCATTGCAAGAGACTGCAGAGTAAGTAAAATTTATTGTCGTAAGACTAAAATTCATCAAATTTAACAATCAGGGAAATATTCTTTTGTTGATATGATTAATGTGTTAATACTTAAACATTAATTTAGGAGATACAATGTTTTCATCAGATAGATTTCATGGGATCTTATGAAAGCTGTATATGGTAATATGATTAATCTCTGTAACCCTTTAGTTATTTCTCTTGATAATTGTCTGTCAGATAATTGATATGGAGCCATTGCTTGGATGGTTTAAAGAAATAGGTAACTGCATACTTATTGTCATTAGGTTATATAGTGAGGCTAGTGACAGATTCAGAAAATATTAGTCTTGCAAGGATAATTTTAATTATTACCATTTAGTTGAGGGAAAGTCTTAGCAAACAAAGGAAAGTGAGATTCACATAGTGAATGGAAACTAAGATATCACTTTGTTTATAAGCCATGAAAAAGTGATAATTGTAGCATATATGTAGCTTGAATCAATAATCAATAAGAGTAAGGAAAGCAAGTAAATGTACCACAGATAGGTAAGTACATTTTTTGTAAATTATAACAGTTGTACAACTAATGTCTCTCTTCTTATTTTGAAGGTGTTAACATCTTTCAAGATTATGGACTACTCCTTATTGGTGGGCATTCACAATTTAGATCTTGCAGCCAGAAAGAAGGCAGTAAGTAA
>NC_051410.1:33192531-33193363 GCF_015228065.2 Penaeus monodon
GCTGATATCTCATTCTATGTATGTCATTATTAGTGTTTAAAGTATTTGTGCTAGTAGTATCAGTAACAAGAAAATGGATATCAGTAGTAGCTTTAACTCATTATAGTTATTATTATTAATGTTTAGAATGTGATTCTTCTTAGCTTAGCAAGTATGTCATTACATTTTCTTTGAGATTCTAGACTGAATCATTTAGAGCATAATAACAATGTGGCAAATATTTTGTCTCAACAGCAAGACAAAGAGAAAAAATTAAATGGCGGAGATGGTGGGCCAGCAGAAGACGGGAGTGGAGAGGCGGAAGGAGAGGGCACTGGCTTGACCCGATCCCGCTCAATCAATCGACACAAACTTGTGGCCCACTCAACTGCCATGGAGTCCATCCAAGCAGATTCTGATCCAATCGATGAGGAGGACCATGTCCCGTGAGTGTTTGGGGAGATCATTAGTAGATGAAAGTTATTGATAATGCTCATTTTCTTTGGTGAAATTTTTAAAATGTGCTTTTCTTGGGTTGGCAAGGTAAAAATGCTGTATAGTACTTGATGTTAATTTTTTTGCAGAAAATAGTTAGTACCTTTTAGGCCATCAATTCACCAGAGACACTACATTTTGCCACAAAGAAAAATACCTGTTTGCATATATATTCTTTTGTCTTACTGTATCCTCTTCATTGTTACAATGCTTGCAGGCCTGGAGGCATTCCAGCAAGAAATGCAAAAGGAGAACGACTGTTGCTCTTCCTTGGTATCATTGATATTCTGCAGAGTTATCGCCTGAAAAAGAAATTAGAGCACACATTCAAGTCAATGATTCATGATGGGGTAAGTAC
>NC_051410.1:33193611-33193819 GCF_015228065.2 Penaeus monodon
CCTCACCCTCCCCCCCCTCCCCCCCATGAGGTAAGATAACATGTTTTAAATCTCTGTGTACAATAGAGCATATGCTTGTAATTTATATACAGTTGATGGGATTGGTAAGTATTAACCATAAACTGTCAAATACTACTCTTTAGGCTGCCAAGTTCCATTTCAGTGTGCTTGCTACCTTTGCTGCCTTTTATGCCTACCTGGTACCATC
>NC_051410.1:33193873-33194486 GCF_015228065.2 Penaeus monodon
GTTACTTTCTCTAGTTTCTTCTGATTCTCTTGCTCCTTCCCCCACTATTACATGCACTTATTGTTATTAAGGGTATCATCTGTCATGTCTAAAAAATCAGTTGGCATATAATATTTATTTTTCAACTTATTCCCTATTTTGCACAGATGTTCCCTCATAAATATTATTCCGCTCCTACAGTAAGTAAGACCGCAGTAAATAATATGTGTATTTACCATTTTTTTTTCTTCTTTTTTTAAATCAAAATGATGCAAATTCTGATCATAAAAAAAGAGAGAATCTTGATACTTGATCTTACTATTATTGGGGGGGGGGGGACACTAAGGAGAGAAATTAGCAACATATATCTGGTATTTCTGTTGAGATTATAACTTAATTCAGATCTATTTAACAATACAAATGGCTGAAATTTCAGTCTTTCAAATTGTGAAATCTATGACTGATCCATCAGTCATACTGAATCATTAGACTAGGTTTGGATAGTAATTAATATTATCAAACTTATCCAATGAAAAGAAGGCCTGATTAGCTTGTCAAATTTAGTGGAGATGAGGTCGTATTTAGTAAGAATTTCCTGTAGTTTCAGTCTTCAATGTTGTCATCCCTATTTCAT
>NC_051410.1:33194642-33195444 GCF_015228065.2 Penaeus monodon
CATATTGTAATCCCCCCCCCCCCCCATAGTTGCATATGTAATATTGATTAATTCTCACTTTTGCAGGACACGATATCAGTACATCGACCAAACTTTTATGCACAGAGGTTTCTGAAGTTTATGGAAACCACAGTCTTCAAAAAGATTCCATCACGTAAGTTTATCTACCACTGTCAAGTTCTATAGCTAAAATGTTCAAGAACAATTTGGCTGTAGCCTTTTTTTTTTTAAATATTTGGAATTGAAAGTAATCTGATTTTGCAATTATAATCACCAGAAGCACTTTTTTTAATCACCATTTTCATATCCCAAAGTAGTTAAATATTATCTCAGGTTTATTATCATGATTTTCTGGATTTGCAAATGAGTTGGCAGAGTAGCTGCCAGCTGAGTCTTCTTGTAGAGTACACTTAATGAAAACTTTACACTTAGATATGCTCACTGTTTTATTTTACCATTTATTGCTTTGTATTAAGAAGTGCCCATCCACCATAGGAACAAAATATGCAGATTAATTGAGAATGAGAATTAGCATGAATTCCTCCACATAATTGAAAAGAAATTGAAAGAGTGGAAATTTCTGAGGAGTCTGGATTGTTACAGAATTATGGATCATGGTAATTATCTTGAAGAAGCTTTAGGAATATGTGGATGTTGGAAATTGGAAAAAGGATTTTGTTCTTTTTAAGTGTCTACTTAAATACAAAAACTGTCAATAACACAATGGCACTAGGTATTGAGATTACTCATCTCCCTATTAATGGAGTTATACAGCAGTAGTGCTTACTTTTTGGAGACAAGA
>NC_051410.1:33195494-33196611 GCF_015228065.2 Penaeus monodon
CCCCCCTCATTCACTGGAATTCTATATGCGTCTCCCAAGCTGTTGATGGAATCAGTGTTTGCATACTTAAGATAGATGTTGTTTTGATGGAAGACCTGCTGGCAGTGCTGTACCATAGACTCTTGACTGTGGCCTTTTCTTTCTCATGTTTGTAAAAGTGCAATGTGATCAACTGAGTCAGAGAACGGCAGTTGGTTAATGGGTGATACACATCCTATTTTTGTGCCTCCTGTCATTTGAATTTTTTTTTTCCCACCCGAAACACAACAGTCGTTGTAAGGATGTTTGATCACATTTCACATAATTTATGTTTTATAATGTTGCCCAGGACATATTGGTAGATTACAAGTTTCTCATTGTCTCTGCTATATTTCACATTTAGCCTATTTGAATTTTTCTTGCACTGCTTTGTTTTATGTTTTGTCCCACAGGTTTTGTTCTTGTTATTATTTTATTGTTTGAGTGTGAGTAAGAACAGGCCGATACTGTCCTTGCATATTGATGCATTTGGTTAGACTTCCCTCACCCACTCATACTCACTTTACTATTATCCTTGAATGAACAGGTGTTTCAGATTTTTAGGTACTATATTTATCTTACATGAAAATATGTATGATATAAAAATTAAAGATCTCCATTTACTGTTGCCAATTTTGTTACATTACTGGTGAGTGAGGGTAGAAACATGACCAGGTTATAAAGAAGTCATGGCAGTGAGGCAAGGCTTACCAATGCTTAAAACAGCCCATGCCAGTGAGAGAAGCCTGTCTAATTGTGTAGATTTGTGTTATAATTAATACAAATTCCCCACCTTAACCAACATCAAAAGGTCTTGAGAGTAAGTAATGTTGTAGTTAACACCTTTAACTACAAATTATCAAACATGCGGCAAACTATCCTATAGTTATTTCATTCTTAATATTCTCAGAATTTATTTTTCAATCCTAATACTTTGATTGTGAGGACTTTCATGTATCGATACATAGATCTTTGTTCATTTGTACACTTAATTTGGCATTATGTTGTAAAGAGCAAGGTGAAGTACAGGTGCAAATACAAAGATAGTATGTCACACATGCATATGCAAGCAAGTAAGTGCGAGCGCACGCACATGCAA
>NC_051410.1:33196994-33198013 GCF_015228065.2 Penaeus monodon
CCAAAGCCACAAACATTGATATGATATGATATTTTTACACATAAGTACCATAATGTATAATGTGTATAACTATATCACCAGTAGGTTTGAAATTATGTTGCTCTAATATTAGTTTAACCCCTAGCATAGTTTAGTTTAGATAAACAAGATTTCATCCTCTTAGGCCTTGGAGTAATATGGATCCTGAAGAAATATTTGCTTTAGGCATTTATCTTAGGTTTAAATTTTGGAAAGAGGATCACAGCTTCTTTGTACCTCTTACCAGGACTCAGAACTGCCTGTTCTTTAGTTATTATTAACCTTGTAGACTTAATCAACAACAGTATCAATAACTTCTACTTCTACTCCTCAACATCATCGACAGTTACATAAGTATATACCGGTGCATTGGTGCTCGCAGGCGTCCTCTTTAACTAACACACATTGTTGTTCTGCTTGCTCTCTTTGTTGTGCTCCCCCCGTTCATTGGTTGGTTGGGTGGTTGGCCTCTTGCACTAGTGGACCTACCAGAAATCAAAGGCGGCCATCGCAAATTCCGAAATCTGGTCTCCAGCTACATAGGTATGATGACCCTCCTATCTGACACCTCTTTTATCACCACTGTCCTTTTTCTCCTACTCTCTCAACACCCCAGTCATTATACCCTTTCTGAATATGTGACCCTAGAATAACCCTTTTGTTTTCCATAATACATTCAGTTGTTGCTTAGATATCCATTTTGTGTATATTAGTAATGGTCCTTACCTGCAAGGCACTCAGATCAAACACTTAGAAACACAAATGTCTCTTATTTAATATCTTAATTTTCTCCAATACTTCACTTTTCTCTTATCGTTTTAGCAGTCTTACACAGCCCTTTGACAGAAAGCAATACTTTGTCTATTTTTATAGTGTTTTGGTTTTATTTATTTGGTTTTGGTTTCACTGTTTGTGGCCATCAGTGATACAACCATCTTTCTTTTGTTTTAGCTTTTTCCATATCCTCTTGGTGAAAAAAAAATAATGAATTTAAATTGCAT
>NC_051410.1:33198135-33199489 GCF_015228065.2 Penaeus monodon
CATATACTAACATCCTTTCACATCTAGTCATATCTTTTTGCTCTTCCTTATACATTATCTGAAAGCTGCCTACCTCTCACACCACATATCTATACCATAAAACTAGAGGTCATGTAAGCATTATCTTCACTACTGCCACTTGTGCTTGTATATTTAGTAGCAGTATTATTTGTAACATAAGATATTTTCTGATTACACCCAACAAAGTCCTGTCATCTTGGTGTTTTGTTTTGTTTTTTTGAACCAACTTAAGTTACCATCCCATCTCACATGCATTTTTGATACCTTAATTTTCTTTTCTCAGGACCTGTAACAGTTAATCTACACTAAGCATCCCTTCAGTTATAAAGCCATTTTTGATGGTTTATTATGTCTTTTGTCTCTAGGGTACAAAAATATATATATACAGAGTTGGAGGGGTGTTTCATCTCAGACAAAACACATTGCTAGAAAAAATTCCTAAAACAGTTTTATTACTCTGTTTCTGTATTTCATCACCACTCCAACTCCCTTGTGTGTGTATTATTTCCTTAAGTTGTCCCAATTGTGTTTTACAAATCATCCTTTCTTTGCCTTTCACTCACTTTGATTGTCCTTGTAGGAGAATATGTAGTTTGTCAGTGATGTTATGACGTCTTGCCCTGCTTTGCATGATCTTGTAGTAAGGTGTTTAACTGGTTTCCACATCTCCAAAGTTATTCTGCATCTTTAGAACACAAGATGAGAAAGAAAGAAAACAAACACATTTGTCCTCCCCATCAAAGCTATTTCTCCAGATATTTTTCACCACATTAATAGGTAAATGAATTAATTACTCTTTCCTACATTATTAAAATTGTTTATATAGTAAGTTGCATATGGTTGTGTAGATCTAATACAATATGTGATGCACATTTATAGTATTTTGATGTTTTGCTCTGTATATCTTGCCAGAAGTGTTACTTCCTCCTCTTTACTTCAGTAATGTCTCAAGCAATGCCTTAGTAACTGTAGTGGTTATGGTGTATCAATTTTTGTTTCTGATATGCATGTTTGAAAAGGTGAATGTACCAGGGAACTGTAATTTGTTTTTGTTTTACATAAAGTCTTCAATAATAGTGATGGTGATACTGAATACAGTGATGAAATACTGGGAATAGGAATCCAGAGTATTCAAACTAATTAATTTTACAGTGTTTAAGAGAAAGGAGTTGTCTTTCATCAACATGACCAAGGAACGGAAGTAAAATCATTAATGTTATAGGATGTTTGCATGAACCCTTTCACAATGTCAAAGTAAGACATAAAAATGCACCATCACTAGAGTGTGTAGTGGTACTTGAAGAACTATAATTCGGAAATATATATAAAAGTT
>NC_051410.1:33199662-33201888 GCF_015228065.2 Penaeus monodon
ATTCTTTTTTAAACTGTTAAAGTAGATATTTAGAATTGCAGTCATGTGGAAAAATTACTTCTGTATTGCAGTTACAAATATGTGCACGTCTGATTTTTTTCGTGAGTTAGCTGATCACGTGTGTTCCTTTATTGAAGGGAATTGATAGTGTTCTGATCTTTCTACTTGGAAAATTCTCATTGAAGGAAACTGCAGACTGTATGCTGCAAATTATTACTACAGCTGAGTTATGTAAACAAACACATAAGCAGATCATATATCATCCTTATATTTTGGATAGTTCATCGTGCTAAACAGCCATAGCATTTTGGCTGAGGAACATGTATTCTAAGCCATGAAATGATATGGTATGGTGGCCAGTTACTGCCATGTTGGGATTCAGTCCCGTTACTTAAGAAGTTGTTGGATGATGCGCTTTTTACATTATATCATTTGATTAATAGTTTACATTGTAGATGGGACTTGCTAATAAAAGTGGAAGCTCATCATAACTAACTTAGAGAGGGCTGTCTCAGCATGGGAGAGTTTTGGATCTAGCTACTGTAGGTTTGGCAGAAACTTCTTGGTCTGTAAAGGAGAGTTTGTAGAACAGTTGGGAAACGACAGCAATATGCTCTGTCCCTTCTTCAGTTAGAGCCATTTACCAGCTAAGCTGGAGGGATAGCCATAAACATCATCAGGGAATAGCTGGGGTATCCCTGGGGCTGCTCTGAGTGTGAAATAGAGAGCTGGCATGTGAAAAAGAGAGTACAAGAAGTTCCCTTCCATCTAGCTACACTGATGGCAGAGGAGTGGAAGATACCAAGGGAAATTAAACACTAAGAAAGAATGGTACAGCAAGAAAAAATATGAGTGCAAAGTATGTCAAGGAGGAAAAATGTAAGAAATGCTAACCACAGAGGGCAGATGGGAAGAAAAAATATAGTTGTAATTTGATTTGCAGCAGTTTATTATTTTTTCTCACCTCAGGTTAGCAAATATGTACAGGAAGTGCTGCCATCTTATCGAAGAGTCAAACTTTTAGATGGGTGGGTGTAATGTGAGGTTAAGCTCCATGATTCTACCTTTTCAATTGCAAGAGGTGGACACCTGCATTGTACAGGCATACCTCATCCTGCCAGCTGTGAGGCTGCTGCCCTAGTGATCTTCTTGTATAAAGTAGAATCTCTACAAATGTAGGAAGTTTAAACCTGATGATTGAATCATATTTTCAGTTATCTAGGGCACATGTGACTTACAGCATTAGCTGGAGGGATTTCAGGGTTGTATTTCAAAGTAGTAATTCATGAATATTTTAACTGAACCCATAGCTCGTTATGCCATGCCAAGAATGGCCATGTTGCCAGTGAAGCATATATCATGCTGCCATTTTATCAGTCCATTCACAGTTTGTAACCCCTCTGTTATGCAGACTTTGCACTGTGGTGGCTTGAGGCTTTAAGCAGGAATTTAAGCTGAAAATAGCAGTAAGTCTCCTTATCACTTATAAGTCTGCCGCAGAGCTACAAACCAGGACTTTCTTGGTGCATGAATGGCATAAAAGCTTCACTGGTCACCCTTACTTGGCACACTGCAGTGCTTACTTTAGCTGCCCCAGAGTTTAGTCCTTCTGGCTTTAAGCCAGACCATGGGCACTGAGTCAAGAAACATAATTTTTTTTTCCTGGAACTTATATTTTTGTCGGTTATTGCATACCACTAGGAGGGCAGTTCATATTAATTTGAGGCATAGGTTGATGATGTGGTGAAAACAAGCTGTAGACAGCAATCCTTTTTTATGCTGAAAAACACACTGGTTGATAATGCACACATGGATGGCATTTTGCTCTCTCTTGGTTTATGACATGTTGATAGTTGTTGAGGACACAGTAACTGCAAAATTCAATAAATATTTTTTTTAAAAAAAAGTTCAGTTTGTTTAAAAATATTGAATTTTTTTAAAAGAAATTTCAGGTAGGAAAATTTAAATTTTAAAATTTTTTTTTTTTATGTGATTTAAAAAACCCCCCCAAAAATTTTAAAAAAAATTTTGTTTTTGATTTGTTTTTTTCCCTTAAATTTTTTTATTTTTTTAAAACCCTTTATGTAAATTTTATTTTCCTGTACAAAAAAAATTTTGTTAATTTGTAAGAATTTTTGGGTTTTTTTTTTTTTTAAAAATTTTCGAGGAAACTTTTTTGGGGTTAATCCTTTTTTTTTTTTGCCCTTTTTTTTTCAAGTTTAAATA
>NC_051410.1:33201913-33202022 GCF_015228065.2 Penaeus monodon
CCCCCCCAATTTTTAATTATTTTTTGAAAAAATTTTTTAAAAAATTTTAAAAATTTTTTTTTTAAGATTTTTTGAAAAATTTTTTGCGGGGTTTTTAATTTTTAAAAAA
>NC_051410.1:33202449-33202777 GCF_015228065.2 Penaeus monodon
TATATATATATTTAATTAAAATTTTAAAAATTTTTTTTTTTAATATATAATTATATAAAATTTTTTTTTAAATATATAATATATTATTTATTTTTTTTATATATTTATATTATTTATATATATTATATATATTATATATATTTATATATATTATTTTTTTTAAATATAATATATATTTTAATTTTTTTTATATTTTTAATATTATTTTTATATTATATTTTTTAAAATAAAATTTTAAATATAATAATATTTAAAAATTATTATATAAATAAAATTAAATTATAATATAATAATATAATATATATTTAAAATTTTTTAAAAATTTTAT
>NC_051410.1:33203035-33204102 GCF_015228065.2 Penaeus monodon
ATTATATTATATTATTATATATATATAATATATATATTTAATTTTTAATATATTTTTATAATATATATAATTATTTAATATATTTATTTTATATTTATTAAAAAAAAATTATATTTTTTAAATATAAAATTATTATTTATTTTATTTTTTAAATAATTTTTTTTATATATTTTTTTTTAATATATAATTATATATTATTTATATTATTTATTTATATTTATTTATATATATATTAATTATTATAATATATTTATTTTTATATTATATATATATATATATATATATTTTTATTTTTTATATTTTATTATATATATATATATATATATATATAAATATTATATTATATTTTTTTAAAAATATTTATTTATTATATTTTTATATATTTTAAATATAAAAATTTTATAAATTATTTTATATTTTAAATATTTTTTTTTTTTTTAATTTTTTTAAAAATTTTAAAATTTTTTAAATTTTCTATATTTTTTAATATTTTATATATATTTTTATTAAAAAAATTTTATAATTTATATAAATATATTTTTATAATATTTATTTTAAATTTTAAAATTTTTATAATAAATATTTATTTCTATTATATTTTATAATACCTTTTTCCTAATTTTTAAAAAAATTTTATATATCATATATAAATAAAAAATTTTTTAATTTTTTTTAAAAAAAACAAATATATAATATTATACTTTATTTTTTAAAAATATACATATATAATACATAAAAATATATATACAAATATATCTATATATTACATATATATAAAAAAAATTATACATATTTATAATATTTTTAAAAAATATATAATATTATATATATTATATATTTTAAAATTATTTTTTTATATATATATATAAAATATTTTTATATAATATTTTATATATTATATTTTTATATTAATAATATATATATATTATATATATAATATATATATAAATTTTTATATAAATATAATTTTTTTATATATATATTATTTTATATATATAATATTTTTTAAAAAATTTTTTTATTTTTTAATTTATTTTAATTTTTATATATTTATTTATTTTTTTCCC
>NC_051410.1:33204269-33204485 GCF_015228065.2 Penaeus monodon
AATATAATTTATATAAAAAAAATTTTTTATATATATATTTTTATATATTAATATATATATTATTTTTATATATTATATATATTATTTATATTATAATATATATTTATATATATTATATATAAAAATTTATATATATTATATATTTATATTTTTTTTTATAAAATTATTTATATATATTATTTTTTTTAAAAATTATTATATAATTATATAAATTTT
>NC_051410.1:33204650-33204848 GCF_015228065.2 Penaeus monodon
TTTAAAATATTGTATTAAAGGGGTTTTTTTTTATATTATTATATTATATTTTAAATTTTTTTTTTTTTTTTTTTTATTCAATATTTAAAAAAAACTATATATATTTTTTTTTTTTTTATTATTTTTATTATTATTTTTATTTATAATTTTAATTATAAATTTTAAATTTTTTTTTTTGGGGGGGTTTTTTTTTTTTAT
>NC_051410.1:33204890-33204956 GCF_015228065.2 Penaeus monodon
AAAAAATTTTTTATATAAATTATAATATTACAAAAAAATAAAAAAAAATTTTTTTTAAAATTTTTA
>NC_051410.1:33205021-33205518 GCF_015228065.2 Penaeus monodon
TTTTTTTTTAATATATTATTTTTTTTATATATTTTAAAATTATATTTTTTTAAATAATTTTTTAATTTTAAAAATTAATTAATTTTTTTTTTTTTTTTATATTATATATAAAAAATTATTTAAAATATATTTATTTTAAATATATAATTATTTATTAATTTTTTAAAATTTTATAATATTTTTTTTTTTTTTTATTTATATATATATTTATTTTTATATTTTTATTATATATATTTTTAAAATATATAATTATATTTTTATATTTTCTATATTTATTTTTTTTTTTTATATATATAAAAAAATTATTATATTTTATAATTATATATATATATATATTATATTTTATAATCTTTATATTATTTATTTTCTTTCTATTTTTCATCAAAATATAAAATTATCTTTAATTTTTAAAAAAATTATATTATTATAAATCTATATTAATATTATATTATTTTTATATATTATTTATTATTTTTTTTATTTAAAAATTTTTTCTA
>NC_051410.1:33205838-33206115 GCF_015228065.2 Penaeus monodon
ACTCACGAAGTTCATCAATTCAGTTTCTGAGAGAGCACTTGACAATGTATGCTAGCTTATTGTAGCATGTAAACACACTTGGCATGCATGAACTGAAATGGTAATGATTACTTGATTATCAGTGGTAATTGTACAGTATTCCTAATAATTAATTGATCAGGTTTTCTGTCCCAGGTGGTTATGCAACATTTCTTTGGATATGTATTATAGTATATATTCTTCCAGCTGCTAGTACCCACCATTGTTCCTTGATAGGTTAAATGAGAAAGGAACCATT
>NC_051410.1:33206205-33206462 GCF_015228065.2 Penaeus monodon
ATCAAAATGTCACAGATTTTTATCCACATTTTTGTCCACATTTGTGGGATCTAAGGGATGACTGTAGTTAGATTTTTGGATAAAGACTTAGGTAATTGTCTTACAGTAATAGATGGATTGCTGCATATTGTGAGTATGTATCAGTATGCTCTGTATAAGTAGAGGAGAACTACACATTGATATTATTTATAAAGTACTGTATATATTTTCAGTCTCTGTATGCAAGAATTGTGAGTCACACTCTTGAATTTTGTGTT
>NC_051410.1:33206753-33207091 GCF_015228065.2 Penaeus monodon
GAACTTTATACTACATATTTTGTTTTTACCGTAAAATCTTATTTGATTAAGACTAGAATGTAATTGCAGTCCCTTTATATTTAAAAAGAGCCCAATATTGTAGGCTGATTTTACCCTTGCTTTGGCTTTTGCCTTACAGCTTTGAGACACTCCCCATCTCGGCGGAGAGGTACTTCCATGCGTATCATGCGCCCAGTATCCCAGGCTGATCCTGATCATCCTGCAGATGGTCACGACAGTCATGAAGGTAAAGCCAGTGCCAGTAATTGTATGCTTAGGCTTGTAAGATTTGTTTTTGCTGTTGTACCATTTTACTGTTGACTTATTCACTGCCAAGG
>NC_051410.1:33207847-33207926 GCF_015228065.2 Penaeus monodon
AATTTTAAAATTATAAATAAATTTTTTGGGTTTAAATAATAAAAATTTTTTTTTTTAAAAAAATAAAATTATTTAATAA
>NC_051410.1:33207971-33208802 GCF_015228065.2 Penaeus monodon
CCCTTTTAATTAAAAATTTTATATAAAATTATTATTTATTTATTAATATTTATATTTATTTATTATATTTTAATATATATATATATATATTATATATATATATTTTGGATATATATAAAATTAATTATATATAAAATAATTAATATATATATTTATATAATATATATATTATATATATAAAATATATAAAAATTAAAATATTATTATTATATATATATATAAAAATTATATATATATATATAGTATAAAATATTAAAATATTTATTTTATATATATAAAATTTATACTTATAAATAAATTATATATAAAATTTTAAATATAAAATATTTTAATATTATATATATATTATATATATATATTATATTATAAAAAATATATATATATATATATATATATTTTGTATATATATTTTAATATATATTTTTGAATATATATATATTTTGGTTTTTTTATAGTATTTAAAAAATTATATATTTTATATTATATTAATTATATATAATTATATATAAAATTTTGTATTATATATATATTATATATAATTTTTATTATAATTTTAATTATATTTTAAAATAATTATATTTTATATATAAAAATATATATATAAAATTTTATTATATATATATATTTATACTATTTTAATTTATACCTTTTATATATATATATATTTTATCTATTGATTGTATTATATTATATATAATATATATATATATTATATTATATATCAAATTATTTTAATATAAAATTTTATATAATATATATATAATTTTATATATAAAAATTATATATTTATATATTAATATATTTTTATTATTTTTTAAAATATATAATATA
>NC_051410.1:33208821-33209232 GCF_015228065.2 Penaeus monodon
GTAAATAAAAGTTAAAAAAATATAAAATATTATTTTATTTTTTATTTAAAATTTTATTTATTAATATATTTAATTTATTTTATTTAATATATAAAATTATATATATTTTATTTTATATATATATTTTAAAGATATATATAAATATTATATATAAAATTTTTTTTAAAAAAATTTATTATTTATTTATTATCATTATATAAAATATATTTATATTTAATTATTTTATAATATTTATATATTTTATAGGTTTTGTTTGTTTTTTTTCTTCTAAAAAAAATATAATTTTTTATTTATTTTTATTTATATAATTTATATATTATTTTTATATTTAAAATTTTAAAATATAAAATATATTTATAATATATATATATAATATATCTTTTTTAAAATATATTTTTATTATTATTTTTT
>NC_051410.1:33209303-33210806 GCF_015228065.2 Penaeus monodon
TTCTTTAATTTTATTATTTATATATTTTATATATATTTTATTAATTTATTATATTTTTTTTTTTAAAAAATTAAAATATATAATATATTTATATAAAATATTTTTATTATATTATATATTTATATTCCTATATTAAAATCAAAATTTTTTAATTTATATATTTATATTTTTATTTCATATTTTCTATATTCTTATTTTATTTTTATATATATATAAAATATATTCTATATTTATAATCTATTATATATATTATATTTTATTATATATTTATATATTATATATATTATTTAATTATTATATTATTAATAAAATATATAAAATTATATATATTATTATATTATATTTTAAATATTATTATATATATATAAAAATTATTTATTATATATAATATTTTAATATATATAATAATTTTTAATATATATTTTATTATATTTAATATTAAATATTTATTATATAATTATTTATAATTTATATTTTGATTTTATTTATAAAATTTTATATTATTATTATAATTATTATATATATATATTTTATACTTATATATATATTTTATATTTTATATATATTATATATTTTAAATTAATATTATATATAATATATATATTTATATATATATTTAAAATATATATATTATATATAAATTTTAAAAAATTATATATATTATAATATTATTATATATTTTAATATATTATATATTATATATTTTAAATTTTTTTAAATATAAAATTTATATATATATATTTAAAATTATTATATATATAAATAAAATAATTTTATATATAAATATATATATTTTATCATTTATAAAAATATTATAAAAAAATATTATATATATAATTATATAATATTTATATTATAATTAAAATATATATAAAATTTATATTTATTATATATTTTAATAATATAAAATAAAATTATTTTAAATTTTTTTAAATTTATATTTTTTTTTAAAATATTATTTATAATTTTTTTTTTAATATTATAAAATTTTAAAAATTTATTTTTTAAAAAATTATATATATATTATTATTTAAAATTGTATATTTTTTTATTGTTTTTTTTATATATATATATATATATTCTATATCTATATTTTTTATATGTTTTGTTAATTTTTATTGTTTTTTTATATTTATATCTATATTTTTTTTTTTTATATTTTTTTATTTTTTTTCTTTCTTTTTATTTTTTTTTTATATTTATATTTATTTCTTATTATTATTATTATTTATATGTAATTTTATTTTTTATTTTTTTTTTTTTATTTTTTATTTTTTATTTATTATTATTTTATTTATATTTTTATTTTTTTATTTATTTATTATATTTTTTATATTTTTTTTTTTTTTTATTTATTTTTTTTATTTTTTTTTCTTTTTTTTTTGTTTTTATTTTTTTTTTATCTATAATTTTTCTTTTTTTTTTTTTTTATATTAATATCATTTTATATATATATAATTTATTAACTTAATGTGTTATATTCCCATTTTGTTTATTATTCTG
>NC_051410.1:33210843-33214326 GCF_015228065.2 Penaeus monodon
AGATATAGTAAAATAGCAATTTGGCTAAAGAATAAAGATATTAAAGAGGGAGAGAAATAGTGAAAGTGTATGCGTGTGTGCACACACATGATCCTGTAAGGGGGCTGTGAAGAGAGTGTAAACATTGGTTTTATTAATCATATTTATAGATAGGAAAAACAAGAGTAGAAAATTTTATTAAAGGTTAGATTGGGAAATGGGACTTAAAACTTTTTTAAAATGTTATTATTTTGGCTGATAGGGAAACATTTATTCCATTTTAAGTTATGTATTGTGCAAAAGGGGGTTTTTTTTCCCAAATTTTGGGTAAGATATCGGGAAGAATGATATCTGAAATTTAAATGCGGAAAATTCCCTATCTTGGGATGCTAAATTTAAAATTTTTTTTAAGGGGTGCAAATTTTTCTGTGTTTTTTCCTTTAAAGGCTCATCGGGTTCCCCAGAAGGGAAAAGGTGCAAGTTTTCGAAGCAGAAGTATGTACTATTTAAAATATAATACCAGGCCATGGGCGTGATTCTAAATGTACACACAAAGTGATGTGGAATTTTGTATTCTATATTCTCTGTGTTGTTATTTCCAAGAATCTTTTAATTTTGAAGACATTGATTTGAAAATTTGTGTCCACACACTTGTATGATACAGTTTGGTGTGTTTTTAGAAAAACCCAATGTCCCCCAGTTTTCCCTTCCCCCTTCCCCAGGGGCTCTCCCTGCCCAGCTGTCCGTTGGGGTACTTCAGTAAAGGGATGTACATTTTTTTTTACCTTCTTCCCCAAGGGGTTTTTAACTTTGGGAGCGGAAACATAAGGGGGCCCTGAGCTTTTTTCCTTTTTTGCTATCCTCTGAGTTTTGATACTTGTGTTATGTTCGGTAAAACCTGGCTTGTATTTTTTCATTTTTCTTTGACAATAGGGGGGTGAAATTATCGCTGCTTTGTTTTTATATACACATTCATGTCTGTGTGTGTGATCCATACTATTTATTTATGAATAGGAAAGGGGAGAAGGGGCAGCTCTCATCCCCAATAAATATTTTCCCTCTCTAGGGCGGGACATTCCCCCTTAAAAAACTAAAGCAATTAATAATAAATTGAATAAAACAGCAATGCACATAAAATGCTGATGCATTGCTAAGAAAGGTGTGAGTTTTTGTTCCCCCCCCCAGAATTTGTATTAGATTCTCAATGTGTATTTCATAATTGCTAATAGTTTATGAATCAATGAATGCCTTATCAATTCAGTGATGAAGTGTGAATTTAAATTTAGTTAATAATGAAATATATAGTAGGCAAACATGAAAACTAATTTTACTGAGAAATTAACAAAAAAAAATTAAAAACTGGGCCACTTTCCCCATGCCTTTTCCAGTTGCAAATAGTGAATAATGCCGTAATTTGCTTGGAAGTAGTAATGAATTACATGAATAAAGTGTATTCATATATTGATTTTTGAATATATTGCATTATCAGTTTAAATTAGGCTTTTCTGTGAAAGTCTTGCTGTCAGCAAATCCTTTCACTGTTCTGCCATGTGGGTAGATGGTGGGGCAGCATGCTTTGTTAAATTTTATTGTAATTCTAATTGCATTTGTTATGCTTCATCATCAGCAGAAACCATTAGAAATAACCTGCACCCTAAAGGCCTGCATGGATACTTGCAAACCAGAGCTCAGGGAAAATATGGAACAATGTATGGTTTATGTTAACCATGCTGGTAAATTAGATATATATCTGGGACAGCACCATATTCCTTGATGAGAATTCATTCTCAACAGATGACAGCTAGGTATCCAGGGCAACAAACAAACAAAGCTAAATAATATTCTTGTGTTTCCTGGGTATGAAACATTTAAAACATAACGTATATGTAAACCTTAAGGAGTATTGAATTATACTGCAATTTAGAAGCCAAGAGAAATATTTTATAGCAACTGACATTTTGTTCAAGCATTTTTCTTGTGTGGAATTGTTACATCGAAGCTTTTTCATATATATTCATGAAGGAAAACCTATATACCTAAAACTTCATTATAGAAAATACCCTAATACTGCATTTAAAATTATTTGACACCTAGAACTTAATTTGTAAATTCATATTGTTGAGTTTTCAGTAATATTTTCAAAGGTAAATGATGTACAGTTAAATATCATAATTCATATAATTTTCAGTGCAAAATGTGTGTTTATGGGAGCATGTATTTCAGGAAAAGAATAAGGGTGCAACTCAATGCCATTAATACTAAATTTAGTCATATTACACATGTAGATACTGTTTGAATTCCATCAGTGCTAAGCAGTCATGCTAATAGTTTTTTGTACTTAAATACAAAAAATAGAAATTGGTCAAGATTAGATAAGTATTGGCCAAGCGTTTAGCTGTAGTAGCTCATAACTATAAAAATGAATAGTGATCCATGAAATTTATGAACATTTTGTAGATTTAGTTCCATTATTTTTAACAAAAGTATTAATTTGTAAGGAATGGTGACTGTCATCGTAGAGATGAACTCTATATGCTGGGCAAGCTTTTGAATGGATTCCTTTGAGCATATTAGCCCTACTGATCATGCCCTTGCTAACAAATTGGAAAATTGATACTTTGACTAATTATAATTAATGCCTGTGTATACCTGCATATCACAGAATATCCTGCTCTATTCCTTCTTCTTCGTATTACTGATTGAGTGATATATTTATGATGGGTGTGTACTGGGTCATTGTTTTTCTTCATAATAATATTTTACTTCTTTGTCCCCATTTTATTATGTGTCCCAGGTATTATACCCTTGTCTTGTCCGAGTTTATGGCAAAGATCATGTTTACAAAGGAAGACAAAGTGAACATTAGCACCAGCCCTCTTCAAAATAGCATTTCACCTAGTCCCTTTTTTTGTGTTCCCCCTACCATGAATGTATTTTTTTTTATCTTTTGATATTAATGTTTGCAAAAGAGGAGTGCTTATTATACTTCACTCTGTCCTCTTGTGTGTTTCCTTAATCATTATGGGGAAAGCCTCACATGATTGTCTTGTGTTTGTCACCAGAGCAGGAAGGTGTATTGGCAGATAGTACATTGAATGATTTTTGTGAAAAACAGGGCAGATGAGTCCTGTGTGTATGTATTTATATTCTTGTCAACTTGTATTTTATTGTCATGTTTGATTTAATATTTTCATTAATTCCAGCATATTCTTACTTTCCTATACATCATATATGGACATAATTTCTTTTTGCTTGAGTAGGATTAGTATCTCCTTTCAATCAGTGAAGAAGCATCACGAAATTTATACTATTTGCTGTTGAAATTTTAAATGAAATATAGTTTGATGTTTTCTAACACCCATGTTTATATTTCCTTGCAGGAGCAGTTGTTGGGAGAGTACCAGGTGAGACATGATTGTGAAAAGTTTGTTTGAAAATTAATCTCTAGACTTTTTTCTGTCTCAAGAGGACAGTGAACAGGTTTTCATGTATAGTTATTTCTGT
>NC_051410.1:33215203-33215522 GCF_015228065.2 Penaeus monodon
TCTAATCATAATCCAAATTACAAACTTGCCAACATTCCCTTCATAAATTTCAGAATTTGCTGAAAAGGTCCCTGTTGGTATTGTGGTGAGAAAAATATACCTAACAATGAAGTCTGACAGTGTGTTTATTTTGTGATCATGTTGTTGTTTTTTGAAACAGTGATGTTTGCAAATGTATCAAGAAATCAGTGTACATGTGTGTGTAAACGAATTCAGGATTTCTTTTCTCCCATATCACGAATTCAGTATTTCTTTTCTCCTGTATCACCACAACATAATGATGTGTCCAAATAAGATGTGTTTTGCCACAACGGTAGTG
>NC_051410.1:33215719-33216162 GCF_015228065.2 Penaeus monodon
TCCCCTGCTTTCTCTTTTTTTCTTTCCTTCTATTTTTCCATTCCATTCAGCATGTATATGAGCCAGCTATTTAGTAGGCTTGCTTTTTATGGTTAACTTTTCTGTTGGTTATATATTATTTGGTCTTGGTGAACTATATGGCAAAATTCAGAGGTTGAATATTTTACGGTGACAGTTATTTCTCAGTGGCATGTATTTTTGAATAGTTAATTTTATAGGGTCATATTCAAAGTCGCATGCAAGGGCTTGCCTACAAAGCCTACCCCAGTCCATTGATATGATTGATTGTCTTAGTCATGATGTCTGGCAATATCACAGGCAGTACTGGAATTAACCATTCCACTTGTATATTGTCAGAGGCTTAGGTTGGGCTTGGTGGACATATGTTCTTGAGTGAATATGAGTGATAGTGATAATAATAGATGATAGTAGATGCCTTAGAA
>NC_051410.1:33216243-33218225 GCF_015228065.2 Penaeus monodon
TGTCATTTACATGATTTTAATAGATTTATTTGTGCTCATCTTTTACTTGGTTTGTCAAATTAGTAGTAGTATTTGTAGATTTTTTTTTATTTGTCTTTATTTTTTCATGTAATCAAACAAAAATAAAACCTTGAACACAAGGAAAATAGCTAGATTATGTGTCAGATCTACTTATGGGCATGGAAATAAGGATATAGCCCAGGACAACGATTATATTCTATGCCATTTCACCAAGGACTGCCGAGGTAAGGCATGCGTAATCCATCTGTTGTCGTCTGAAAAATTTGGAGGATTTATTTTTAACATCTTCCTTCACTATTTGTTGTTCCCTCTACAAGTGGTTAATAGATGTGGTGCCTGCTGCTGTAAAGTTGTAGCAAAGTATTGTATAGTTCAAGAAAGACTGTATGGTTATTTCTTATTTATATTTTACCAATATTAAGGCAGTAGTTAATCCCTTTGTCATTTGTCATAAAGACAATTGTTCATTTAAGCTGTCAAACTTTCATATTTTATGGGAAATATTAGAACACCTAATAAAGGAAACACACATCACAGGTTAGGTAGAAAGTCAATATTTTTGGTTATATTAAACCACTAAATTTACAAGTTTGTACTATGGTGTGAGGTTCTTTATGATACTGCTATGTACTTATGATGTGGTAAGCTGTATTCTTTTACTTTATTGCCATTCTTTTAACATTATGAGGAAACTTTTTGATAAAGATAGTGAAGTACAGTTACAGGTAGTCTTTAATAGCATGGCCCTTTGCGGTAAATACAGTGTACTATTGGACTGCTCAAACAACTGTTTGGTTGTTGCTACTGCAGTCAGCTAGGCAAAATCTTATAATTAGAATTTCTATTCATTTGACTCACTATAATATGATTATGCAAATTTATAATCCAATTTTTTGTATGAAGCATAATTCAATCAGGAATAGTTTTACTTCTTTCTAAATTGTGGTAGAATTGTGCAAGTTCTCCAGACCCTCACAGCTTATAAATATAGAGGTGTACAGATCCTTCATATGCTAATTTGGTTACCATGTGTCTTCAAAGTTGATTGTGAAGATTATCAAATTCTGGCTTTATTCTTCGGCCTGTTGCAATCTTCACCATGTCTGTATTTGTAAGTCTAAAATAATTAACCAGTTGATTAAGTAATTACAGCAGACTATTTTGGTACCAAACATATTTGCTGGATCCTTTTGATCTTGATCCTTTTGCTGGCATCTCACCATTTAGATCTTCAAAAATAAACAAAAACCTAAAATAGGTTCCATATATACAGTCTAAACCTTGCTTGCCAAATGTAACTGATGTATAAGTCAAAATATCTTTGACTCAAAATCTGTTGTTGTTTTTTCTCACTCTCTCTCTCTTTATATCTGACCTCATTAAGTGATTAATGTTTGTTTTGTTTAGTTTGTATTGCTTCATACCAGAAAATTTGCAAGATTTGTAGAATTATTGTAGGTGTGCCAATTAGAAAATTTAATCTTGAGAGGGAAAGTAAATTGAAGTAAGTGAAAAAGTGTGTTTTTGCCAGAAAATCAAATTTGTGGGATTTCTTGTGGCCACAAAGAAAACTCAAAGGGATAACATTGCTCCTATGATTTTACCAAAGGCCCAATTTCATTAGGTGAGTGTAAGTCTCATTACATGCCTACTTGTAGAAAGTTTTTCATGTTCAATTTATTGTTGAATAGAATTGTTTTAACACAGATATTGAATGCTCGTAGACCAGAATGCATTATGTGTATAGAGAACTCAAATACAAAGGAAATATGCAGAACATTTACTTTTGCTTCACTTGATGGTTTATTCATTGATAAGGGGATCATGTGCTGTTCACTGTTGTTTTGGTTTATTTTTAATAAGCACATGGGTGGCAACACAAGCACCTAGTCAGTTAATAGGCCAACCTGGCTTCAACTGTCTACTCCATCCATGAATTTAAGTTAAATGTTTTATTTCCC
>NC_051410.1:33218414-33219176 GCF_015228065.2 Penaeus monodon
AAGAATAGGGTAAGGTCAGGTTGGCAATTAAGTGATTGTGGAGCTATCTAATAGTAAAAAAAATATGGTAAAGAATAACCATAGTGGACAGTATATGTATACTTTCATTCCCAGCATCAGTAGGTAAAAAAAACTTATCTTTTACCAAGATCAGAATGAAAGGTCTGGACATTTGTATGTAAGATCACGTGTATTTTACAATTTGTTGAATGTTCTGCCTAAGCCTTTTAAAGAATACATAATTGTATCTCTCTCAGTGTTGTGATGATATTGTGTTTATTTTTTGTAGAGATATTTCACATTTCTCAAACTAAGTGGAATGTATTCATGATTATTCTTACGTATACTACTTGATTTGTTAGTGTGCAGTTTTATCCAAATGAGTTTACAAGCTGTTGTCTCTGAAAACTTTATCATTATGAAAATAGTACCCTTATCTTTTCCTCTATACTTTTAAAACGTGTCTTATTTGGACTGGTCATAGTACTAATGTGATACGGGAGTATGATCAGACATCCCTTTGTTGGAGAGTTGTTTATGATATTTCCATTTTCTCTAACATCTTTTCTTGGGTTATAACTTTTAAGAATTGTATGGCATATTCATATAGTTTAATCAATTTTTCTAGGTGTTTTGTTTTCTAAAGAATATTAAGTAAGTGTATTTTCCTAAAAGGATAATGAATATATCCAGTGTTCAAACCATATATTCACTTTTACCCAAATATCCACTGATCCTAACACTAAATACATACATAATCTA
>NC_051410.1:33219732-33220078 GCF_015228065.2 Penaeus monodon
CCCCCCCCTCTCTCTCCCCCTCTCTGCTGTCATGCTCTTTTTTGATGGTATCCTTTTTGGTTCTGTTCTGACATATACTTGATATGTATGGTGTGTATATATAATTTACATTCCTGAGGAATACAGAGCACACATGTATGTCTCTTTTATGAAAGAGGTGTTAAAGCTACTTGAGTTGGCATCTTAAACTATATCTATATCAGGCTTGTGTGCATAGAAGGGTGGAGATAAATGTTTTTTTTCTCTCACTCACTCTCTCTCTGAAAATAGTTCATAGTAAGTATAGTGTATTTGTAAAGACTAACATAAGCAGTACACTAGGGAAGAACTAGATAAGGATGAAAGG
>NC_051410.1:33220706-33223285 GCF_015228065.2 Penaeus monodon
ACTAAGGGTGTTTTTTCTTAATAGTGGGATATTAGTGTTTATGTCATGGTGGTGGTGTGTGGTGCTTACAGGTGGTAGTGTTAGTGCTGAGGAGCAACAAGGTGGAAGTGGTGCTGAATCTGCCTCTGCACTAGCTGTGGGAGCAAGTGCATCTGCCTCTGCTACTGCTCCATCATCTGTTAGTGGCACAGTCACTTCTGGTGCAGCAGGCATACAGGCAACAGCTGGGGGAGGATCTGCTGCTGCATCAGTGGTTGGATCAGGCACTCCTTCAACACCAGTAAACCTCCCAGCAGTGTTGCAGGACCGACCCCACTCAGGCCGTGGCCGTGTGCCCCCTCCAGTACCCCCACGATCGCCAAGGGGTGGCGGCACTGGCCAACCATCCTCTGCCTCCTCTTCATTCTCATTAACTCGAGGTGGAGTTGCTTACCTCACTATGCCCCCAAGTCCTCGTTTTGCAGGAGGCAGCCCTCGTTTTTCGCATCTGTGTAGTCCTAGTATTGGCATGACTGGATATAACATCTGGCATGCTGAGAGTATGCGTAGACTAAATCAAGAATGCATGATGCCAATGCTAACTGTGCAACCAAGTGAGCGACAGCACTATGTTTGGCAACTGCCCACAGAAGATGTTATAGCTTTATCTCCCTTACAATCAGGAGTTGTCACACCAGACAGCACTCCTCAAAAGCGAAGTCGTCGAAAAAATGCTGTGAGAGAAGTTTGGGATGTCTTAAAGTCTTCCTCTCGGTCTGGCACACCAACAGATACTCCCTCCCATCATGTTATTCATTCCCTTGATGAAAATGATGGCCATATATCCACACATCAAAGGCATCTTAACACATTGCGGCCAGCTTGCTTATCTCGCCAGTCATCCATTGAGCATAATAATGGAGAATTTGTTCTGCCTGACACTCATATTACATCAGATGGTAATACACCAATGTCACAGACTCTGTCAAAAGTGCAAATGAATTGCCAAAGTAGAAACCATAATCCTGAAAACCATTATTCTAAAACAGATGTACAAAGTCTGAAAAAAACTCTGCAGACTCTTGAATACCAGAACAGGCCAGGTTATCCTCAAATTCATGGACAACTCCTAAGTGCCACTGAAAGAGAGATTCTTAACAAACCTTTGTTTAGTAGGAAATCTTCAGGCACTGCTGTTAGTGGGGCAATACCCAAGTCACCATCCCAGAATATTAAGACTGGATATGAGAGTTGTGCTAGTTATCAAGATTCAATGTCAAAAGATTTTGTTTTAGGTAGAAAACGTTGGGGTAATGCCCAGGATTTTGTTCCCTATAGTGATTTTTTGCATGAACCTAGATTACCACAAAGTGATTTCAAACCCCAGACAAGAAAATCCTTTGCCGGAACAGAAACCCTAAACTTGCATGAATCTGATCCTAAAAGAAAGTCCATGTCAGACAGACCTTCAGTTATTGATGAAGCATACATTGAGCATACACTTGCAAGGTACTTGGCAAGATCAAGATCACCATCACCTTACAGAGAAACACAATCAAAGTTGTCCTATGGAAATTCCCAGACTCCCTCACAATATGGAGGTTCCCAATCTCCATCACCCTATTCAGGCACTCCCACTCTCTTGGGACATCCTACAACTGTATCTGATGCAGAACTGATGGCTTATAAGTCTACCTTGAGTCCAGGACTCTCATCCTTCTCACGAAATATGTCCTCCCCAGGATTGTTGGAAAACACTCACAGAACCTATAGAAAAGATTCTGAAGAACAACTACCACCCTCAAGCTCATTCATACAAAGAACATTTTACTCTGAAGTGTAGTTCTGAATGCTATTTTGATTCACTGCATGCATTTTATGTACACTAGGGAATTGCTGACACTAAGTTCGCATTAGCTTTCTGTGCTGTTGCATGAGCTTTTTCATCTTCCCTTCTTCCAGGTTTTGTAGCTGAATTTATGTATTGAATAAAAGACGTGTGTTACATTTGCTATTTATGGTATTTTGTTGTGTGAATTGACCCATGCATTATTCTGTTGAATCACTTGTATCTTAGTGTTCTTTTACATGGTACCTTTGAAGTGTGCTTGTGATTGATTACCTTGTATTGTAAAATGATGTAGGTTTGTATAGAAGGATGATTTATGTGTAAATTGATGATAAGGATATTAAATTCAGCTTTTTATATTAGTAAAGTATAAAATCAACTTTGATATACTAAAGGTTGATGTAAAGTATCAACTGCAATTATTGGTACTGCAATGAACTTACATATTAAATTTTGAACTACCACAGCTTTTGCATGCAGCTTCAAGTTAATTTGTAGTGTTTAGTACCCTAATAATGTCTCCTTGATATGTAGGTAGTGGCCGCGGTGTAGTGACTGTAAGCGCAGGAGGGGCTGGAGCAGCTCACCCCCCAGTAGGCTCCCACCCTCCACCTCCAGCCTCAGGTGTTGGGGCAACAGGCAGCACCGTTGTGACCACGTCCTCTCCGCGAGTACAAGTACGGTCATCCCATACGCACGTTACGACAGTAGCCATCCAGGAGGACAGAACTGATGTTGTAAGGTGAGATTT
>NC_051410.1:33223328-33223492 GCF_015228065.2 Penaeus monodon
CTAATAGTGGTTGCTAGATTATTCATTTGTATGTAATCTCATTGGTATGGTAACAATATAAAGTTAAAAAAAGATTTTCAGGTTTCTGAAAAAGTAAGTTCAACTATTAAAAGTTTTAAAAGGTTGTTTAAGTAATGCTCTCATGTGTTATAATTTATTTTTAT
>NC_051410.1:33225130-33226811 GCF_015228065.2 Penaeus monodon
ATTTGAAAGAAAATCATCTTGAAATGAAGTTATTTGAATTATTTGTGGTAGTAAAAGAATTCCTAAAACCAAATACTGGCATTGGTTTTATTTTGATGGTTATAAAGATGGTGTAACTTGTGTAACAAGAAACCAGACTCTTTGAAAGGGGAGGTCTGGCATGACGTATTAAATATGGTAGTAAAAACTTAATCCAGTGTTTAATTTCATAGGCACAGACCCATCCCCTGGTTTTATTGTTTGGTGAATTGGGTTGTATTTCTATTGAAAGGAAGTAGTTTATTTTTATAAGGAATCATTGCTGTGAATTTTGCTTTTCCCACAAAGAATAAGTACATGGGAGCTTATTCGATGTCCCAATTCCCACTCATCATTCACTTAATATTGAGTTATGTTGGATAGTTGGTAGTCTTCATTTCAGGTCTATTATTACCAATGTTTAGAACATGGAAGAAGCATGATTACATTTTGCCTGTAGGTTTGATGGAGGGAGGAGGAACTGAAATAGGAAGTAGCTTTTTGCTTCTCTGAAGTTTTGTTAAATTTTAAAAAAATGAAGACCTTTATTGGTTTTATTCCCTATGTTTGAAGACTTATTTTGTTTATTAAGCAGAGGTATTAATTCATCAAGAAATAAGAAAAAATTCTATCACATTTGATTTCAAAATAAATTTTAAAAGTTTCCTTTTAGAAGGACAGGGGCATTTCTGAAAGTTCCTGCTTCTCCTTCATTAGTGTCTTATGCACCATAATCTCATGCATGACTCTTAAGTAAGGTTTGGATAGCACCAAGAAAAGAAGTGTTGTGAAAATAAGATCACTTTTTATTTTCTTATTTAAACTCTTTACAATTTGAATCCTGTATTGCAACCCATTGGGGAATATTAGTTAAGGTGAATGTTATGTTCTCTTCTCCTTCATGCTTCCATAAACAAGCAAAGATTCCGCCCAGTGAAAAGATGTAAAGAACACATTTTTATAGAAGACGTCACCATGGAGTTTTTTTTTTATAAACAAAAAAATTTATTTGATATGCATAATAAAGTAATTAGTGTTTGTGCATAAACTGCAGTAATTTCTAAATATGTGGTTAATCATTTCCTTCTAAGGAAGAAAATTAATTATGATGAAAAGATCAAGGTACTAGAGTGAATGCTGTATACACACATCCATTTTTCAAAACCAATTTGGGAAAGACATCAAGGAGCAACGTGGTAGCAAGGTGGAGAAGAAAAAAAAGGTATGAGACTCATATAGACAGATATTAGAATTGGCTGTTTATGGAAGCATGATGGAATGAGATATTGAAAAAAGTAATAAAGAAACTTCTTAAAAAGAGATCAAATGCAATGCAGCTAAGGATTTGTTTATTTTAAGTACTTGAATTAAATGTTACTATCAAAGTTTTATAGAATTTGTTGCCTTTTATCTCTTATAACTACGTGTTTGTACGGTGACTATCCAAATGCTTCATTGTTGTTTTCATGCTGGCTTGTCTTTTGTTATGGATTCTTAAAAACAGCACAATTTGCTACATGTTAATAAATGTTTGACATAGCTTGAACAGCTCTGCATAATGTTTTTGTTAAATTGAATGCAAGTAAATTTTAAATTTAGTTATACAAATATAGTGTTTCAGATTTTTATGTCACCCTGTTAACAACAATGAGGTAGAGAATGA
>NC_051410.1:33226844-33227097 GCF_015228065.2 Penaeus monodon
ATTAAATCACAAGTAACTGACAAATTGTTGTTCGTAGATTTCTTTGTATGCTGCAGTTGATTCTTAGTCTTTCAGAGAATTCACTGTGAAGTAGTATCATGTTGTGAAGTTTGCTATTGTTTGTGATTTTGAACTGATTTTTTTCCTACTTACAGAAGTAAAGTGAGAAAAGTTCTTTATTCATTTTTATTAAAGGGCTCGTGTGCACATTTGTGAGAATAAGTTTGCTTTTATGCAAGAAGGGAGAGGAAGA
>NC_051410.1:33227265-33227727 GCF_015228065.2 Penaeus monodon
ATCTTGGAAACTGGCACCTGGGCAATTGCTTTTCCTAAAATAATGATAATAACCTTGTTGATGATGATAATGCAGTTAACCCACTGCTGACAGGAGCTTCATTGGTCAAACTGGACCGTGCGCATATGCCACATGCAGTCACCCACTTAAGGGAAGAAGTGGAAGTATGGGAAACAAATGTTTTCCCCACCCTCTGCAATTTTGGCAGCATGTAATTGCCCTGTAAACATAGCTGAAAAGTGACTATAAACCTACTTTTGAGAGGCTCCTGAATCACTGTAGTAATAGCCAAACAAGCCAATAACTATTTATAGCACACAACTTCAAAATGGGCTTGATGCACATGACATAGGCATACATGCCATCAGTTGGCATGGGGTCAGTTTCTGTTATCCTTTTTTTTCTATTTCTTTTTTCTGTGGTCCTTGAAATATATTCCTATACTTTTCGCTTTTTTCTTGT
>NC_051410.1:33227788-33228318 GCF_015228065.2 Penaeus monodon
TATATGTGTGGTTGTAGCTTTGCTGTTTATATATACATTTGATTATTGCTTTCACTTTTATCAAATATGTTTGATAAGAAACTGCAGTTTGCTATGTTGTGTGCACATAATAGTAATCGTCCTTTTCTCAGTACCAAAAGCAGTGGGTAATACTTGTGCATTATGATAAGGTAGGATGCAGCAAATAGCTTTTATTCATGTTTTAATGAAATTAGGATATTATTTTTGAGGTTTGTGTAACATGCACTGCTCAAGCTTTTGTGACGTGTGTTGTTATGCCAACCACCTTGATTTTTCTTTTCTCAGAACTGGTCAAAAGTTGCGCTTTAAGGGCCTTGACGAAGACCCAAAAAGTGTCACAGATCCTGTGCTTGTTAGCTATAAGGCAATAAAGTCCTCCAGTCTAAGGTAGTGAGACTCACAGAAATTTTTTGTGCACCTCTTTATGCATGGAGACAGTTAGTTAAAATCAGTGATTATAACAACCACACCTGTAGGCCAAATCCACAATTGATAGGCTGAAGATATAG
>NC_051410.1:33228356-33228464 GCF_015228065.2 Penaeus monodon
GCCACGTTTGTTGATTTGATTACCTTTCATCTCTTTGAAAAAGCAACAAAAATCAATTGTTTTGCACTGCAGGTGGTGTCTGTATGTAAATTGTAATCTGGATGATAA
>NC_051410.1:33228496-33228861 GCF_015228065.2 Penaeus monodon
GAATGTTTTAACATCTGGTAATTTTGATTTCTTAAGTACACATTTTAGATGAATGTTTTTATTTTTTCCGCGCCTTGTTTTTTATTTGTGTATTATTTAACAAATCATTTGAGTGTAATGGTATAGATAGTTTTTCAGTCTACCTTGATAAATTCTTATGTAGTATATTGGTGTTTACTATGAATTCTAGCCATGGCTTGTGGGGGGGAGGGAATTGTTATATTACTTGAATGCTTTTTAAACAAAAATCTGTTTAAACCCAGTATTTTAGTTCATTTATTGTGTTCTTTAATGTGTCTTGCCTACATTGTATCTAGTTTATTACTTGTGCTTAATTATTTTCAGAACTTAAACAAATATGTTGC
>NC_051410.1:33228932-33229257 GCF_015228065.2 Penaeus monodon
TCCATCGAAGGTGATTGTCTGTAAAGAATAGATATACATGTTAATTTTGCCAATATAAGGTATTAATATGCTATATATTGGTCATTATTATGGACTAGTAACTTAAACTTAATTTATCTCATAAGATTAAATCAAAGCTTATTGTATGCTGTTCTGTTGACTGATTTGCCTCCATTAATCTAAGATGTAGCTGTCATATGGTATGATTTTTTGGGTTGTGAATTTATTATTATTCTGATTTATATCTGTTCGTATTATTCAGTGTAAAGAAGAACAAAATGTAAGATTTTCATTTTATATTATGGTTTGTATTTGCCTCTTCTCA
>NC_051410.1:33229282-33232616 GCF_015228065.2 Penaeus monodon
CATATACAGGGTATAAGTTTGTTAGTTTTTTGTTTTTCTTTTAAAATTTAGGAATTCTAGTATTCAATTTAGTAACAGATTGTTTTCAGAATGTTCCTACAAGGAAAAATTTAAATATCCAGTGTATGAGATACATCCTTGATTATTTATATCAAACTTTTTTTTGTAGAATGGGAATGGCAGGTACTGGGATCAGGTTTACCAGACAGATGTGATTTCTTTATAAATATAGTATTAAATTCTGATGTGATTTGGTGAAAAGTAATGCTTGATGTGAATAAAATATTAAGGAAGGTCTTTCATTAAATATCACTGACAGGTATGTCTGAAGCTTAAGATATAGATGTGTTTCTATACAGTTATCCTCCCAGGCATATTAACATGTACAGATATAACGCTCCATGCTATATGTTGGTCGAGTTATTTAATGTGTAGACAAGATAACAATCATCATGATGGCAGTATTTAGTATTTCCTTTGTTTTTTTGACAGTAATTTGAATGCTTTATTAGAAAAACAAAAAGAATTTATATTCTGTATTTTTTCTCGATAGGTTCTTAAATACAAATTAGCAGGTAATTTCCATTTACATGTTGGTCACTCTTTGTAGTTTCTTTACAGCTTATTACTAGTTGTGTTCCATAGATATACAACAGGACTTTTCCTAAATCTATTTTGTGGATGAATTGAGGTCATAGAACTGATTTTATGCTTGATATCTCAAAGTTCCTGAGAACAAACAAGAAAAAAAAGTGAGTACATAATGAATTATCAAAACCTGAATAAGATTAGGTTACAAGTGAGTGGGCATGATAGGTAGTACATCAGAATTTATTATAGTAACTCAGATTTCTGTTCCCAGGTGCTGCCTTGATAGGGGACTAATTGATCTTACATCAGTTTCTTAATATATAGTTGCAATTTTGCTCGTTTTCCTTTTCTCTGAATGTGTAAATAGATTCAGTGGAAAGCTGCAAAGCAGTTTAGCCTGACACAACAAAATTCACTCTTTAGTGATTACGACAATTACATGCAGGTAGATTCATTTCCTTTACTACAGTACTTGATACTGTTACATAACAATGTCTCCTCTTAAGTTTTATTACCCCAAGGCTAACTGTGAATTAATACACCGATTACATGAAAGTCTGCATTAAGACATGCATGATTACTTTTCAGATATCTTTTAGGTTTGGAGAGATCATAATTTGTATTCATTTATTTGTTGTATATAATTCTTCTTTGTTAATTTTCTAATAGGTCTTGTATCTCACTTTCAAGAAGCCACCAGATAGGGGGTTAATATTCATCTTATTATATATCACTGATTTCTTACATGTGCTTTCTTACCTGACTGACGTAGTGCTGATTTGGCAAGAGCTTTTTGGTATATTTTGAAAGCTCCTTATTTCCCACTCAACTCTTGCCACTTCCTAATCAAAAGGTAAGTTTTTGGTAGCTGATAGGTTTATCAAAATTGTCCCAATAAATGGATGATGCATTGGATGATTGATACTTGATTTGTGTGAACTTGAATAAACAATTAACTAAATTTGAGGGGGGGAACAAGAGCTTTTAGTATGAAAGTGCCAGTTTTAGTTTACTGTTATTTGGGAAATCTTAATGAACTACAGCTTTGTAGGTATGGGATTCATAAACCTGAAACTTATCCATGATTTATATTCTTTAGTGGTATCACTTGTATTTATCATTAGATTTGTTAGAATTGTTGTTTTCAATTTTTATTTTTATTCGGCATAGGCTTACTTCAAGAAAAGACAAAAAGAAAGTATATTTTTAAAACATGTAAGCAGTAGTTTTGTCTTGCCATTAAAAACACTATGTAATGCTTTTAGTCATTAAAGTAATTTATTTTTTAGATTCCAGTTTAGCATCTTCTGAAGGAAGATGCAAGAAAGAGAAAAAAGAATTTTATACCATACTGTAAATGAGGATTTTAGTTCAGTTTCTCTTGTCATTTACAGAACAAAATTGAATATTGATATGTTCCGTGCCTCAATTAAATATAATGATTGTGTGTTTATGTCTGTGTCGAGTATTTACAATGCAGGATACCTATTGCCATTAGCAAGAAATGGAATTTGATATCTTGTGACTTTTCAGAAATAAGCTTACAGTTTGGAGCATGACAGCTGAGTGACTAATGGTGCTAGAGGCTTTTCATATTTCTTATACCTAATGACAGTGGGCACGTTGTTAGGGTATGTGGTGTATGGACTTTGTTCTGCAGACTTACATTAACAGTTTAATCTCGTTCTTAACAGCTTCTCCTGACTGACGCATACTGACCTTTCTCATATTTACAACCTGATACACTAGCAATTGCTTAATTATCATTGCTCATGGCAGTAAGTGCAAGTCAGGAAATCCCAACACTGTGGGTGTGTATGTGCGTTTGGGCATGGTATACTAACAGGTGGCGGTGTTGTGTACACAGCGTGAGTGACGTGCACCTGGAACCTCGAGCTGACTCACGATCAACGCTGAGTGTGGATTCTAGTGTGGGGCCTGCATCCATGGTCCGTACCCTCACCTGGACTCCCCCGCTCTCTGTAGAGGGTAGCACCCCTACCTGGACCGAGGGAACCCCCAGCTTTACAGAGTCCTCCTCTAGTGGAGATTTAGGTATGCTTGGTATTGCTGCACTATCCTTGCTGCACAACTATCCTTCATCACCCCATCTCCTATGCTGTTCCTCTTTTTCAGTATGTTTCTGTTTGAAGTAGTGTCCTTGTTTTTATTTACTTTCTATTATTTCTAGTTAACTTGATGCATTTGTCTTGTTTTCTTGCTGTGTGTTTTTTTTTTTATATTTTAAGGATCTTTTAATTAAAAAAAAAAAAAAAATCTGTGCTTGACAGTGGCACTCTGTGACTGTACTTCTGACTTCTTTTATGATCTTAACTTCCGTATTTTACATGGGACTCCATAACAGCACTTATATAAAAGCTTTACTTTAAGTGAATGGGATGAAAGCTTTACATTAATTGAATGGGATGCTTTGCTTATTTTAACATGTAGTTGCTGTGCTGTCACCATATTAAAGGTATCATTTCATGCTGATGCATTGCTATGTTTTGTTGGTCACACTCACTTTTTTTTATTTTGTTTAAGTATTTTTTTTACTTTTTAGCCTATGCACTCTTGATATTTAATTTCATACTCTGGAGACATGTATAAAAAAATTATGCTTAGTAGATATGTATATAGTATGTTCTCCAAGGTATTTATGGATTATTCAAATAAAGGTAGGTGTATGATACTAGTAGCTAAACAGTTTGAGGTACTACAATGAATACAGTACAAAATATTA
>NC_051410.1:33233568-33233764 GCF_015228065.2 Penaeus monodon
AAGTGATGATATTTACATAATGTATTTATACGTTTCACATGTTTAAATGTCCATATAATGCACACTACAACTTTACATTATTGCTGTTCAGGTGTTTTACATGTATGAAATGCAATGGTATGACATGTATTAAGTGTTCATGGTCTTGAAATACATCATGATAAATTTACGAGACACAGTATATATTTTGAGGTAA
>NC_051410.1:33233844-33234220 GCF_015228065.2 Penaeus monodon
CACATTTGAATTCTGGTTGGTAACATTTTATGACTGATAATATTTTGGTGGTAAAGTGGTTGATGTGAAAATACACACAAAGATGGTATTCATGATAACAATATTGATGACTTTTTGCTATTGTTATTTTTTTTATCATTATGATGATTGCATTCATGTTTTGATAAAATCTCATACCCATCCACAATGAGTGTAGAGTCTGAAGTAATGTTTCTTATTGTCATTAACTATATCATAAATATAATGTACCTCCAATGAAAGGGGATGATTTTGCAAGTTTGATAACTTCATTGGCTATTACATACTATGCTGTTCCCTTCCCTTAAGTGTATCAGTCATAAAAGACTAAAAGTTTGCTATTTGATAACGAATTGCT
>NC_051410.1:33234288-33234722 GCF_015228065.2 Penaeus monodon
TACTGTTTCTTTTTCTTCATGAAACTATTACAAACATAACTATATGCCTTTGTTACTAAGGTTATTGTTATCATGGAAATTCCTGATACTATTATGTACCACTGCCATTAGAATATTTTAACCTGTTTCTTTTACTGTCATTAATTACAGCCACATCATTTCAAAATAGGTTTTTATAATTATTTCAAGCTGGTCCTTTGTTTTTCTCTTTTAAACTTTGCATAGTTTTATCATTTTCATATTGTGCACATTTTTACAGACATTCAGAGTATCTCCTTATCACAGAAGAATATTATCTTTCTTTTCATGTTTTGCTTTAATTACTGAAGATGAGGCGTGATCCAGACTTACAAATAGGCACAGGCACAGTCATCATTATCTTCAGTATTCAATATTTTATTATCACAGATAAAAGTGTTATTTTGCAATAAATT
>NC_051410.1:33235767-33236734 GCF_015228065.2 Penaeus monodon
TTTTGAATGAGATGTTTTGACTGCAATGCTTATGAAGCAGTCTTCATACTTTCTGTTTCTTCTTCTTTTATATGTAGTGCAAATAAGAGTGCATTGTGTATCCCATGCCATGAAATGCCTAGATGTGACATGTGTTACTTGCGCTGCCTCTTTTCTTGCTTCATCCCCCTCTGTTTGATAGCGGGTTGTCCAGGTCGGGAGCTATTTTTGGAGAGACGTTTTGGTCCTCCAGCCCCTCCCTCCCCATCTAAGTCCTGCGTCGCTGGTCTTCATAGGAGACTGTTGTGACGTCTTAATAAATTCCAGAACTTGTATATCAAAGCACTGAGATTCTGCAATGTGTATTAAATTCCAACAACCCTTTGAGATGTCAGTGGGACATGTTGAGTCTCTGTATCTCATTTTGTGGCCCCGATTTGTGTCATATTACCATGGATATGTCAGAAAATAAAATGCAGGTGCTGTGAAATGAAAGAATTTTTTTAGACGTGTTACTAAAGTAGTGGAAGTAATTTGACTATGAGATCATGAGTGACTGGTATAAATTGGTGTGTTTCAACATAACCCTGTCTTTCATAATGTGAGTTTATACTGTATTATATATATTATGTATGTGTGTGTGCGTGTGATTGTTTATAATTTTTATATCATCTGTAATAAGTTAATATTTGTATTATAATTGATACCCAAGTGGAATCTGGACATAATTTTCATAGGTAAGAAATAATGCACTTCTTAGGATATTATAATCTTGTATTGATAATATGTGCAATCGCACATTACTTTCTTTCCATTTATGCCTGTTTTTAAATATGGCTTTGCAGCTAAACAATTGTAAGTATTCACATACCTTAACAATCATAATTTTAGTGTTTATGTGAAATTTTGTATTTTTTGTTTTCATGTTATTCCTTAAGGCACCCATGGCTAAAGATTTCTTCTGTCCACAGCTAAGCTGGCTGTTGTG
>NC_051410.1:33237308-33239175 GCF_015228065.2 Penaeus monodon
TCAGTTAACTATATCACAGAACCAACCATGCCACAACATAAAGTGTAAACATCTCACTCCACAAATTAAAGATTTTCCATGTATCTGACTGGAACATGAAAAAAAACATGAAATGTTAGGTGATAAATTACAGTGTATTAGTGCAGCAGTTCCCAAACTCTGGTCCTTACACCCTTGGGAGGACTGAAATGATTGGTGGCCATGCACAAGAAAAAAAATTGTGATGAACTGGCATTATTTCAAGAAATTCTTACATTACTAACATGTTTGCAATAAATTGCTGAAATTTGAAAGATATTTGGATGTGGACAAATGAAAATGTGATGATATTCCATTTGTTTCCATGTCATGACATGTATACAAGACTAACAAAATTTAGTGAGCGACAAAACCTGCATTAAAGAACAGGGCAGTGAAATGTGACCTTGTTTTAAATAGTAAGCATATAATCAAGCAACTATTGGTGATATGCAGTGAAAAGGTGATAATGTCAGTTGGATGGGATTCATTGATTTAATAACATGGACTAAAAAGTTTGGGTACCACAGCATTGGCATAAACAGTGCATATTTATGGATGTGGGTTACTTCATAGCATATAAAATATACCAGAATAATAGTTGTTCTTGAAAACAGGGACGTTATTCATGAAAGATCATAGACTTTGAGATTTGTTTACAACAGAAAAAAGCTAACTGTAATTTTGTTTACAAGTACTCGCGAAAATGTCTTTTTTCGCAATTTTTTTTACTGATTTGGCTGTTAAGGCTGGTCTGGAGGATTCCTACACTGATAAAGAGTGTTTTAAAATTGTCCTTCTGAAATGCAAACAAGAATAATTCAATTTTGCAGTTGAAGTTAACAAAATAAAAAAAATGCAGTAAATGTAGAGGAAAGGCTTAATTACAGTTTCACAGTATTAAAAAGTGACATGCAAGTATTCCATATTATTCCTGATGTGGAGTTCTCTTCAGTAAAAGTAAAATTGCACTATTGTTGTTCATGTCTCATCAGAACAATTTAAAGACCATCTTTATTGACTGAGGAACACCTCCAGACCTGTCTTAAACTTTAGCAGAGTCAGGAAAATGTTGTGATTTGAAGACATTTTCATGTAAAGTCATAGATGAAATTGTGACAAATCCTAGAATCTATGAATACCACCCCTGAGATTTTACCTCTACTATATTTTCTATCCAAAGATATTTTTGACTGCAAAAATATACTCCTTGGTTTCTTACTTGTATAATGTATTGTGCACCATCATATGCATGTAATTGAAGCTTAATTTGATTGTTCATGTAGATATTATATACCGTATACATATACACCTTGATACATGTGAGTAGTGAATGAGCCACTTATCCATATAGAACTGATTCATAGATACCTTTTACTTCTCTCTGAAACACTGCCAAAAGGTCCCATTGTAAACTAATTTGTTCCGTTATTTGATAAGTTCAGAAACAAGTGAAGAAGAAATTAAGATATAAATGGATATATATATTGCTATATGTGTATTCTCACTCCCCAGTTGCATTAGTCTAGCCTACAGGAATCTCATCTTTTGGATATCCAGGTATTTCTTACACTTATTATTTATTGATATGTTTTTTATTTAGGAAAGTAGTCACAAGTGTATGTCACATTTTTACTACAGAGCCCTTGATTTTCTGCTGCATATGTGGAAATCATCCCCAGTCCTAAGAAAGCTGATATAGGATTAGGTTGAAGTGAGAATATTTTTATTATTCTGCAAGGCATATTCCTCACCTGGAGAGAAAGTAGGTGGAAAAAACAGGAGACATAGGTGCATAATAACTAAAAAAAAAAAGATATGTCCTAGAAATTTTGAAAGGAGGTAACTT
>NC_051410.1:33239524-33240026 GCF_015228065.2 Penaeus monodon
AATGAGCTGTATAGTAACTTCTTAAGTATCTTGTAAATCTGATTATACATCAGACCCGTAATGTATATTTCACCCTCCATCGAAGAAAGAATAATACCTTTTTTATAAATTTCAGTCTTCAACCAGTGTTTTTAAGAGTGGTTTACCCCCATAGAATTTACTCACCCAGATTAATGACTTTTGTGTTAGTTTCAGTATCATACTAGATTGCAGTCTTGTAAGAAGTTAAGTATATATTTATACAGTATATAACATCATTGTGTTATTTTTAGCCTAGGGTTAGGGACTGGAGCTGAGTTGACAGCCTGTCCATTACAAGCAAGCTGTCTCCAGTAATCCTATACTGTAGTAATATTTTATTGTACTGCATCAGTCCACTGCATATAGTTGTAATTTAAATGCTAGCTGAGGATATAATTAATGAGCTAAGGCTTAGTGCATTTTCCTCAGAAATGTAGTATATAATGCATGACTTAAATTTGAAAAAAATTACCAAAAGATA
>NC_051410.1:33240075-33241545 GCF_015228065.2 Penaeus monodon
CAAAATTACAAGAAAAAACACATTTAATACTAGGTCAAAATTTAATGTCTTACACTAATCATAGTCATTACTATTCTCAGTACAATGTGCCCTGTTCAAACCTCATAGCACAAAAAATACATCTTAACCTAGGTACAAAGTGAGGCCTGTTTTCAAATCCTGATTTGTCAGCTGGCAAAAAAAAGGTACCTTCAAACTTAATTGAAAGACCTTATGTTATTCTTTAGTTTTACTTTGTATGGTTAGAAAAAAAGTTGATAGGATGAACAAGTGTTATTCAGACTTAGATAACCACTACATTGCTCCTACAAATTATAGTATTCTCTAACCCATTCATGCTGGGTAATGTCTTATCACATCATGGTGACACCTAATCGTGGTATGAGCCCCATTTTCATGTGGCCAGGTTTGCTTATCATTTACTGGCAGTGAAATGGAAAGTAGCCCAATAGCAAAGCAGCAAGTACTAGTGCATTCAGGCCTCACCAGAGTTTACCAGGTGTGAATGAGTTCAAGTAAAAGTCCCTGCCTTTTTTCTATTGTATACATAACTGTCCAAGATAATAGCTTTAATATATAATATATGTACAGCCATTTGTATACATGATTGTGTGGAAGTATAGGTACCGTTACATACCTAATGTAATATCTACATGCAACATGTACACACAAATGTGTTATGTAAAGGATAGCAGATGTATCTACAGTAGTTTGTTACAAAAATATGTGCACAGTGAGAGGAAACTGTCAAATTTGGATTTCAGTATGTGTGAAAGTGAAATTAAAATGAATGTTCCAGAGAGATATTTTAAAGATGAATGTAAGCAATTTGCATACGAGTTGAAACATCTCAGAAAAATATGTACATATCTTGCTTCTCTTTTTTCTATAATAGGGTGCTTCTATTTATAGCTTTGAAAGATGATACAGCTGTCCAGAGGGTCTTACTATAAAATTATTTGTTTCCTGATATTATGTAGTGATTTTCTAATTTTCAGTTGTGCATAGTACAGAGTACCTGTTTTTCTGTTTATGAGTTATGTTCATAAAGTCTAAATTATGAACCTGTCATAGTGGAAATATTATCAAAATTGTGAATATTTTACAAGAGGTTTTAAGATCTCATTTACTTCTAGTGTTTGTTTGCTTGCCTGTACAATGGTTTTTGTGTTCCAATATTATTTTTGTTTTATTATTGTTTTATATGAGCGACACAATCTCCCTAAATTTAGTTTTAGGATATTTTTGTGTGCCTACATTATGCAGCTGAGGTTGAGATTTTCAGTTTTCTAAAACTTAATTCAGAAGAGGAAAGTCTTGTTTGATTTTATTTTCACATGACTATCTAATAGTTTCCTTACCTATACTTTGAATCCTATTTTTTACTTTGTTCAGTCTTTCTAAGAGTCATTACAGTTTTAATCTTGATCAGCCATTTGTCTTGAATTCCCTGTGTCTAGTATTAATGGA
>NC_051410.1:33241727-33241978 GCF_015228065.2 Penaeus monodon
CATACATAATGTTTGTTATAGTATTAAAGAAGTCAGCCAGACATGCTATGATTTTATCTATTTTCACTTAAAAGCCAATAGTATATAGATTTATGGAATGAAAAATAAACTTTTTATTTTTATACAAGTATTTCTTAGTATAGAGGTGGTGAATAGAGATATTTTTAAGTGTGTGTAAGGAGAGAATAAAGTCTAGCAATCATCAAGTCCAGTATAAGCCAAGATCATCATAATAAACCTTTGATCCTGGA
>NC_051410.1:33242047-33242169 GCF_015228065.2 Penaeus monodon
CATGGGAAAATATATTTGTATTTTTAGTTTAGTATACATAACATTATGATCATTACAGTGTCACTGTGATAATGATAACATTAAGAAAGGTAATGACTGTCTTAGAAATATGTGTATGTATA
>NC_051410.1:33242379-33243851 GCF_015228065.2 Penaeus monodon
TCTGGATATTTATAGTGGACATACTTGCTGATGGAGGCAATATACACATTTATCAGATACAAGCCGTTTTCTTATTAAAACATACACTTGCCTATAATATACAAGGTATGAGTGTGACATATACTTTATCTGGTGACATGGAGTAATGGTAGTGAATTAAAAATTCCATTCACTGAACTCATATTATTTGGTACTCAGTTAAAGGTGGGAATGCTTTGATGTTAATCATTTGCTCTCCTTTTGAAAAGACTTGCTTAAAGTATTCAAAAAATTCTTTGAATAAGCAGCATTTATGGGACTTTGCTTTAAACTTGTATTTGGTTAATTTTACACCAAATGCTCGCCTTAGTTTCATTTTGTTTTGAAGTCATAATTAATATTTTTCCTAGCTTTATTTGGGTATAGGTTTCTGTTTCTTGAGTACTGCTATACAGCCGTTTGCTTACATTTGCTCTTTTTTTTTCTCTCTCTCTTTTTTAAGGGAAATTATTTTTTGATAAGAAGCAACAGCAATCCACAAAGCAGATCTGAATTTAACCTGCTCTTTGCTGATTATTTAAGCATTATCATTACTATCCTTCTTTTTAGTATTTCTTATGTGCCCAGTATATATTTTCCCTTTTTTATTTTAATACTAAATTGGCAATTACTGTAAAAGTCATCTTTGCATTACACAAGACTCCTGATATCAACAAATGTGGATATGAATATATGATAATCCACTAGAAGTTTTATAATGTTTAGGGCTTATCAGTAATGCTGTAAAGTTAGTGTGCACAAATATCAGTTAGCCATGAGAACTCCAATATTGCCTAATGCCGAACTGATGGCCTGGGAACTTTGCAGGGTGTCCCACTACTCCAGTACGCAGTCTTAACACCACCCAGGAATCCACAGACAACCTCAACTTCCAAGAAACAGAAATGGTGAGTACTACAAGTCTTTGATGTATATAGGCCTGTCAATGTAATTTTTATATGCTTTGCTTTGTGTATGATAACTATTTATATATTTTTTTAATTTTCTTTGCTTTTTTATGCACTGTAGTAGTGAGGGGTCGTGGGTTGCATAAATTGCATCAGGAGAGGCAATGTTTTTACCATCATTGCTTCTGAGTAGTGAACCAGATGATCTGGGTAAATAGTGTGTGAAGCTTCCTATAATGTTTTGATTGTTTTTTTTTAGCTGGTTTTTACTGAAATGAGGAATCTTTTATCACCAACTTTCGGTAAAGCTAGTCTTGCATCACTAGATCAGTTAACATTAAGCAACATAAACTGCATTCACAAAGAAGGTTTTAAATTGTTTATATGAAGAAAATTTTGTGTTTTTTATTATGGGGGGGTGGGGAGTGGAAAGATGATAAAAGGATAAAATTACATAAAATTAGTGTGCTAGACCCTCTCCATGAGGTAAAGCTTCTCAGAATATTTTTTTACAATTTTGTTAAAAGTGGAATCTTTTCTATACAA
>NC_051410.1:33243877-33244275 GCF_015228065.2 Penaeus monodon
GTAGAGAGGAATGCATGATGAATATTGTATTCAAAGAATAGAAATTGTGTGGTTTATACATTGAATGCTTCTTCAGATATATCAAAATATTGTGGAATGCTCATTACTGCTGAAATTGGTTCATCATTTCCTTTTGGGACTCAAGAATTAGTGTTCATTGGACTGATGTCAGTGATGATCTTTAAATATATATGATAACGATAACATTGAATACAGCTCAAACTGATATTGTCCCTTTTGTTTTTCTAAGACAAGTAAACAATGATGGAGTGATAGGTAGTGTAAACAAAGAAACATCACAAAATCTCAATATGATTGTAAGTACTACTTTTGATATTCTTAATTTTTGTCATATGTTAAATAGCTGTTGTTGTATAGTAAAACTAGTCTCAAGATGT
>NC_051410.1:33244299-33244637 GCF_015228065.2 Penaeus monodon
TTTTTTTGAATGTATACCAGCACTGTTGTTACCCCTATATAATATCCTGTTTGGTGGGATTTTAATATCTGATAACTACAACCTGTGAATACCCATTTTTCTATTTTTTTGTGTATATATTTATTCTCGTGTGTTTTCTTAGTTTGTCCGTTGCACACAGTCTTTTTTTTTTTTATCATGTTTTAGAACCCTGTATTACTAAAACCTTGGAAACAATATTGACAGTGCTATTCTGATATGTTGCATGAGCACCTTGCAGAGGTGTGCATGGTTGTATTAGTTTTTTTCCCTCTTTTATTTTGTCATTAAGTTTTTATTGTAAACCCAATAGGAATTCA
>NC_051410.1:33245597-33246015 GCF_015228065.2 Penaeus monodon
AACACAAATAGGAAAAAAAGAGGGAGAGATGGAGAAACAAAGGAGAGGTGGAGAATACAAAAGCACATGGAATACATACTGACATGTATATATGGATATTATAGATATCTTTGTAAGAATAAGTGAAAGATAAAAAAAAAGGCTTCAAGTAGTGAGATATTCCATTTTGATGAATACCATACCTGCTACTTTTCACTGTCTTTCTTGACTTTTTTTCTCACTCTCCTTTACCTGATAAGGTAGTTAGGAGAGGTATTACATCAGCTGTGAAGGATTCTTGTTTCTTCTGTTTTTTTGCATTTCCTTTATATTTCTTTCTCTTTGTACTTGCTGTTAAGCAGTTTACTTGGTTTGATTTTTTGAGTTCTATATGTGGTGTAACCCTTTTTTTTTTTCTCTATTATCATCGTTGTTGTTG
>NC_051410.1:33246191-33246275 GCF_015228065.2 Penaeus monodon
TTCTTATAACGGTCACCATTTTGTGTGTTATGAAATCACTGCTCTTGTTATCCTCATTATTGCTGGTACTTTTGGTAATACTGA
>NC_051410.1:33246337-33246695 GCF_015228065.2 Penaeus monodon
ACCCTTTCTTTACCAACCTGTTCTGGGTATTGTAAATAAATCCACCATACTGTTACCTCTCCTGCAGTCTGAGCGGTATTGCATGTTTCATAGCCATATCCTCGCTCATTTGTTATCATGCTGATGATCACATAATCCCAACAAGATTTCTAATGTGAGATTAAAGAATATTACAAAATTACTTTGGATGTTGTAATGAGGGATAAACAATTAGATAGGTAAGTTACACCAAGCACAAGATAGAAAATAACATTTGACATGTCATGGGTGTTTTCAGCTTTTGTGCATTTGTACAATAAACAAAATTTTGGTAAAGAAGGGATGGATATGTTCAGTATCATAATTTTCTTTTTGGTTT
>NC_051410.1:33246723-33246890 GCF_015228065.2 Penaeus monodon
GGTTTGTTATGTAGCTGTTTTTGTTGTAAATTTTGGTGATTATTTTTTAAAGAAATTACAAATTAATTTAAGTTTCAAGTGTATAAAGTAGTTCCTTTTTAGATTGAAGTTGGAAATAAGTTACTTGACATGATTGTGAGTTTTAGAAAGCACGTAATAATTTCATT
>NC_051410.1:33247269-33247419 GCF_015228065.2 Penaeus monodon
TGGCAGCAGTAGATTAACATTCAAATATGATACCACAGTTACATCAGGAGTATGTTGATGATGTCTAGTCCTTTTAGAGACTAAAAGATAAATTATATGCTGAAAGATAATTACTTTTCTGCAGACTTTGTGCTAAAACACTTAATCTTC
>NC_051410.1:33248102-33248646 GCF_015228065.2 Penaeus monodon
AATTGCTGTGATGCAACCAGATCTAATGGGTTGATAATATAAGTAGCGTTTTGTTTGAAAATTTGAAAGGGGAAGCTGTATGTTTCTGCATGCATTCAGAGGATGGCTAATAGACCTACAGATGAAAAGGCAGTAGATGGATATGCAGATAGAAGGATATATGTGAAAAGGGGATGGACAGGAAGGTTTAGGGCATACAAGTTCTTGATGGCATGCAACATTATTTGCATGGCATAACATGATGTCCTTTGACTATGCTGCTGCATGATGGACTTGCTTATGTATTGCATAAGAATGATTTATAGGTTAAACATTAATATTGCACTTTTATACTTGGTTTTGACCATGGTTAAACAAGGGGTCACTCTCACTCACATATTGAATTGGAGAGATCACAGATTTGTTGGCAGGAGTAATAGGTACCAAAGAATATATAGTTTATTGGAAAATGACAAATTGGCATATTGCTCTAATGTTTTTTTCATTTGCATACACAGTTTTGCCAGTGCACCATTTTGTTCTCTACCAGTAGTTCTTAACCTTT
>NC_051410.1:33248853-33250753 GCF_015228065.2 Penaeus monodon
AAGCCCCCCAGGTTAAGAACCACTGTTCTATACCCAGCACTCATCTTCTGTTTTTCTTTGCCACTTTTACCTCACAACTCCATTATTGTTAGGAAGAGGCACCTCTACAATAGGGTTAAAGAAATCATTCTGAATCCATCATTTCAGTTTAGAACAGTTTAATAATTGACTTAATTGGTTATATGGAATGATGGAGTAGACAAATTAAGAACTTTGATTCTATCATTAATAATGTTGTTCTTATCTTACAGTGAGCTTACACCAGGCTTCCTTGATACAGTAATACATCAAGGCTTAGGTGTTGGTGACTAGCTTTTACCTACCTTTTGGGCAACAACGTCTTTACTTCCTCTCTTCCCTCTCTCTTGTTGTCTTCTTATGCTGTTTTGTGGTTTTACACATGTGTAAGAGCATGTATGTATAGATCCCAGTGGCCTGAATTCTGTTGTTAAATGGAGAAACTTGCTTTGATGAACAGAATGGAATTTAAGCTGATGCTTTTTATGAATGATTTTACTCATCAGTGCAATAAACTTGTTACCATTGTTGTTGAATAAGAGACTTTCATTTTGTTATCTGTATCCCATCAAACATTCTGAAGAATTCACACCACTGTAGCTCATGTGCGACTTGTCTGTTGTAGCTTTAGGAAATGGTGAATAGACATAGCTAGGAAAAAAGTGTTTGTAATTAAAAGAAATTAACAAAAGTATACATATTAAGAAGGGATATTCTTTTAAACCTTCAGAAACAAACATTTGATTTCCAGGTAAAATGCAGTGTTTAGATAAATATTATGGCAGGTGTATATTTATCTGTGAATAGAAACTGATTACTTTTTTCCTTTTCCTTTTCAATTACTGGTATTATCAGTCTTAGTAACAAAGTATTTTGTATCAAATAGTTAATTTGATGAGAATGAATTACAAAGAAAATATTAATCAAACCTTCTTATCGACTTTACCAGTATTATTGAAGCTGAACTAATTTTGTAGCTCTATGAGTTACTGATTATTAGTATTTGATCAATTTTAGGAATTTATTATTTAAAGGTAAATTGATTCATTGTAATTGTGCTTTGTGTAATTTTTATTTATATATTTTAATGTCATTTGGTTATTGATAACCTTAACTTTGATATATGAAATCTTTTATTAGTGAGATTATCATTTCTATTTTTATTATTATTGTTGTTGTTGTTGTTAATTATTATACCTGTTAGAAGCTTCTGTGATGCTATGACTTGCATGTGTAAGTACGATCATTACTTTCTGAAGAATATTGAAAATGCAACCCAATAAATTTGTGGCCACATAGATAAGACAAAGTTTCAATTCAACTTGAACATTTTCAATGCAAGTGATTAGGAAGAAAAGGGAAATAGAATAATGTCTGATAAATGCAGGGCAATAATGGGCATTTTGTTATTTTATATAGGTAATAGAAAGGAGGTTCAGCTGCAGTTTCCTCACTGATAGTCCTCTTTACGTTTTCCTCTTGAACCTACTACATCTGCCTCTTTATTTTCTGTCCTTTTCTCTTTGTATGCATGTAAAAGGCCTTACAAGATGAATTGAAATATTGTCAACTCTTCAGCATACATGTCTTCTTGCTCCAAGTGTCTTTTATTATTTTGTCACAGCTATGTGAATAGACTTGCCTTAAAATCATGATTGAGATTGCAAAGTAAATACAAACTTCTGATTTTTATTCTCCAGAAATAAATAATAAAAGGATAGGAATTCTCCAAAGTTAATACAATAAATAGTGACATTCTCCAACAATCAGATAATTATCATTTTGGTAATACCATTTACTGGAGAATACAAGATATCTCATATTTAGATGCAGGTATCATAGTTTCTGTGTACTGTTGCTTATGGTGTATGGTAATTGATGA
>NC_051410.1:33250836-33251108 GCF_015228065.2 Penaeus monodon
CAATATGAGATTTGCAAGTCTCCCTTCCATTACAGCCTTTAAGATAAATGTTTCCATATGCTTATTTGTATATCATTATAGCAGTAGAATGTTGTGTCTTGTAATTGTGAAAAGATGAGACAGTGATTACGCAAGATGGGATTCCGTATGTTACACATACAATAGTAGATCATGCAAAGGAACATTACAGGTAATACCAGTTAGTCTTGCTTTAAATTGTAAATGCTTACAAGAATTATCTCTGAAGTGTGATCTATTTATTAGGCATTAAG
>NC_051410.1:33251190-33251272 GCF_015228065.2 Penaeus monodon
GCAGTTAGTTAATTCAGATAAGGGAGTTGTTTTCACTTCAAATGGGACTTTCACGTCTGTGTGTGAGCTTTCACTGTACAGT
>NC_051410.1:33251500-33251594 GCF_015228065.2 Penaeus monodon
AAGTACTCTTGGCACTGCTCACCAACCAACATGTCCCCCCTCCCCCCTCCCTATCATATTGATTTAAGAATAGGTACATTTATGGGATTTTTTT
>NC_051410.1:33251668-33253683 GCF_015228065.2 Penaeus monodon
CCCTCTCTTTTAAGAGGGTTCCATTAATTAGCCCCTGTTGATTTATGCATAATGAAAAATATAATTTTATGCAAAGAGTGTCATATACCTGTTCATGGCATATATCATACTAGGATTTTAAAAAGGAAATATGGTATGCAAAGTTGAAAGACTTTTCGAAGGATTGCATTCAATTAATTGTAGGTTCTTTCTGTATATTGATTATTTGCTGTATAGGATTTGATAGAAGATACTTCATAAATTTTATTGAATGCTCTTTGATGTTCTTTCAAAGATCATAGCAGTAATGTAGCAGGAAGGAGTATGATGATTTTATACATGATATTTGTTGATATGCCTTACAGGTGTTCCACAATCAGAATTATATTAGAATCCTTGCATTTATTTAGTTTGTAAACCAGGTGAATTCAGCTGAACAGAATTACACATTGTAGTTGACTTATTAGTAGTACCCTGTCCACTGCATCAGAAATACTCCAGAGCCTCTGCTGCTTGTACAAGACTTTGTATACCACTTCATTTGATGTTTTATCAAAGGGACTAAATTTGTGAAAATTACACATTATTTCAGTGACATACAGATCCCATCTTTTCGTAAATGGTTGTTGACTGCCAGCTTAACAATAGAATTACAGTGTTTAAAACTGATCTAGCATTCAGTGTAATGTCTCACAGCTGTGTTCTCATACATACATATCCTTGTTGAATAGGATAATAATGATTAAGATAAGTAATAACTTCTCAAGCCTTTGTTATAATGATCACATTTTATTGCTCTCATCTGTGTTGTATGAACCTATAGTAAACTTTAACTTTATCATCCAGTGATGTATAGCTTCCTGTCACCTTGGTAAGAAATGTAATATGTGGACAGTCAGGTGTCTTGTATGTTAAGACTTGTAGAATATTGTAAATACACCAATACACAGTCTGTTTTTAGAAATAATTTTTATAACATTTCTCATTTGTAATAATTGATATTAAATTGATATCATATTTTTAGGAAAAAGTTTCATTTCTGTGGATTTTTATTCACTGATTGCCAAGTTAAATGTGATTTGTTGAACTGGACCAACATAGTCTCAATGTATGTCCAAATTTGTTAAAATTATGGTAATAAAGTTGGTATGTATATTTCATTAGGAGTGTAATTTGATATGATTCTTTTTATTCATTGGGATGAATAATGTTTACAGATAGGTTAAATGATGTAATTCTTTTCTTTCTTCACTGAATTCTCTATTCAGTGTGTGATCTGTTTTGATGGACCAAAGTGAAGTTAAGGAGTAAGGAAGTTTGTGATGAAATATTAAGTTGAAGATTTTAGGATCCTTTTTTGAAGTAAGAATACACCTGTAGCATGTGGCACGAAGTAAGACAATAAATGTATTGTTGAATATGAACCTCAGTTCATAATTCTGAATGCCAGCTTAGCATAGTGAAAAATATTGGGGGAATTAGCTTTTGAAACGGTAGTTTTGCTTTATTTTTCGTTGGATTTTGCTCCTTAATTTGTAATATATAATTTGATTTACAGTACCAATAGTTATTTGATTGTTTCGAAATAGGTTACTCTTTTGTTTTATACCAAATAGTGTTGGATTTAATCAGCATTTTATAAGTTATTAAAAAAGGAGAATTGAGCTAAGAGCAGTGCTATTTACTATTAACAAATGACCAATCAGGATCTGCAAGGGAACATTCATACTTAAAGAGGCATGAATTTGTGAGATTACCAGAATAGAAGAAAAAAAATTAAAGGTGGTTATCCTAAACACCTGAGATTCACGAAGAGAGATTTGAACAGTGAGACAGCTTCTTGTAATTAATTTCTTGCATGGACTTTCCATATAAAAGAAAGGAGTGGTGTAATAACAGATTTTTTTTAAAAGGCAGCACAGAGGAACTTTTCACTGATAGGTTTGGGAGCAGTATCTGGAATTTAAGAGGAAATACATGTTAAGGCAGGATTGTCTGGACAAACAAGCAAATTCACACCAATTGGAAAAAGTGAT
>NC_051410.1:33253856-33253993 GCF_015228065.2 Penaeus monodon
CCCCCCTCTCCCTCTCTCCCTTTCTCCCACTCCCACATCTCATTTTTATCCCTCATAATCTGGTAAGAAGTGTAAATGGAATTAGGTATAGTTTTTTCCTTGATTCATACCTAGATATCTGGGACACATTCATTATT
>NC_051410.1:33254459-33254605 GCF_015228065.2 Penaeus monodon
GTGGTCAAGTAAGGGTCAAGTGGTATTTTTATCATCAATATTGCTGTTGTTAGTATCCCCATCATTGTTGTTATTCTCACCTTATACATTGTCATATGATAGTATCATTATTGAAATTTAAAATGATAAATGCTATTTCTATTACT
>NC_051410.1:33255514-33255884 GCF_015228065.2 Penaeus monodon
GAGGCATATGTTTTGAATGATCTGCAGGCAAAATTAGGGGACATACATTATCAATAATGGAACCTGAGAAACAGTAGCTCTTTATAGCTATTCACATCTATTCTTATTGTCTAGTTCTTTTATGAATTTACAATGTCCCTTGTTGTTATATTAAGACATGCACATGTACATAGATGGAATCTTCTGGCCATATTTTTCTGCTTTGTGCAATTTGGAAACTGCTTCTGATATGCAAGTTCATGCTTTTTCATTCTGGAAAATCGAGGTTTTCTCCCCTTATTTCTTATTTTGGCTTCAAATTGGAGAAGACCAACAATTTGCTTTCAGACTTCAAAGGGGATTAAGTCTTTTCAAATTAACAAGCATGGTT
>NC_051410.1:33256279-33256952 GCF_015228065.2 Penaeus monodon
TATGAAATTAAATTTAATATTAGCAATTGACAAAATAAGCTTCAGCAACAGAATATGAAGCAACATTCTCAGCTAATGTTTGTCCATTGCAAGCAGGTGTTGATCTTACCTATCATTATTATTACAAATTAGTTTTGATTAAAAAAGAGAAAAAAAATCATTTTAGAATTCCATGTTACAGTGGTCTGACTCGTAAATGATGTTTGTTGATTGTTGTAACTGTTGTTCATGTTAGTGATTTTATCATTGGTGAGGATCATTAACAGTGTTGTTGCTGTTAAAATTACTTATTCATGTCATAACCTGTGTAATAGTAGTTGCAGGTGTATCATGATAATCATTGTCACATTGGTAATAACATTATAATGTCAAATTCATTTCACCTTCACTGTTTTATTAAGGAGATCCAAGAAATGTTATGCTATGAATGTTGTATAGGAATGAAAGTTAAAAAGATTGAATGACAGACTGCATTAGAATGAATGGTATTGTTCTGTAAATGATTGATAATCATACACTCAAACACAAAAGCATACATACAAAAAAACAGTATATCCAACAAATTCTGATTTACGTTTTGGAAAACTAAACTATTTGTGAAATTTCAAGTTGACTGGACAAGACCTTGTATTACCTCATAATCTGAGGTTATTGTAATCATGACTATTACTCC
>NC_051410.1:33257152-33257311 GCF_015228065.2 Penaeus monodon
GCCTTTAATATGCCATAGGTCATTGGTGAAGAATGCAAAATTATTACTTTTCAGTATTGTTTCTCTGGTCTTTAGATTTGGTAATGTTTAGTCCTACTGTAGCATCTTTTCTATACTGACAAGAAAGCAAACAATCATGTTTTTCTGTACTACCTACCA
>NC_051410.1:33257525-33258143 GCF_015228065.2 Penaeus monodon
TCTAAGTCTCTTGATGGTGGTAGTTTCCTCACTGTCTGCCAATGCCATAGATGTTTCTTTCTTATGGAAGCCATTTTCAGCAGATGTGTGTATGTCAGATCTAGTTTCATACACTTAAGTATAGCTGCTCCTTCAATGACAAAAAAGTCTTATGGAAAAAAAGAAAAAAAGAAGATCAAGTGATCACACTCATACATTCATTCAGTTGATATTTAATCAGGTGTGGGAAGTGATTACTGTTGTATCATATACCTAAGAAAGTTCATCCCATTGTGCTGTTTATGACTTGGCAGGTGATAATTTTTTGCAAACATTGTGTATATGTCAGTCTGTCCTGTTATAAGATTGTCTGAAACTTTTTGTCTTGTGATGAAACATTTGTTTGTATATGATAGAAGCTGATTTTGAGTAAAATGGAATGTGCAGAAAACACTTTATCTTTCACTATCCATATACATTTATGAAGTTTTCACTTTAGATAATAATTTGTTAATTTACAGTATAGAAGGGATGGAGTTTATAAAGCAAGATGTGAGGAGGGGAAGAAAAAGGATGAGAAAAACAAGAAAGTATTAAATGTTTTTAAAGAAATGCAAGGAGATAATGAGACGCTGGGTC
>NC_051410.1:33258199-33258266 GCF_015228065.2 Penaeus monodon
CTACATACATAAGTACCAGGATTCACTGCATCAATATTTCCTGCTATTTCTTTGAAAAAAAAGATAG
>NC_051410.1:33259246-33259977 GCF_015228065.2 Penaeus monodon
ATATCAGATCTATTTTGTTTTGTTGATGTTAAAACATTAGGACATTTGTGTTGGTGTTTGATTTTATTCTTGTGGCTAGAATTTATTGTAAATTTTATGATTTTTTGTTCTTATAAGTTGTTTTAGTTCCATGTGAATATGATTTCAATACTTGTTTTACAGAAGCGGCTGCACAAGCGGCAGAGTTCGTATACACACTTCGCCCTGACTATGGAAGTGCATGATGAGTCATTGGAGTATGTGTGAGCAGCAAAAAAAAGTATTAAGCTGTTGATGTAGTCAGTGATCAATAGTTACAGTATACCATTGCAGATAAAGGAGTATTACCAAGTCCTTAAATTATAGTAGTGACAGACTTGATAAGTACATGGATTGTCTTTCCTTGTGATCAGCAGACTCTAGTTGATGTAAAGCAGCTTTGGTATGTAAAGTGGCCTCTTGTATATTGTAATTTCATGTTCACAGCAGCTCAAGAGAGCATGAAAGACAATTCCAAATAAAAGTATTCCTAATACGGAGAGTGACAAAGATGTTTTTACATAAAGCTATGGTACAATTATACAAATGGTGGAAGAAAAATTACAGAAAATATGAATTGAATGCAAAAACCTCCAGTCTAAACTCATGTTTTGCACTTCCCTTTGGGTTGTTTGCTTCAGGGCAGTCAAGTGAATGTTGAGAAATGACAGTTTTCTGTTCATCTTATCATCATGAAGTCCTTATGACTATTT
>NC_051410.1:33260082-33260338 GCF_015228065.2 Penaeus monodon
AAATCATCATTATTATTGCTTTGTTGTTATTGTCATCACCTTCATTTTCATTATGATTTTGATTTTCATTGGTGTGCTTATATTAGTTTTCTGGTATGTGAATGCTGTGAACATTATATTAATGGTGATATTATAATCATTATTATTATTATTATTATATTCTGTTCTTCCAACTAATACTTTTATTACCAATATTTTTTTTTTTTCTGTAATAATATTTTTATTTGTATTATTTTTGCCATATTATTTTTTATTC
>NC_051410.1:33260568-33261029 GCF_015228065.2 Penaeus monodon
AGATTTCATGATCATTATTTATCATGAATTTCTCTTATGAGCTGTAAAACATTTGTAAAACAAATGAAATGGCTGATTTTATTTTGATTGTGTTTTGCTATCACTGTTTATTTATTTTGCTCTATAACAGCTTATGTGAATGGAATCTTGGGTTACTGAAAGGGAAAAGCTACATTTATTTGTATAATTACTTTGAAGTGAGCTTTATATCTATAACTTTCTGCTTGAAATATTTGTAAAGCATGAGGCATCACTACCAATATCTTCTCAACACACTTAAAAAGCACACATATATATTAAAGCTTAATTTTTCTTGGCTTTTTCACACCCCAGGTAATTCATGTTACCTGTGAAAGTTTGGTGTGTGAATACTAAACAGTCTAAACTGATCATTGCAAAGGCTAAAAAACATGATTTGATGCTTAAATTTCTAGAGCGTGCTGTTAAGAAAGAAAAATGTG
>NC_051410.1:33261222-33261743 GCF_015228065.2 Penaeus monodon
CATCATCATTATTCTTCAGTAGATCATAAAACAAAAGTGAAATGAATATACATAAAGCCTCCTATGGTAGGACTTTCAGCTTTTAACATTGCTTGAATTGAACAAAGAATATTAGCTGTAGATGCCAGTTGAGTTTGCTGTTTGATAAAATTTCTCTAAAGACAGCAGAAATATCTCTTCTCAGTTTGTATTATTGCTAAAGATTTTTTGACATTCCTGTGGCATCCTATATGGTATTAAAGAGAGTTATATATACCCTTTATAGTATGTCTTTTACTATGTGGTGATGCTTCATTACATATGTAACAATGACTAAGTCATGATCAGAAACCTTTATATGTAATTCAAGATAATGAGCTTTTGTTATATGTATATACCGGTATCTGTAAATCAATTGATAATCAACAGATTAAAATGAAAGAAGTATGAATGGGTTTCATTACTGTAATTTATCAGTTTAGGTATTTATTATTATAGTAACAGACTAATTATATGGGCTCTGATGCACAATGACACATAGA
>NC_051410.1:33262315-33262690 GCF_015228065.2 Penaeus monodon
TTTTAAAAATGCTTATTCTTACACACTGATAATTTTCTATGCACTAAATACAATTTAAAATCAATATATCTATATATACAGGGTTGTTTATTATTATTATTATCAACTCAAAAAGAGGTTATTGGTACTGAATTGATTGAAAAATAACAAGGATATAATCATAGAGAGACATTAGATTTGTTCACAGTAAGTTTAATGTTATATAGATTTTTCATGATGAAATACAATAAACCACAAAGGAGGGGAAAGTTCAAAACTTGTGTGACAGGGAAAAAATTAAATACAATATTATGTAATAAACAAGTGGAAACATTAGCAGGTAAAATGATTACTGCCATTTTTGTCCTGTGTAACACATGTAACATCCACCAACAG
>NC_051410.1:33262713-33263142 GCF_015228065.2 Penaeus monodon
GACACACTAAATATAATAGAAGAGTACAACAGTGCTGTATATTGTTCCACAAGGGTTATCAAATGCTTTATCAAATACTTCAGCAGAACAGTGTTCATTCGGAAATTACATAATATATGGAATAAGTTGTAAATGGAAAATTAGGTTTCATAAAGAACAATTACAAAGGTGAAAGTTATTGTCAACAAAAGTATACTCAAAGATAGGAGGACATAGACTAAAGTATGGAATAGTATAGGGCAAGAAATAGAACAATATTTATTTGTACTAGAAAAGGAATCAAACCAATACCGGTAATGATATAAAGCAAAGAATTACATTGGACTGGGAGATACTTCCTTTAGAATTGAGTGTGTATCACTATTCCTTAAAAATCAAATCAAATGAAAGTCAGTACTACCATTAGAAGCATTATTTTAGGAGTAGCAC
>NC_051410.1:33273981-33274116 GCF_015228065.2 Penaeus monodon
ATATATATATATACATACACCACACATTTCTATCTATATTCCTGCAAATTCACTAAATGGGACAATCCTTGGTGGCTGAACCCATAGTTCTGAGCATCCATTGTACCACAAATTTACAAAGCCCAGTGCGGCTGC
>NC_051410.1:33275179-33275244 GCF_015228065.2 Penaeus monodon
CCAACTCCCTTTCAGAAACTCTTGAGAACATTTTACCCTTTCTAATCATGACCAAAAAGCATACC
>NC_051410.1:33278095-33281366 GCF_015228065.2 Penaeus monodon
GAAAACGTACGCCAACGCGGTGGCAGTGAGTTTTATTCGTCCGGATTCGTCATGCAGTGACATCATTGATCTAACCTAATTGAACCCTAACCTAAGTCATTGTTAGAGTTGTGTATAATCAGTCCCTTCACTTTAGCCAACAACTGTAGTATTACTTGGAATATTGGTGTTCTGCATCATTTCCTGCCACTGTACACTAGTGTCAATTATGTTGCTTTTCTGCCTTCCTCCCTTTTATTCATAGCTTATTTTATATATTCAAAAGATGTTTTAGTAGGGTTGTGTATGTTGCATTATATATGTGAATAATTCTAGTCACATATAGTGGCAAATTAATTTTTACATGAACAAGTTATCAAGGTTGTTTTTCTTTTCCACAGACACACCTGTAGAATAAAAAGATGATGAGTCAGCAGTGTCGTCCATAATTCTCTGCAGTGTTTCTGGTGACGCTAGTCAGAGTGAGGAACACCCCCAGAGAAGTGGAGAAATTGAGGGAAAAAAGATATATGAACTTATAAAGAGAAGAAATCCAGGCAGAGAACAAATGATTTTTATGGCATAGTGTTTTCTCTATGTGATCTATCATCATGTTCCATTTTGGAAGAGAGAGCTCTCTTATCCTTTCAAAAAAATATACAATCAGATTTGTAAGAGACTTTTTTCTCGTAATTAATCAGCTAAACAAGCTGTGAAAGAATACAATACCAAATACATGTAAATATTTGTGTTGCAATCATATCCTTTATTATTATTTTGTTATTTGTTTAAAAACATGCTTCCTGTAGCATAAACATTGAATCATTGTTCTCTGTTACATGGAGGTTCTGTGATGAATGTTGGGACTGACTTTCTTCTCCTTTGGGATTTGCACATAGTGTATATTTAAAGCTGCCCACATTCCCAATTTCAGCTATTTTTTAAAGCTCGGTTTTGATTATTTTATTAATTCAGTAAATCATTGTACGGTATTTTTTCTTTGACTATATGTGACATGAGATGATAGTAAAAGTGTGTAATGATACCTATATAGATTATACAATTGAAGCTTAGTTATTGTTTTAAAAGTTGATTGTTTAATATATCAATAATCTTGATGTGACAAGTCTTGTGATATTTTACAGGAAAAATAAGATGGGATACTCTCCATTTATCATCTTGCAATAAAAACAGGAACTTGCATATTGTTGTAATTTAAATGAAATTTTCATCATCTCTGAATTTGCTTTGTTAACAAAAGTCCATGTTTTTCTTTGAAATTCATGCTTTAATCCATTGGGCCACTATATTTGAAGCTGCTCATGACAGTGTAATACTCAGTAGGCGAATAGTTGTGAAGAATGCAGATATTTGTAATATTTATTTATACATTTGTTCAAATAGATGAATGTCATGTCATGTGCATTTAGTATGTTTTGAGGTAATAAATCAATGTTCATTACTGAATTAACTAAACAAAGACAAGAAAAAATAAATGCAGTGAACATATATCTTGCATTAAATACATGATAAACATCTATTTCACTAAAAATGACTAACAGAACGTGGTAAGTTCTGTGCTAAAATGAAATGGTGGCACTAGGTATTACATAATGAATGTAATATCCTAATACTAAATGAGGTAATACATATAATACATCCACATACACTATAGCCAGCACCTTTTTAAGCAACATGCTAAAATCACAACATTATGATTATTTATAATCAGAATACAGACTGTTTAGTTTGAATAATCTTTGTGCAAATCTCAGTTAGTCCTGTAATTTAGCTGAACATACATTTTTAATAGTAAAATGTTATACCAGCATTCTGAAATCTTTCTTCAGACCATGTATATTTGAAAACATTGTATAGTATCATTGAATAAACAAGAAGCACTTTGGTACATATTATTTTGTTTTGATATTTCAATACTTTTGTGCATTTTTCTTACATCTTTTCAACAAAGCATGCTTTTTATGGATATTGGAAACTCTTTATTTAGTGAGTTAGATATGAAAAGGAGTTTTCATTGATATAATGATTATCTTGCATATCAGGCATTGCATAAATTGGATCAAAGATGTATCATATTTATTGTCTAATTTAGTAAAATAGGCAGGCATACATTGCCTAATAAAAGTCTTCCACATCTTATTGTCACTATTACTACTATCTAGTATAATAATTTTATTCTTTTAATTTTAGCCTATAATGTTTGATTTTTTAAAATTACTTAGAGTAAGATATATTGTTTTTTAGTGGTATTTTCATACATCTTTACCAATATCTATGAATTTAGAAATTATAAGGGAATTTTCCACTTAGCTGAGTGATGAGGAATACGTATGTGCTTTTTTTGTATATGTGATTATGTGTTGTTATATTTCATAATGCCTGCAAAATGATTTTGTGTGTTTGTGTGTGATGCTATTAAATACTGGAAGGAAAAGACAAAAAGTGCAAACAAACATTCCCATATGTGATGACACATAATCGAATACTGTAATGTTATACATATATGAAATACTCAATTCATCTTCAAACAGTATATCTTGTTTAACCCACTCAAACCATATGTTCTCATGTTTGGCCCTGACTGTGGTCATTGAGGAGATACAGCCCCTCAGATGTAGACATAAAGACTTGTTTGAGACTCATTTCATAAGAAAACTGTGTGACTACTTGCAAAGTCAGGCAAATGGTTTGGTATGGCACAGGGAAATCCTGTCATGAGTGGGTTAATTCCTTATAGATAGGGTTATGAAAGTGATTTACAGTAGTTATTATGTTCTTGCAGGAGGCTCAAAAAGAATTAATACTACTGTGCTTGGCTAGTCATATAGCACCTATTGCTATTTTACTATGTGGGTAATACTGCCAATACTCTATTGAAAATTGTCTCCTACTTATTTATACACATAAAAGAATTATAAACCAGAACCACTATGGAAACAGTTTAAAGAATTACCAGCAGTAGCTCAACTAATACTGGTCCAAAATATAAATCAGGTATGATTAACAGCAGAAAAAAAAACAGTCTACTTCAACCATTGACAAAACATTCATTACTTTATGTACAAGTTCTATTAGAGGCCCTTGCAAGAGTTGTGGAGCCATTTTCCTAGTGGTTGCAGTAATTAGAATTTTTTTTATATATAAATGTATGTGTGGAGGTTAATTCTAAAGTAATGACAGTATGTACCAACTAAACTACTTTATGTAATACTCTCTATCACTATGAAGAATAAGGATGAAATTCTAACAGTTAAGAAATGTATGTTACTGC
>NC_051410.1:33281860-33281989 GCF_015228065.2 Penaeus monodon
CAGTGGCACTGGGTTAAGGAGTCAAAGCTGCATAAGCATTCTACCAAGACAGGGTAAACTGAAAAGTCTACTTACTAACATTCCAAAATCCTTGTACCCTCTTTTGGCCTCATGTTAGCATGAAGTTGC
>NC_051410.1:33282825-33284198 GCF_015228065.2 Penaeus monodon
TGCAGAGATAGAATTACTTCCAATATTACTTCAGTATAGATTCACATATATTTATGATTGGCTAACACAGGATTATATTTTATTATACTGGAATGTATTTTATTCAGTGATTTTACTTAATAGCTCTCTTTACCTGTCTTTTGCTAATCTTAATAGTACTTCTACCCCCAAAGATAATATACCATTTTCTTATTCTTGCATTTTCTTAAAGTTATTAAGAGCTCTTCTACTCGGTCTAGAGAAGACATGTCCTGTGCTTTTGCAACCAAGGTATGGAATATTATTTTAGCCACAAGTGAAATGCAAGACAAATTTACTCCCACTGGCATTTATTTCTATTTTTTGAGTCCCTCTGTACAGTATTACACCATGGGTTAAACCTTAACACATATCATACAAAGATTTACAGATCTTTAATTGATTCTAGTTATGAATGTTTACATGGCAGAGTAGGATTTATGCTAAAGGTACTGCTGGTTGCTTGTTTACTTGTTGGTTGTGAATGACAATACATTTCTTCCACACATACAACTTCATTATTTCATATAACATATTCATATTCCTAGATTGTAATCTTAGCAATGTCCATAAGCCATTATGCTTGTAGTTTATACATTCCAGCTTCTTGTTAACATCTCAACAAAAACTTTGTCTATTACTATCGGCACATTGATCTGGCCTTCTACTTCTAGCACTTTATCCTGTAACCAGAAGTTTACAGTTAATATTACTGTTCATGTGTTTGTGTCAAGTACTCTGCCTATCCTTCTCAATGAAGCTCATGCATCAAAATAAATTATATGGCCAAAGTTTTCATTTACTGAAAGTTATATGAAGTTCCACTGTAAATTTGGTGGTGAGAGGAAATATGAAGGAATGATAGAGCAGGCCCTTTCATGTATATTTGGTGTGCTATTCTTTTCTGCTTATATTTTATCTTGTTCCTTCATTTTTTTGCTTCTCTTTGTGCCAAGGTGCCAGTTTTGAGGAGGGAAAACATAAAAACTTCAAAAATATCCCTCAATATTTAATAGGTGTGGCATGAAGAAATTCCTAACTGTACTGGAAAACAAGTATATGCTTTATTAATAAAGTGATGCATAGACATACACTAGGGAGGATGTGACATGTAGGAGTTTAATTTATTGATCATCTTATTTTATGCTATCTTGAATTAAACCATAGTTTTCTCTTTATCTTGCTGGAATAGGGAATATAATGGTTAGAGTGAGCAGTAAAGAACTGGTAATTATTTCAAGACAATGAAAGTAATTGTACACTTGAAATATCACGGGAACAGTATCATGCCAGATAGTTAATATAAATCACAAATTGTTACAATATATGTACTAATTTAGAGCAAGAGTCATACC
>NC_051410.1:33284245-33284952 GCF_015228065.2 Penaeus monodon
ACATGAGCAGTTAATAATTTTTAGAGTTTGAGCACATTTATATTTTTGATTACACAGATGACTTGTTGGTGACTGAAGGATTAGAGCATCAAATGCTTGGATGAGTTTGGAATTTGTAAAAAAAATATATATATATATATTTGGAACTGGTAAGTACACACTGCCTTTAATTGTATTTGATTATTATGTTCTGCACCGCAGTTTTAAGCAAAAAATGTTATGAGCACTGATTTTTGGGGGGGAAAACTGCCTCAGAAAAGAGTGCATAGTTTTCTGTATGATTACTGGCATCCTTTTCATTAAGGACCCTTTTCCACTGTATATAAGTATAACAATTGTCAGTAATATTTCATGTGTGAATGGAAAAATATATCACTGTTATTTATGGACTGCTCACTATGTAGTAGCATCAGATCCTGCAGGATAGATGTACATCATGCTTAGCTGAAAAGGTAAATGACTTATTTAAATACCTGTGATTATTTCCTCCAGGCTTGTTATTATGAAAAAGTGAAAGAGTAAAGATTATAAAGATATCTTTGTGTCTTACTTCAATCCTGAATTTGTCCAGCACAGAATAAATCAGGGGTCAACAACCAGACATGTGTGTCTAAGAGTTGACTTTGTCTTGTTATGTACAGTTAATGGGAATGGCATGCTATGTACACATTAGAAAAAATATATATATAAATGCTTATTCAGAACTT
>NC_051410.1:33285106-33285522 GCF_015228065.2 Penaeus monodon
GAGAGAGAGAGAGAGATATACATTTAAATTTTATATAAATGTATAATTTTGTGGAATTACACTTTAGTAATTCCACATAAATCTCTCCAGAGGTGTCAACCCAGGGGATACCAGAGAGTTGTCTCGCAGTCACTTCAGAAAAATGCGCTTACCACCCAAAGTGAGGTCAGGCTGGAAAGTTTTGGAGCACCAAATCATTGATCACTGAACAATTTTCTATGACCAGAGTTTGGCTGATATTCTTGCTATAAACCTTAGTGTTAACAATTGCTTTTTCATCAGCCATTCTGTAGGAGATTTTTGTCACTTTTTTTTCTTGTGCTAGGTACAGATGTATATTGTGAACAATATACATCTGCAGTGACCCTTTCCTTTTTATCACTCTAGGTTTCAAGTGTTGGGTAAATTAATTTAAC
>NC_051410.1:33289479-33289998 GCF_015228065.2 Penaeus monodon
GGGGGGGATTTATCTGCCATTCATCTTACCCAAATGGAAAGTTCTCTAAACAAATGACTAGGAATGAGATTTTTTTTGTATCATTTTATATAAACTCCAATGAGAACGTTCTTAGGGTTATACACCTGCAGGTTTTATTGCTGTGAAAGGGAATTGTGATAAAACTTGGTTTATTGTGTATACAAACGTGCGTTAAAACACGAAAATGTGTATGTGCATATCTTTGATTGCACTTATTTTGATACCTGATGATTTTTCTTTCTTTGTTTTGATGTGTTATTATCTCATAAGAAAATTATATCATTCTTATGGCGGTTCAAATTTTATAAACTCGTTATGATGCGATTTCACTCGTATGGTGAGGTAGAGGCGTCTTCAAAGAAGGGAAGAGGTTCCTTTAGGCTAGCTAATGTTTCCTTGACTCCGGGCGTCGTCAGACTCGTGTATGAGATCTTGGCGAGCTCATACTCTTTTCACTCGTGTATAGGATACTCTTATGCCCGAATCCTTGATGGAAAA
>NC_051410.1:33291667-33291808 GCF_015228065.2 Penaeus monodon
GAGGTCACTCTTCGCCATAACAATTAGTTCTATTTCCTAATTGTGGTGACGCTTTTACCACGCCAAAGCATTTGATTAATTATCCAATTAACTGTGACAACTTATTTTGTTGTTCTACAACCCCCATCTTGCAGATATAAT
>NC_051410.1:33291884-33292431 GCF_015228065.2 Penaeus monodon
TCATATGAAAAAGCTTGTACGTGTGCTTTGCTGAGCCTACCTTTTAGTAGCGTAACAGAAAACGCGACGTCATGGGAAACAAACTGCCAACATCAGAAGCTTCTGATGTTGGCAGTTTGTTTCCCATGACGTCGCGTTTTCTGTTACGCTACTAAAAGGTAGGCTCAGCAAAGCACACGTACAAGCTTTTTCATATGAAATATATAAGCTCTCATTACATCATTACATAACCTTGGTAATCTTACATTCATTGAAAATATACATAAATGACACATTAATAAATCAAATCACAAGCATAAAAGTAATAAAAAACGAATGATGCTGTGTATTAGATATTGGTAATATTCTCTAACACATATAAGTAACGTAAATAAATTTATACTTCCTAGACGGAGGTTGGCCATTAATTATCTTTAAAATATTCCAGTGTAACAGTCCAGACTATACTCAAGCCCAGAATATACCTAGAGTAATTGTAGGCCAGGCTGTTTTACACCCGGGGTATAAGTTAGGTTAGGCTAGTTTAAACCCCCCGATATAAATTGGG
>NC_051410.1:33292653-33292802 GCF_015228065.2 Penaeus monodon
AGAATGATATAAACACAGACGTACATGCTGTTGTAATGAACCTCACAAATATATGCCATTATATTTGCAAAATATTTCTGAACACATGGTTTTGAATGTTGTTTGAATTTTCATTTGTTACTGACCAGAATAACACTCTTAATTAGCGG
>NC_051410.1:33296850-33297437 GCF_015228065.2 Penaeus monodon
GACCTAGGTTAACTAGAATTATTCATAGGAGTATGACCGGTCATCGGACGGAAGTCACGTGTTTACGTTCGTCTCCAACATCCCTAGTTTAAAAACTCGGCGAAGCCTTTACTACGTTATGAAGGGAAAAGACTTACGGTGGTGGCACACTACCATACATCCATTCAGCTGAAGTTTAAATATGCACTCTGGCTATGTTAAGCAGCTCCTACTATTTCGAAAATTTCTTCTCCCAGGAATATGTACATAAGTCTCTCCTTCCCTCTCAGATATCTGATGCCATCTCACTCGTACCTTAGCCACCAAGCCGGACACAGATTCCATCTTCATGATAAGCAGTACTACCCACCTGGTTTGCTGCATATTTTGTAATATACTTATTATATATCATATACATGCTTTTCAGTGAAATTCTTGTTCAAGATTTGTTTTTATTCTTGTATATAATTTCTCTGTTGTTTGTTTTTCAATCAGGTTCTATAAATAGGTATTCAAAGCCGCGGGCTGCACCCTAAAGTCTCATCTGACCCTCGCTTCGCCCAGAGTGTTTGTCCGCCCCAGGCTTAGGGTCACTGGAAGCAGGCGGC
>NC_051410.1:33297734-33298166 GCF_015228065.2 Penaeus monodon
AAACACATCTGGTGTTGACAGAAGAGGTCAGAGTAATCCTGGATGACCCACCTGGGGTGAGGTCGTGAAGGGGATGTTTGTAGCCGAAGTCCACATACTGTACTTGTAACCTCTCCACCGATGTCAACGGCAGTGGTGTTTATAACTGCAAATTAGCGTTTTCCAGGATTTTTTCTAAAGAAAATGTGTCTCATATAATGTAAGACTTAAGTGTCGGAAATACGGTATATGAATTTCATATATAATTCATTTTCACTGTTTACTTAGTTTACTTCCTCACCAAACAAGGAAATGTAGATGTGTGTGCACACGTGTATGTTACTGTATTAAACAGTAGATTTCTAGATATGAACAAGTATTTGACAAAGCGTGCTACTCACAAGGCTGGCACTAGCCTAGATTTGGCTTCTGAAAGATATGGACTAATTAAAA
>NC_051410.1:33298244-33300305 GCF_015228065.2 Penaeus monodon
AAGGATTATGTAAATTGAAGTAAACATCTTTTATTACGAACGTTATCAATGGTAATTCAAGCAGCAAATGCTTAGCTTGTCCAATATTCACATCTAAAGGAATAAAAGTATAGTACTGGTTAAATGATGGAAAATCATCCTCACATACCGTTGGAGCAGTTTGTAACCGTATCCCATTATAGGTCTGTGAACTGTATTTTTTGCCGTATTGATTTGTGGTTGAACCTAGGTAGTGCTGTGCAAAATAACATCATAGGAATTCCCTTCAGTAATGCACTATGCACTCGCTACATCAGCTTTGAATGGAAGATCTAGTGGTACAAATGCACGATGTTAACCAATCTTTTAGATACTTTGCAACCTCTTCATTTTCATAGCCGGAAGCCGGATGTTGCCGATGAATGTCACCTCTTTGCCATATATACCGTGTTTTAACGCTTGATCTTTCAGTGAATGGTAAAAATTCAGACCTTCACTTTGTATACATTCTTTTTAAATTTCTTAAAGAGAATACCCTATTCAAGTCAAGCTACTACGAGTATTGTCATGCGATTCGAAAAGATCAAGTAGTTTGACGTCGAACTTTTTGTTCAGGGAGTTTCGATTTCATGCTTTTGTGATTTTTTCGTGCTTTGATTTTTGCCACACGTTATGCAGTGTGTGGTTAAACATTTGCCGTGACATATGTTTTAGAAAATAATTCATAATCCTGCCCAGACTTTCTGATAAACTGACAATAAAATAGTAAATAACTGAAGGAACGGGCAATGTATATTTATTTGGCAGGAGGGTAAATACACGAATGTTGTAGTAAGCATTAAATATCAAGTTATTTAAGTAATTTAGGTAAAACAATCTTCGAAACTGGGAATGGAAGAAAAATCACGATAGACACTGAATCCTACTTGTCAATATCGAACTCAAATCTGGAACGATGACATCTAGCCTTGTTCACTGAAGCGTCGCCTGCCGAGCAAATACCTGAGACTGCGATATGCTGAGTTGAAGAGTTTCCCCTCCATGACAGCCGTGTTTCTAACGGTTACCCTGCAGGGCTACTCTGCCGCTAAAAATAATTATTGTTTACTTTTATCCTTCCTACTTCTCCCATTTTCTTCTCTGAGGAAAAAGGATGGTTCAGATGCAATGGTGAAAGCGCCTTTGACAGAACTTCCGCAGTATAACGGGCATTAACGTGACGTAAACGTATAAACAATGACATATTTAAGACTTCTTTTTGAAGATGTTTACATATGCCAGTATCACAACTGTACTTGGGATTTTGTCTGGACATTTCTCAACACATCTTGCATGACCCACAGATAAAAAAAAAGTTTGCAGAATTGACAAGATTGAATTAAGATATTAACGTAGTCTGTCATGTATAAAACCATTTAGTAAAATATACAGTTATTAGATTTCAGTCATAGATCGAATTAAATTCGCCCCTGTATTCAAAGCTAATAGATTTTTAAAAAACTCTTAGCAACTGAACATTCCCCCGCCTGTCCTCGCGTCTGGTAGTGCATTCAACCCGGCGGCGTCCTAATGCGTTCTCGCTTACTTAATCTTCATTCTTTTCTCTCCAGAAACATTTGATGATGACAAACATCCATATATAAATAAACTACATTATTCAATAGCTACTTAAAATTATAAATGACAAGTTGCGTGGTAGAATAATATGAAATTAAGCTTTAGATGTATTAAATGGAAGTGACAAGGCATCGGGACAAGGTCTATGTAAACATGACTGCGTGGAAGGAAGGAGGAACTCTTGAAGGAGGGGTCTCAGCACGGGGGACCGTCTACGAGCAAAATGAATAGATTCGGAACTCTGACAGTGTGCCTACTATTTCACGTAACTCTACAAGGATGCAGAGGAGAAGATTTCTACAGTTTTACAGTACAAGATCACGAGGGAAGTGACTTTGCGTTGGAAAAATACAGAGGAAAGGTAAATGCCTTGATGCTATTGACTTGTATGTTTTATATGCCTATTTTATTTTTCTTCTTCAAAATTAGAAATGTAGCATGTAGATAATTTTATTATTGATTGAA
>NC_051410.1:33300439-33300629 GCF_015228065.2 Penaeus monodon
GTGGCAGTAGTTCATGTAGAGATTAACTTATGACAAAATTAAGCCTATAGTTTCGGTATCTTGCCAGCTCCAACAAATATTAACAAATATATATTAGGTAAAATCAATAATAGGTGTAATTATTTGATTATCCTATGTAAAAAAGGTAGATCATGAAAGGAAGACTTTGTGTAGGTAGAGAAAAAAAAGC
>NC_051410.1:33300689-33301019 GCF_015228065.2 Penaeus monodon
GAAGATAAGCCCACAATCACTTATCAAAGATACAAATGTACTAATGAAAACACTCGTCCACACACCCTGTCCTTTAAGAATGGACAACAACAAAATTCCACCACACATATGACAAGTGAAAGGTTGTAGAACACTCTGATGACTGGCTATTAATTAAGAAGTTCAAGCTCTGTCATGCCAAAATTATGTAGTGAAGGTTTATTACCTTTGCCGGAGTGCTTAAGATACAGAAGCCAGGGTGACAGCAGAAGTCATTATCCCAGACAGATGCTGTCATTGGTTCAAGAATTACCTGAGAAAATTAGTAAATCTCAATTGATGGATACTTGG
>NC_051410.1:33301085-33301876 GCF_015228065.2 Penaeus monodon
GATTTTAGTACTGGAAATAATACACAGCATGGAAAAGCAAAGTCATGATTTACGAAGTCTGCAAATTTACTTTCTTCTGGTAAGTGCAGGAATTTCCATGACCTCTATGCTTTGTGTCTTTGCAAACACTGGAGACCACAGTGTATGTTCTGGCAAGAAAGAGCTTGTTGATTACTATAGCAATTTACTGACTAGTAAAGAGTCAGTCCCAAGTTCTTATCTTGCCAAAAATTTATACAGGTTTGTTGGCTTATGCTAGAGCATGAAGTAAAGAGGTCATGCCATAGCTTCTGACTCCAAGCAATTACCTCTTATAAATAATTCTATACATCTGCTTCTGGACTACATACAATCTTTTCACTTGTTGGTTCTCTAGCAAAGGTTATCACCTCTATTGTATATTTTCTGTCAAAATATAGCATTTAGATTTACCTGTCAGTTTATCTAAAACCAGTCCATACTTCCTTCCTTATTGAAGGTCTGCTGGCCTTTATTGGAGTGCTGAGGCTGTAGCAATCACTTAACAATGCCACTATTAAGTTAAATGTAAGAGCCCAATGTATAATGCTGGTTGTAAAATCCACGTTTATCATCCTTTATGTATAATTGTGTTAGGAACAATCCAATCTAAGGTCATTGCTGTTCTGACCTATTTACTCAGCCATTTATGAATACAGTACATTATACTCCGTTTCATATATAAAAAATTGTTGTTCAGATTGTCCAGAATGTGCAGATTGTAATGTGTACATGTTAATGATATATCCTTACTAACTTGAAACAGATGCAGG
>NC_051410.1:33302248-33302420 GCF_015228065.2 Penaeus monodon
ACATAATGGGAAATATTGTTTTTCTAGGTAACACTAGTTGTGAATGTTGCAAGTCAATGTGGCTACACAGACAGTACTTACCGTGCCCTCAAGAAACTACACGACATCCTGAGTAAGTAAAGCAGCAGAAAATTGATTGGTCTGCTGATTATTTGATTTCCATTCACTTTCT
>NC_051410.1:33303580-33304002 GCF_015228065.2 Penaeus monodon
ACACATACATATGCATGCATGTTAGTACCAGAGTCTTTGTAAGTAGCAAGCATTATTACAATAAGGATAAGAGAATCAGAAGATGTATCTACATGTCCGAGCATTGTCTTTATGTTGATTTGTATTTCCTAACTATTTACAGGTTATGGTGATTTCTTCTCCGTGCTAGCCTTTCCGTGCAACCAGTTTGGTGACCAAGAGCCTTTTGATATGCCAGAGATTATCGAGTTTGTCACCACGGAGTACAAAGTGGAATTCCCTATTTTCAATAAGATCAGTGTTGTCGGAGAACGCGCAGATCCCGCCTTCAAATTCTTGATAGGTATGTTTTTTTGCGTGTTAATAAGCTGTTTGGTATTCAATGTTTCAATCTACATGGACGACGAATGGCTTAGAGTGAAAGTATACGTTATTATGGGGGG
>NC_051410.1:33304164-33304492 GCF_015228065.2 Penaeus monodon
TGTTTGCACATATGTTGCTGTTTGCATCCAGCATATTTAATATAAGTAGAAAGCCTACTATACACGAAATTATTCATTTTTGTTTATAGTATTTTTCAGCCATTTTATTCAGATAGTAGATTGTTTTACCATTATCATTGTAACAAAAACTCCAACCGCCCAACAGAGAATTCATCGGTAGTTCCTGATTGGAATTTCTACAAATACCTTGTGGATGAAACAGGCCAAGTAATTGGAGCCTGGGGAACACGCACCTCAGTGGAAGATATTTTCGATGACATCCAGGCAGCTGTCAAGAAGGTCAAAGCAAAGCATGCAAGAAACGCAG
>NC_051410.1:33304526-33305848 GCF_015228065.2 Penaeus monodon
ATCTGCAAGTGCGAAAGATGAACTGTAAACTCAGTTCATCTGAGGATCTTATTGTATGATAAAACAGAGGCATTTTAATCTATTTTGTACTTGTTCTAGAGTTTAATTTTTTAACTGTAAAAAGTGATAAAGCTTTAGTTTCACTGTAAATGATATTATGTGGCGGCTACCGTGCTGGGAAACCAGGCGTCTAGGGCAGATGACTTTTTGTACTGTTTCCTAATAAATTAAGGGACATTTTATTATTAATGGTTGTTTTATTTTTATGTTTTAATATTCCCATAATTTATTGTGTGTCATTTACTTCACACTTTTCTTTTTATGAATTTGTAATCTGAAAATAAAAGTACTTTCATTTATACGTCTTAAATTACAATCAAAACAGCTAATTTTTCTTTGTCTCCTCTTTGTCCCTGTCTCGTCCTGCTCCGCAACTCTGTTCTCTTTCAATCGCATGTTCTCTCCCAAACATCACAGGTGATTCATGTTACACAACTACGCAGACAGCAACACAATACCGTTGGACAAAAAGGAATGTGTGTGCGTGACTCCTCGACCAGGCCATGCATTAAAAATCGAACGGAGTATATTGTATTTGACCTAATTCCCTAAACATCACTCGTCCAAAATTCCGAAAAATAAAGTAAAACCGATTAGTTATTTATGGCATCGTTATCATATTTACAAATGTAGCAGCTGTTTAATATAACTTTAACTCGGGTCAAAATATCAAAGTTCACAGTTACCTAGAACCTCACTTTTTCGTCGTTTCCGCTGTTTGTCAGATGATGCTGAGTCAGCATTGTGAGTTGGCTCGACCGTGATGAGTTGATACACTAATCACATGGTTTCATTGTTTAATCAGCTACGCATCACAGCAGTAGAATTAAGTACTCAGTATTCAGAGTACATTGTACCCTATAAAACATACCCTTGAAATGAGGTTTGCAAGAATCGTATTTATGCACGGACACCAGAAAGTCCGTAAATGAAAAAACGAAGTTGTTTTACTAATATTTGCCATTGGCAACATAGGGTGAAGTGTTGTCATAGGATTTTGACACTGCATGTATAGTGACCGTAGATAATACCAAAGGATATTTTTTTTTCAACGAGGATTCAAAATTCCTTCAAACTGTGACAATGGTGTATGTGTCCACTAAACTTCTGTTTTACGTACATAAACACTTATTGCATCCGTTTGTTTCAGAACCTTACCCATATTTACTCGCCTTGCATCTTCACGCCCGTTATCGCCCGGGTGTTTGGGTGATGGTGAGGAAGGGGCCACTTTTGCTTTCTTTTTTATCTGTCTATTTTTA
>NC_051410.1:33305923-33306192 GCF_015228065.2 Penaeus monodon
AAATAATTGAAAAGTAATGATTATTGATAAGTAATCAGAGTAATCGATTGCAAAAAAATGACTATCGCCCGTCAATACACAACACAACTGTCCAAAACCCTGATGGTACAAAAAGGTAGCTTAAATATGATTAAAATATTTGACCAACAAAGGTACACTAATGGGCTACGTATGAGCATACACCTTGAAATAACGTTGTTGGATTTCAGATTATTGGGATATAACGGCAATACTTATTTACGCTTGTAAGGAAGTCGGTAGTAATACTC
>NC_051410.1:33306224-33307131 GCF_015228065.2 Penaeus monodon
ACTAAATGTATCAGTCAAGAACAGAAGTAATTGTTCCCAAGCAGCATTGACAAAATCAAAAGTCGAACGAAAACCACGTTATGATGAAATAACCGTTCGGACCTCTAGAATGTAAGCAACATACTTTCTGATAGATACACCTGGCTGTAATAATCAGATCCTGTTGCATGATATAACTGAAAACATTTCAGTCAAGTTGCATATTATGAAGTTTGAAGGTTAGCCACCAGATGTCTACAGTAGATCCTGGAACTCGCTAAAATTTGCTGGATGACCGATATGATGTAGCCCCCAGAACTGATAACCAGTAGTGCTTAATAGCTAAGTGAGAGTGTCAATCCTTGATTTCTTTAATAACTCATTTTGTCTGTCACTGGCTGCAATAAAACTTAATACGTTCATTTGCTTCCATTGCTAAGATGAGGTATATTGCGGTGTCCTGTAGTGGGTTAATACGTACTTCTTACCCAAGGGAGACTCCAGGTAAAGCCTCTAACACCGGATACAGTTTATCCTCTTGCCCTCGAGCAAAAATATTTCCCTACACGTTAATAGTATTTGGTTGTTTATGACGGCATTCAGAACCTCGTAAACAGATTTTATATTGTGAATTTCACGAAAACGAACTATATAGCTAGGTAAAGAGGTGTATGTACGACTGACTAAACTTAGTGACGATAATATGGTTTGGAGAACATGTATAAAGCATGCTGCACTGACAGTAGTGCATCCATAACTGGGGCTTATGTCCAGGGATTATGTATCACAAGGGACACGGTGTTTGTGATTTGGCCAGGTACCTAGGGCTGTGGACGCATTCAGAGCCAAGAACAATACTCCTTGAAGCAAATGAAATCACACTGAATAAACCCAAATCATCAAGGGATGGACAGGACATTTATTTTTG
>NC_051410.1:33307167-33308735 GCF_015228065.2 Penaeus monodon
GCAGAATGAAACCAGCCTAGGAAATGGGAGACTTTATGAGAGAAAGTGGTCTAGGAAACCGTACAGCGCGTCAAGCAAATAATTGCAGGAAGGAAGCCTCTCATCAAAGCGTGGCTCTCATATGATTTGCGTAACCTAGAACACTGGCCAGGCTTCGGGTTTGAAATACAACCTGAAAAGCAAAGCGGAGTTGATGGAAAGTACAGTGGTTAGCTTGATGTTTTTGAGGTTATGCATGGTCTGTTTTTATCTTCAAAGTGATTTTGTATACCTGAAGTTAATTTTTGTACCCAATATATGGAAAATAAATCTCACAACAATTATACAAATATATTTAAATAAATCATGATATATGTTCATTTATATATATACATTCTAATATAGGAATTACACAAACGGTTAATTCTATTAATAATGATTTGTGATTCTGAATAATTCTCAGTGACCCTATTGGCCAAAATATCTAGGCATAGCTTACTACATTGAGAATATATTGGACTCATGAGTAATTTGTAATTATTGTATATCATTTACAGGGCAGATATTGCTATTATTAAACAAGTATGCATACCTTATTTCAGTAAAGAGAGAAATGACATCTGTATTTATAAGGAGACTCATTTTGTAGATTTGGAAAGGTCTCTGTTAACGTGTCAGAAAATTCTCACCTCACAACAAACCTTTATTTTCCCTTGGTAAGGATATGGTAAGAGTATGAGAAAGGGAGGAAGGAAAACTAATGTATTTCTAACCTCTACCTTATTTCTAACTTAGATATGCCAGTATGTGACGAGGGATATAAAGACCTGGCTATAACAATTGAAAAATAATAAATTTACTGCACTCAGAATAGAGTATGCCGTCGGAGTTTCCATAAATTTGGAATTCCCTAAAATTATAACTATTTCGATCCCCTATGGTGCGCCTATTCCCTGGTAGCTTAATCACCTATGAAATGCTTGTATTGCTTAATGATTAATGCAGATCTAAATTCAGCAATTTTGTCATTTCTAGACATCAACAGGTAGAAGTGGCGTGAAGCATATTCGGCGTCACTTATCATGAATTGCCAGGAATGCGCTGCCGAGCGTATGTCGGTTTGACGATAATTGATGGAGTTTTAAAATATATTTTCTTTAGTAGTTTCTAATACACAGCAGTATGATTATACACTCTCACTTAAAGGCGCACACACGTGTCTATATATTATTTGCAGATACAAAAATATTAGATTCTGTCGTGATATGCAAAACCATTGCAAAACCCCCATAATAAATGTTACTAGATATCTGCTTGCTTCTACTGTAACAAGCGATGCTTTTGATCTGGTATATTTTTATCTATTTCACACACACGCATCCATATCTCCTCACCCGCTGTTTTGTAGCTACTAATGTTCTAGATGAGTTATCTTTGGTGTGTCAGGTCATACCGATGATTATCGGGCACCAAGACAAAACTGGTCACACCAATTATCAGGATTCCTGGCCTCGACCCATGGCACAGCAGGCAGCAGAACTAACTGTCCTGAGTTGTAGAATTCTTACTGGGATGTCAAGAGAACGCTA
>NC_051410.1:33309351-33309458 GCF_015228065.2 Penaeus monodon
AATCTGAAATCAATCAAACAACAAGGAATATCGACTGAAATCTGAAATTTACTATATATTAAAATATCTAGAAAATTATGAGATTTCTTCAGTGTGATCGGAAAGAA
>NC_051410.1:33309882-33310405 GCF_015228065.2 Penaeus monodon
CACGCGAGGCTCGCTGGGAACAGCTGCACAGAATTTGTAATACCACGCCACTGGATATCGAGGCTTTCCCTTAAAACAGTGGAGGTACGTAAACTTTTCGGTACCGTTTGACACATAGGGAATGGCTCCTATTTTTTTAACCATAAGGTTACCTTGCGCTCCGAGCCGTTACGTTTCCATCAACGTATATCTTTCGGCAGGCTTTGAATCCGGGCAAGCAGAGGGGATTCCTTTACCTACGTCGTGGCTTTTGTTATGACGGTATCTAAATAGTACGTTAAATGGAAGGCAAAATTATATGTTATAGCGGGATTTTTTATTATTCGTCATATAATGAGACTATATTTTGATATTGAAATGCCTAATGGACTAGTACACATGGCATATTCGGTGAATGTGTTTATTCAAACCTACACACAAAGAAACATTGCTACAATAAATGAAAATAACTGTAATATTGCGAACTTGTTAAGTGTCCTTCTTCAAACGAACTCATCATTTTCAGTTCATATTGTGGGCAGCA
>NC_051410.1:33311173-33311276 GCF_015228065.2 Penaeus monodon
TACCTATTTGTTTACAGTGGAACTTTGTCTTTTCTTCTTCGATAGCCTGTCCCTTTGTTTAGGCATTGGTCGAGCTGCCTCCAGATATCTCTCTGAAGCTATT
>NC_051410.1:33311342-33311623 GCF_015228065.2 Penaeus monodon
CAAGTTTTCTAATAGATAGTCGCCAATCCAGTTAAGCAACTTTGTCTACTTATACTGTATAGAATTACCTTGCCGTTAGCTTAATCGAAAGTTCCCTGTAGATCAGCAAAACTACACTTCGCTACATTGTTAGGTAAACTGCACCAGTTATTAAAACCGTAAAGATTACAAAGTAATTTATCTTCAATTCTGTATCTTTGTCTGTTTGATTATAACATTCCCACCATCATTTTCCGTAAACAGTATACAGGATTGTAATCCCTAGATGATTTCGGACAGGG
>NC_051410.1:33312239-33313424 GCF_015228065.2 Penaeus monodon
TATTGAATAAATCGATTTAGGGCTGTTATCCATGCCTACTAGTGCATTCGTACTGTTATATCCTTCCTTTGGTTATATTTTATGTAGTTTAAATACACATAAGAGCTCGTCTGTGATTATACTTTGACAACATATTGCAGTTACATTTAAGGGTGATACTACTTGCCCCCTTCTCTAAGTTTCTCACGTATCTGAAGCAGTACAAGTGTTCTGAGATAGTGAAATCAGAGAAGATGCTCTTGCCCCAAGCCCTCGGTATGTTTGTTTAGTTCCTCCTCCGGGTTTCGGTGACCGCTGAGGTTATTTATTTGTCCCTGACCTTACTTTAATTATACCATTAGTTTTTGAAGGTTTTTATTCTCCTCAATATTTTCCGAAAATTCTTACTTCTTACTTCTTTCCCTTCCTCCACACAGCTTCAATATGTCAAGAAATAAATCTTTAGCTTCTTCCCGCAAGCCTCTTTGAATTCATGTGTCCATCCCTTCATGGTCTTATCACTGTTGTATATTTTCCTTGCCTTATGTTTCCTTTTATTATTGTGCGTGACTTACACTTTGTAGGGAAACACCTTCCTGTTGCGTTTAACACTTACCAAATCCCCGATCAACCTATTTAACTAATGGATGTATTGTATTTATACCAACTTTCAATACCGTAAAACGCTATTCTTCATCGTTAGAATCTGAGGTTGGCAATTTTCTCTTAAATCTAACCTTTTCCCAAAACGCTAGCTTGATGTACGATATTTTGTGATCATTAGTTCACACTTAGCTAAAAGGCGTAATCAAGTCTTCAACCCTCAATGCATGTTGTTTGTTTACCATCCAACAAACATCCGCCTCTCCTTCAGAAATTGGTAAAAACCTAATTTTAAATAGCCAAATAAAATCTTATACTGTTATAACTGCTCTTGTCCCTCTCCCGTCGTGGGTGCCTAGAGTTAGTCACCACCATTATGGCATATTCTCAACAATTTATCGTTTTCAGGGTCTCTGGACTTCTAAAAGGCGCAGTGGTTGTTCCTTCCACTCGTGTTTATATCTCTTTTTTCTTTTAAAAGGTAATTTTACTTGTCATTTTCTGATCCTTCGCAACATTACTTTTTTCTTGAAAGTCTTTCTTGCGAGTTTTTTTTTTCTCCCTTTTTATAATCTTTACTTTCGCTATCCATCGCATAGATAA
>NC_051410.1:33313473-33314420 GCF_015228065.2 Penaeus monodon
AATCCATTCCTCGCACTAATGAATCATCATTTGAGAAACTGCAGATATCTCCTCAGAAGAACCCATGTCACCGTTTCTCGGCGTTTCCTCTATTGCACTCTCCCTTGACTGCCTCTCATCTTATCGAACCGAGTATCGCCATCCCCCTTTTGCAACAGCGGGATTTGTAGGAGGCCCTGCAACATTGGAGGTTGTTAACTCTCCTCCTTTTGTACATCTGAATCCTTGGTGGCCACTTCTCTTCTCCTTTCATCAACCACTTGTTGGATGACCGCTGAATCAATTTTCATTTGTGACCTCTAATAGCCAGCTCCAGATATAGACACTATCTGATACTCACACATCACGGAGATAGCGATAGTGATTCTTGGCCCAAACATACCTATCGTCTTCATACAGGACCTCAGGGTCTAGTACTGCTTGATAATGGATTACTTTGATTAATTTTACTCCTTGTGGGGCGGTCAGCACTGTCCCGTTGTATCCCTTGTAAAGTGAGGATTTGCTGACAGTTGCTCCATATCAGCACTATTTTTATTCCAAATCGTTAACATTCCTTTTCCTTTTAACTAAAGATTTCTTCCCATCCGTCATTTCTTCTGCCATGATGATCCGATCAGTCGGCTAGCAAGATCCATATCATTCGGTTCCATGTCGGAAAACAGGAGCCCCTCTATGACAACACTTGCCATGTTAATACCTAGTGGGGGTGACCTGATTCCAGCCCGTGAAACAGAGGTCAATACGTCTCTGCGGTTACTACCGACCCTCCTTGCAGTTCCAGGTCGGAAAGCAGAGACCCCGATATGGCAACACTTGGTGGGGATGACCTGATTCCAGCCCGTGAATCAAAGGTTAATACGTGTCTGCGGGTACGAACGAGCCTCCTTGCAGGAATACACTGGGCACTGATGCCACGCAATGTCTTTATATCTGAGCGATTCAAA
>NC_051410.1:33314455-33314611 GCF_015228065.2 Penaeus monodon
ATTCAAAATTGATATACGCAACAATATACACACTCAGTTCACAGAATGCCTGCTACACCTCAGAGATTTCCTGGACAAAGATTGGAGGGGGGTGGGGTGAATAGAGGATTCGACTGAGGACTGCGGTAGAAACATGATCTGCTTCCATTACTACTC
>NC_051410.1:33314661-33314911 GCF_015228065.2 Penaeus monodon
GCATATTTTATATTTCAAAAGCATGTGGTAACCCTTATCTGAGTAAGTCCCTGCGTTGGTTTACAAGTCACATGTACCATTAGGTATATTAATAGGTGAGACTAAGCACAGTACTGAAGTTACAAAGGCACAGATATCCAGATTCAATGGTTTACGTATTAGGAGAGTGATAACCCTAGAAATTTTCACCCTCATCCTGAATTCCATCATGGGATCACATAATCACATACGTGAAAATACTTAATAGGTT
>NC_051410.1:33315060-33316234 GCF_015228065.2 Penaeus monodon
CTGTGTGTGTGTGTGTTTTACAGACAACCTTGGGTCGTACTTGCGGCGATTCAGAAAATTGTAAGGAACATAAAAAAGTTCAAGGCGAACGTTGAACCGGTACGACATTTTCTCTGAATATAGAGTCTGGCAGTGCGGTTGTTTCTATGGTAATTTCAGGGCCCCATTGGTTAAAATGGTCTTGTATCTCTTCATTCTGCAGACTACATAGAATGAAATAAATAATAATGAGGAAATGTAACGGAGCATAACTATGTCGTGCCGACCCCATCAGCCATCGGTGTCACATGTCTTAATATCGATCTATAGTGTACTGCGATGCTCTTACGCCTAACGTCTAGACAATTAGCAATGAAAAGACGAGACAACACAGACCAATATCACATTCCTCCTCAATCTGGGATGAATAGCTGGCATCTCAGAGCCACGTCACTGCGAGAAGTTTTAACACAAGAGACCATGAAATATTAGACTTGTACAAGGGGAATTATCACACTTGTATAAAGCCATTGTCAAGACGAGTCCCAGGCCCCAGCCCGAGGTCAGTCTTCGCTCGGCGTTAGAGGAGGGAGGACCTGGTGGAGGGTCGCGAGCTTTGAAAATTCATGTATGAGTTCAGTAGTGAGTGAATTGCGTAATCCTTATGTTGTGTGTGTAATGAGTGATTTATGTACAGGGAATAAACTGATGTTGTAATGAGTGACAGTTTACGGAGATGTATCGTAAATATATATACTGTAATACCCCACTGAATATATATGATTATATACTGTAATACCCCAGTGAATATACATGATTATGGAGTAAATACATGTATTTCAAGGGTAGTTTGATGGAAATTACAACCCTTGGTTGCAAACAATGATAAATAGAACAGTACAACAATCAGCAGAAACATCGTTAGACGTTGCATAGGTGTGGATTGTTTTTAGATTGCTTGCGTTGTAAAGGAAATTATTTTGATACAGATACTATAATCTTAATTACAAATCCTTTCAGCATACCAGCATTTGGCATCGAAACATGTTGCTTATTTAGTTAAAGAATATATCAGATCTCGTGTTCTCAGTTTATACTGGAAAATTATACGAGTTAAAGGAAGCAACCGGAGTTAAGGCTGTTGCTATGACAAAAGAACTCATAATCACGTGACAAAAGTTTGTGTTAGGGGAAC
>NC_051410.1:33316358-33316453 GCF_015228065.2 Penaeus monodon
CTTTATAGTTAATGATACATTTTATTCATAGGTTTTAGTTACCCAGAAATGGGCTCATTAATTCTGGATATTATAGGATGTAATGAAAATAGAAA
>NC_051410.1:33316730-33316845 GCF_015228065.2 Penaeus monodon
TTTCTATTTTTCATTACAATTTCTTCCTTGTCCTATATAATATCCAGAATTAATGAGCCCATTTCTGGGTAACTAAAACCTATGAATAAAATGTATCATTAACTATAAAGTCTGT
>NC_051410.1:33316970-33317631 GCF_015228065.2 Penaeus monodon
CTAACACAAACTTTTGTCACGTGATTATGAGTTCTTTTGTCATAGCAACAGCCTTAACTCCGGTTGCTTCCTTTAACTCGTATAATTTTCCAGTATAAACTGAGAACACGAGATCTGATATATTCTTTAACTAAATAAGCAACATGTTTCGATGCCAAATGCTGGTATGCTGAAAGGATTTGTAATTAAGATTATAGTATCTGTATCAAAATAATTTCCTTTACAACGCAAGCAATCTAAAAACAATCCACACCTATGCAACGTCTAACGATGTTTCTGCTGATTGTTGTACTGTTCTATTTATCATTGTTTGCAACCAAGGGTTGTAATTTCCATCAAACTACCCTTGAAATACATGTATTTACTCCATAATCATGTATATTCACTGGGGTATTACAGTATATAATCATATATATTCAGTGGGGTATTACAGTATATATATTTACGATACATCTCCGTAAACTGTCACTCATTACACACACACATAAGGATTACGCAATTCACTCACTACTGAACTCATACATGAATTTTCAAAGCTCGCGACCCTCCACCAGGTCCTCCCTCCTCTAACGCCGAGCGAAGACTGACCTCGGGCTGGGGCCTGGGACTCGTCTTGACAATGGCTTTATACAAGTGTGATAATTCCCCTTGTACAAGTCAT
>NC_051410.1:33318831-33319232 GCF_015228065.2 Penaeus monodon
CCTTCAATTGAATTTCATTGGGGTTTTTCTTTTCGTGTTTTTTTTGAAATTTGGGTTGCTTTTATTTCATTTTTCTTTTTGGCCAGGCTTTTTATTTCTTAATTTTAAAAAATATTTGGATACGGGGTTTTTTGAACGAGCTGGGGGAGGGATTTTTGCTCCTACCAAACCCCCCTACCATGCCCTCCCCCCTACGTTCGCTCCCGTATTACCTCGGCGAATTAAATCGCCATTCGCAAACTAGCTCGAAGTCCCTTACATCAGAACCCTTTACGGGGGCCTGCTAATATCTTAAGTAAATTTTTACATTTTAATAATTGACATGGATATTTAAAATTTCAAGAAAACATGGGGGAAAACGGGGACCTCTCAATACTTCCTGTACATTATATTTCACTAAT
>NC_051410.1:33319517-33319747 GCF_015228065.2 Penaeus monodon
ACATATAAATGATGGCCATATAAAGACAATGAATGTTAAAGAATATTTAAAAAAATTTACTTTTGTTTGTCTTCCTTTCTCGATCTTTTAAGTTCCGGGGTTTTTCATACAGATAGTCCTCGACACGAAAAAAAAGGGCCAAATGGGGAAAAAATCGTCTACCAAGCGCCTTGTGTAAGAGGAAAGTTACTCCCTCTAGGCCCTTCAAGAAGATAGAAATAAAGCGAGCG
>NC_051410.1:33319799-33320638 GCF_015228065.2 Penaeus monodon
ATTTAAGGGAAATTAAATGAAAAAAAAAATTTTTTAAAAAAATTTTTTAAAAATTTTGTTATTTATTTTTTCCCCTTCAATAAAATGAAAAAAAATTTTGAAAAACACACACTAAAATAATTTTTTATTTTTTTTTCTTTAAAAAATGTCTTTGAAAAACCACAAAAATAATTTTTTTTTTTTTGTGTGTTGTGGAAATATAAAAGTCTTTTTTAAGCTTTTTTTACCGTAAAGATTTTAAGCATGCATTCATTTAATTAAGCTAAATTTTAAGAAATTTTAATGAAGATGTTGCCAACATGCCACATTCCGCGTCAAACGGGGGGTGGACAGGGCACCACCCAACTCGTGCCACTAAAAACCCCACACCCCCTATTCTAGACAATATAAAGAAAAACTTGAGAGGGCAAGTAAGCTGACCTTTACTGCACTTTTACGAGATATTCTACCTTACTGAATATAACCTAGACAGATATGGAGAAAAAAATACTACACCTTTCTAAAAAAAACCAGAATCTCCCAACTGCAAAGAGGATTTACTTCTCCCCATTTTCTGAAAGGGACTTTTTTTTCCACGATTCCCCCTTTGAGGATATTCAGAAGCAATTTGAGACAGCCATCGACCAAATCCTGGATACGTGGGGAGAAGCCAAATCCGTGAGTGATCTGATGAGTAGCTACAGACATGTAAGAGAGCGTAATCTGCAGCAAGAGAGCCAAGTCATGGCCTTCAGCGAAGACGACCAGAATCACAAAGGTTAGTTTTTAAATAAAAACCATGGAAATCGCAAAAAAACCAATTCAAATATCCATATATCTGAAAACAAGGGAAAAACCCT
>NC_051410.1:33320656-33320723 GCF_015228065.2 Penaeus monodon
TGGAGCCAGTATTTCTCTAGAAACAAACTAGGTCACGCAATTATTTAGATTTCCTAAGATAAAATTT
>NC_051410.1:33320749-33322430 GCF_015228065.2 Penaeus monodon
TATTTTTCATGGTTTTATATACAGGTTGTGCGGATTTTGAGACTTCAAGAATGGAGTTTAAAGGTTAGAGTGGAAGAAATCAGGTGGTGGTGGAAGGGTCGAGGGGAAAAGGAAGAGGAGACTTCAGTCCACGAAAACTTCTGTCGACTTTTTTCAACCCCCCGGAAAAAAGTGAACAGGAGGCTGTGAGTTCCGCAGTTTTTCCCGAGGGCTCCTGACATCCGGCTCCAAAGATTCCCGGCACATAGAAAAATATTTTAAATAGCTAAAATTTACAGTATAAAAACTAAAGCCTAGCCCAAACCAAAAACTTTGTTGCGCAACATTTTATTTTAAACAATTGCACAAGAAAACCAAAAATGTCTCATAGCTGTTGCGAGACATAATTTCGTACCCACGTCCAGATCAAGATACTTTGTTGCGCAACAGTCACACAACAAAGTATCTAGAAGGTCGTTCAGCAACTGAGCAACACTGAATTTGTTTCACAACTGTTCAGGAGTTCTGAGGCTTGTTTTTGTGTGTTTCTCACTGGATATGGGAAACATGATACAAAGGTGTAGGCAAAAAGATATCATCTGGTCACTGGACAGTCGTCTGATGACTTGTGTGGGTTGTGTGATTATTATAATTATTGTGAGATCGAATGCAGGAAAAGATCTGTGCTGTGGAATTTAGGGAGTCACGTTATCACGACACGTGACATCAAACGTATACTGTAAACTAATCACCGCATATTTAAAATGCTAACAAAACGAGGAAATACCTATGAATAATAAATTGAACCAAATCCGCGCTGTTTGACCACACACCATATTGCTTTTAAAAAAAAGGTTCCATTGCATTGACCCCCATTTTTTTCTGTTCAAAAAAAAAAAAAAAACCCTGCCCCTCCAGCTCACACAGTTTATTGTTTTTAAAAAAAGCCTATCACACGTTTGTATTGATTCACACATCTTATTGCTGTTGGGGGGGGCGGGGGGATTAGTCAAGTACCCAGCTTTATTGACTCACGCAGCTTATTGCTATTACGCAGCTGTATTAAATTACATAGCTCAGTGCCATCAGAAGTCTCACGTACTGTATTTTGAAAATAGTCGCTACATGTTAAAAGGCAATTAATTTTGAATTTATGTGCTGTCAGATGATTTTGCCACCAATTACGCATAAACTACCTAATGGTGCAACTGGAGGTTTCGACCATATGTTCTCGAACTCTAAGAATATATCATACAAAATCATATGGTCACAGACTCCAGCTGTACCAGCTAGTCGTTAATGTGATGCAAATACAAGGGCAGAATAAACTGAGAGAACATTAATTCTAAGTATTCTGAAAATGAAAATATTTGGCATCTGCCTGTACTAGCTATACGAGTAGCGTGATGGGCTAACCTTTTTTTCTGACAGCACTAAGCTATGTGAGGCAGTATAGTGATAAACTGTTAATAGTTTTCCCTTCCATAAGAGCCATGAATTGTAATACTTCTTTCTTTATCCCAGCCTCCAATCTCTCATGTCAAGTAGGTAATTCTAGTTATCGCCAGACCTTTTTACATTGCATCCTTACTGAGCTCCAGGAGCAGCCCTAACTCCATTATCATTTTAGTCAAGGAAGGCATCTCACCAATGTTATTCACACCTTATAGTCATCGTTTACCATATTCTTGCAGGGATGACC
>NC_051410.1:33324866-33325008 GCF_015228065.2 Penaeus monodon
AGGGGAAAAAAAACCTACCCTGCCCAAAGGTTAGCCCCCCCCTTGGGGCCACTCCAATGGTATTAATTAACCTCCCTTTCCCCCCCCAAAAACCCTTGACCCCGGCGGCCCCCCACCTTTTTCCCCCCCCTGTTTAAAGGGT
>NC_051410.1:33325168-33325249 GCF_015228065.2 Penaeus monodon
TTTTACTAAAAAAGTTAATTTGCATATGAATATACTGTTCAATTTTTTTTTTAAAAAAAAAATAATAACAAAATATTGATG
>NC_051410.1:33325657-33326047 GCF_015228065.2 Penaeus monodon
GGTTTGTAATGCAGGATACGAAGGCACAAGGAGAATGGGTGGCTGAGGTCACACTTGCAACCACAAAAGCATCAATCCCAGTTGCCAAATACATATTGATTCCGAAAATTACCACTGATTCTAAGTACAAATCATTTTACTTCAGTTCAGAACCCTCCGAAACAAATATCAAAAGCATAACAAAAGATCTTGATTCCTTGCCAGATGCTAGATCAAAGGATAGACGATTAGAGATCATTATCGCAGACGAATCAAATCATACTGGGATGGCGATCTTTGGGATTGGTCTTTTATTGATAAATCTCTTCATTTATAAGGTTACCTGTATCTAATTGTTAGAAGCAAAACAGGCTTTGGCACGTGAAATGGTGAAATATTTGTCATAAGAGA
>NC_051410.1:33331392-33331675 GCF_015228065.2 Penaeus monodon
ATTTTTCACGCCCCGGCTGTCAGTTCCTCCCTTTTTTTTCTTCTTAACTCTCCATTATCCGGATCACACCACAAAAGGTGCAATTGCAAATGGAAGTCAGTCAAAGAAATGCGGCGAGCATCCCTACCAGTAGAAAGTCAGGCGACAATCGATACGAGGTGTGGGACGGGAACGAGGGGAGCGTGTTAGAGGGAGGTGGAAGACAGCGTCAAAAGGGGGCAGTAGGGAAGAGGGGAAAGGAGATTTACGCCTGTTTAAATCCTTTCCTTTTTTTACCTTATTT
>NC_051410.1:33331879-33332610 GCF_015228065.2 Penaeus monodon
CTTCGTTCTTTCTTTTTTCTACCGATTATTTTTGTTCTTATACCAATCTTTCTTCCTCTGTTCCTCACTCAAACTATCCAGACAAAATCCAGAGTTGCAAGAGTTGCAAAGGCCTCTTTTTCTGCCTGATATTCTTCCGAGAGCTCTTGCCGTTCTGCAGAATCCTTCTGTAACTTATACACCGTCTTATAAAAACGAGAAACACTCTAATCTCTCTAGCTCTCCGCTGCTCTTGTTTGCTCTTTCCTCCTCTGTGCCATCAGCGCCAAGCGTTTCTGCCTCAGTCGCACATCCGTGGTGATGCAGGAAACACCGGGCCCCACGCGCGGTCGCCTCGCTTCTCGTCCACACTTTCCTGCAAGATCCCAGCACTTGATCGCCCTTCACACCAGCCAGCACCATCGCCCTAAGCATCGAACTCCTGTCCCGACGCCTCCTTCGGTAGGGCCTTCTGCTGGAGAGACTTGTGTCCCTGTAAATGCTCTGTTGACCCGCTTTTCAGGGAGTCTGTACGAGGTGTGGAGCGGCCGCACGTAGGTTTGTTTAATGTGCAATTTGGAGATAACATGTTTTTTGAAGCGGCTTCTTTGGGTGACGATTTGGGATGATACTGATTGGTCTTTCGGTTGTTAGTAGATGTGAGTGAAATGGCGTTTCAAGTGTGTGGAGAGTCCTAATAAATATAAGGTAAATGTGTAAGTCATTTTGTTTTGCATAAATGATTGGTCTTC
>NC_051410.1:33334445-33335820 GCF_015228065.2 Penaeus monodon
ATTTCGGGTGGAGGAATTTTGACATTTTGAAACTCGTCGGTTCTGGTGAGAGTTTCATCCGGGCCATTGTATCAACGGACACCCTAGTGTCATATGAATGATTGAAGATATGACGTAACATTTTTCTTGGTCAAACCATTCCATCGTTATTCTTTGGCTCATAGATCTATCTCTCAGAGTAACTATCTATTCTCTATTTTCAGTCTAAAGATTCGAAGGAAATCTAAGAATTTTTTTATTTACTTACTGGATTCAATCTACTTTATGTCTATTAGTTTTCAAATTCACGTCTTTGTATATATTCTTATAAGAATTTAACGTCTAAACTAAACTAGAAACTTCACTCAGTTCGGTTTTCGTCTTTTGGATTCTATCTGCTCCATTTCGTCAATTGATGGTGCTTACAATCGAGTTCTACAGATAACACTGGCGTTCCACATGGAGCTGCCCTTTCTCTGATTCTGATTCTGCCTTTTTAAACTGCCTCTTTCCGCTTTTCCATTTCTGCGACCGTTTTGGATTTCATTTATTCACAGTGAATCATGAGCTATCGCCGCCTTTCGTGAATATTTTATCAAAACCTGATCTTGTGATGAATAACTACAAATTAGGGGAATCTCGCAAGTGTTTCACTGCACCCAAGCCAAATCTTGTTTATCACGGACACTAATTCATCTTATCTTCCTTCCAGTAATACACTGTGTAATAATATTCCGGCATTTATTAACATTCATATATCGTTAAGAAAAAAAAGTGAGATGCAGAATCGAAACGTAAAGGCAATGTGCAATGGTTTGTTCGATGCTCTCAGTGAAGACCTTTTCAAATGTCAAGGAAGAGTAGGGTTTTCCATAATCCATGAAGATGGCTACAGTCAATCGATACTGTAAAAATCACACCGGTACTTTGAGCACACAACCTATAGTTAAATCAAAGATGATTTAAGAAACGGCGATTCGAAGTGAATTTTGAATTCAAATCACCTACTGCCATGTTACTGGACAACAAATGGAGAAATTAGAAGTAGTATATAATGTTTTCAAACAGGAAAGAGTAAGCAAGCAGAGATAAGAGAAATGACGTAGAGATAAGCTTTGGAGCACAGTGCTTGGGAACGCGAATGCAAGGAAATCAGGAACAAAATGTGCTCGAGACAGGAAGCGTCACAATAGGCTTCGAAGAAAAGAGCAGACATCCTGTTTACAAAATAATTCTTTGAGTATTAGTCACGCAGAAGGATATGGTTCAGAAGAAATAAAAGAAAGCTAAATTTTATTAATGTTGACTTAATGGACATTGCTGATATCAAAAATAAGGCAGTTGCATATATACACATGCCTCCTCTGATAAGATGGATCCATGGTTAGTTTTACAG
>NC_051410.1:33335862-33336109 GCF_015228065.2 Penaeus monodon
AGAACTTGCACAGTTGAATACACCAGAGCCCGGTTCCGATCGCCCAGTTCAGTTACATGAATAAAATAAGTTTATAGACAGAAGACCTATTTTCATATTTTGTAAATAATTATTCAACACATTTCAGGAGATATTAAATCATTCCATATAAAGTAAGACAAACGTTTTGTAAACAGGTCTAGGACAAGCGTAAAAGAGGGCAGCATGAGGATGAGTAGATATCACAAGGCTAATAAGTCCCAGAGTT
>NC_051410.1:33336213-33336510 GCF_015228065.2 Penaeus monodon
AGACGATTATCCACCAGTCTCTGTATTTATCAGTCAAGCTAACTATCTCTTTCTGACAATCTACATATCAGTTAACACACACACACACATGTATATTAAGGAGGCACACATATGCTTGTAGTAGCTTCACAAGCCCTACAGATTTTAACTAACAAGGATTTTCGAAATCGTAAACATAACCTGTTACCTGCGCTGCCGGAGGACAGGAAAATCGGATATAAGAATAACTGACATACATGAAACCGACAGCGAAAGTGTTACAGATTAGAAAGGTTTACAGAAAAGATTGCGGTAAGA
>NC_051410.1:33336542-33336688 GCF_015228065.2 Penaeus monodon
ACGAACAGGAAAAAAGAGGGTGCACTGAAGAAGAAAATATGACAATGGTGCAAAAGCCATTTTAGGTTTGCAATTTGAAGTACCTTCCAGAATGTCTTGTGTGTGTGATATATCTTTTATTTTCTGAAGTGAGGAGGCATTCCGAG
>NC_051410.1:33336982-33337292 GCF_015228065.2 Penaeus monodon
GATTTGGTAACAGTGACATTCACGTGCTAGAAGTGCACACTTTAACTAGTATTTTTTCCACTATTTAGTGTCTTATAGTAGTATATGTTTTTCTCATGTATTATGCAACGTAGACTGTATCTCATTAGCCCAAACTTTTCGCCGTTGATGTGCCTGGCATCTGAATTGTTTAAACCCTTGAGTAATTTATCAGCTGCGTGTCACTTCCTTATTTATTCTTCTTACCTTGATAAAAAAGGAACATTCTGGAATCCTCGAGATGACTATAGACACGCAAAGAATTGTATTATTTACGTTTTATATAATTACG
>NC_051410.1:33337393-33337736 GCF_015228065.2 Penaeus monodon
AGTTTTAGTTTTTTGTCAATTATTGTATCAGGATCTATTTTTTGCACTATGAAATAAACAATGCTAGTGAGATATGCACATAAAATTAATCACAGCAGATTAAACAGGAAAAAAAAACTGATTAGGAACAATTATTCTTTCCTTACATCAGCTGTTCCGTTGGATCAAAGGTATACTTTTGCGGGAGTCGGTTTTTTCGTAATTTTGAAAATTATGAGCTTGGATTGAACTGCACTGCGGTACCTATTGCCACACATCAATAAAATGAAACCCTTCCATAAAGTTTTCTTTTGGTCCACTATCTTATATACCTGTGAATTGTACCCTATATGGAGATATGCTA
>NC_051410.1:33337785-33337981 GCF_015228065.2 Penaeus monodon
ACATATACTCGGTTTCATTTATATTGAATTTAAAGTAATAATTTTTCTCAAGTTAAATATATTTTATTTTAAACATATTGAATCATTTTTATCGCGTTAATTGTTTTATTCACCTCCATGACCCCGATTCTATTAACCTTTGCTCTTGTTTTCCCAACCATGTTAAAAAAAAATTGTTTATACTTCACGTGTTGTA
>NC_051410.1:33338101-33338415 GCF_015228065.2 Penaeus monodon
TTTTTTTTTTTCCAGGGATTATTTCTGTCAACTACGAGTGCAAAATCCCAGAGAATTTCTATAAACAAGTTTTGACTGGTGACTGTTGATAAGATTCTATTGTAAAAATGTTAAATTTCACAGTATCATGCGTTTTCTTTGCTGGGAAGTCAGATATTTGGTTATTCATGCTATTACCTTTGTACATCTACTACATTTATTCGATTATTCGCTAGTTATAGTTCGCATGGTCCGTTATTTTATAGAAAATTATTGCTTCTCTTTATTCCCTCATTTTATCGTCCCCTTGTCAATACCCTGCATTATCTCCTCAA
>NC_051410.1:33338659-33338935 GCF_015228065.2 Penaeus monodon
CGTAATTCTAAGTTTATTCTTTACTTAAATTATTTGTCCCGCCTGTTGTCTATATGTTATATACTTTGAATGTGATTTTCTCTGATTTGATTCAGAGACGAACAACAATAACTTTAAGTGCAAAGACAGTTGGATCACTTATCAACTGTAATTTCCTTTAATTAATCTTATCAGTAGTTCTTCCACTACTGAAGAATTATTCATTCAGAAGTGGAAGAAAACAGTTTATTGCATTATGTAATTTTTAAGAAAATGGCATTTGGTTCTCGAGAAGAA
>NC_051410.1:33339775-33340155 GCF_015228065.2 Penaeus monodon
GTTTCCTTCATAAGGTTTTAGGCTCGTTATCCTCTCCTCAGCTGACGGGTCCCGATCGCAGCATAAAACAAGGATCTGAATTAGCCAGTGTCTCATCTCATACCAGTGATTCATCGTTCCCTTTGTTCTGGTACTCTTTGTCCCACCTGTCTACGCTCTGATTCCTTTGGTACTGCACTGTTCCAGAGCTGCTAAATGCGTAATAAGCTTGGAACATATTGCATTCCGTTTGGTTCTTATTTATGTGCTTGTCAACTGTGGTTATGTCTGTCTAATAAAAAGTGTACATTAAGTCGGACAAATACACATGTCTGTTAACGTCAATACAGCATTATGTTTGAAAGTGGAATTATATATTAAAATATTGTTATCTAACTGAT
>NC_051410.1:33340625-33341210 GCF_015228065.2 Penaeus monodon
TTACATTTCATCCCCAATTGTGTTTACCACCACAGCTAACTAACTTGACTAATTAGTACAAGTTTGGGATACAGAAAGGAGGCGATTTCAGATAACAAACCTTTGCAGTGAAATGAGCCGTTTTATTGCTCTTTTGTGTCTAATTTGCCAATTACTGGAATCGCTGACTGATACTAGTTCCTTATTTACTGACAGACAACGTAGATGTTCATGTTGACCATTATCTTTACGTATTTATTTCGTTATTCAAAGCCATGTGCATCTCGGAAAATTTTTTACCTGTTAACCTTTCTCGGCTACGTGCTTTGTTAGCATACATTACATTTTATGTACTGCAGCTAATACACACCTTGCGAATGTTTAGAAAAAAAAAAATAACGGTATGAATTCAAAAATATTGGACCATTAAACCACAAATGCGGTTTGCGGTGATTCTAGCAGAGTTGCTTTTACGAATCTCCGGATTTTCTCTTACATGTTTCAGGTACAAATGGGAATACCTTTAAGCCGGGCTCTGTGTCCCATTTTCGCTTGACGTAAAAGACCTATATTCTTTGGCCTTTTTTCTATCTGCCTGACCGTATG
>NC_051410.1:33341309-33342451 GCF_015228065.2 Penaeus monodon
TGATATGCGGAACCTCTGTGCTCTATACGTATCCTTAACAAGTTTCTCCTTCGTTAACAGGTGTGCAAAGAGCGCGTGCTCGCAGTGACGTCATGTGTTCTGAGGACGGTCGGCTGCTGATTAATCAGCGGCCGAAAATAGAATTGGTGCGCGTGTCAAGCTCTGAGAGGGCCAAGATCCCAGTCAACCCCGTGCAGCTGAGCCTCTCTTACTGCCACGTCAGGTGAGACTAGCTCTTTGTATGGCACGACGCACTGGGAGAGGAAGGGGCAACTAGACAGGCGACGGGGAGTTCTTTGTGTTTCGCGGGAACATTTGCAAAGGAAACGTTATCTTAGTGTGATGAGCCATGTTATAAGAGTGACAGGACTTGTTTGTAACATTGCTACATGTGTGAGGACGGTAGTTATTACCACTGCGTTATTTAGTAGACATAAATAATCATCGATATCGTCTCGGTCACGAACAAAGTCACCACAAATGCGAGCTTCCCAAGGATTACCACGATGGAATTTATAATAAGAACTTGTGTTTTTTTTAAGAAGTGCATTTTCATGTCATTAGGGACAAGCGCGATTTGAAAACAAGGAATAATGGTTAAGAAAAATGACACGCCATGTAGTTTATTGCAACATCAATAGGAACAGGATGAATGGATCCGGATAATTTAGCAGAACAACCAATACATTTGTTATGTTTCGTCGTCATATTCTCATCAGAATTACATGAATTACGAGTAAAAGCTGATATTTTTTATTTATTCTAGAAATGACCTGTAAAGTTACTCATACTCATATATATTTTCTGTATGACTCGTTAGGATAGTAATATGTTGAGGAATCTCAGGGTAAATGCAATTCGCGCCCGGGATTTCTGAGACTAATCGGTTATCATATTTTATGGAAAAGTACAAAGGAAGAAGCAAAACGTAAGGCAAGAGTGATCGAAAATTAAGATTAAGATTTATGTTGTCTCCGTCTCTTTACCTTATGGGAGAAATGTGCGAGAGAAGTTCGCGAGCAGGCGAAAACTGTACATTTGTTGAAAATTGATTCAAAACAACACAAAAACGCTGATCATCAGAGGATGAAAATAAATATATATTATTGCGACTCAACGTAGCTGTATCCTAGAATGTAACG
>NC_051410.1:33342485-33343318 GCF_015228065.2 Penaeus monodon
CTGACCTCAAAGAAATAAGTCGGAGCCGCTCGACACAGCATCGAACGAGAAAGGGAAAGAGGCCATTACCTTGGAGCAGAGTAAAAGCTCACATTTGAACCAAGATATTTCACAATTAGTAATCGGAAAGGATGAAGTTGAACTGTCAGGGTCCTAAAAATGAGGCGACTGAGCAGAGCGAGCCTTCAGCCAGCCCAGGGTTGATATTCCTTTTTATGAGGATGCTGTGTGGTATATCGCCTTATCTGACTGCTCTTAATCCCGGCTAGACTGATCCACTCTCGCCTCGAGTAGAAGCCACACATTCGCTGATTCACTGATAAGAGATATGAATCCTCTAGCCAAGCAGCAGGTGATAGATCCATCAGATGACAATAAATACAACAACGCTGATGTGCGTAACCATAAATATGATGTCAAAACGATATCCAAACGGCACACAAAGGAACAGACAATGCGTAAAGAAAACAGACGAAAATCTTGCTCGCCTTCAGGACCACCGCCTTCCATTGTACCCTGGGAAAGAAACTGTTCCCTGAAGGAGGCGACGTCGAGCTTGGTTCTCGGTAAGGTAAATAAACGACACGATTCTTGGGAGCAGTGTTGCCACTGATATTTCCAGGAAACTGCTGGACTGGACTTTAAAATCCGCTAGACATAAGAGCAAAAGTTTCTCATTTTCCCGTTGAAAAGAAATTAAAAATCGCTAAATACGTAAGAAGAAAAAAAAATCCCGCTAAATCAGTGGTTCCCAACATTTTTCATTATGTGGCCCCTGAACAGTATGTAATAATCTCTATGGCCTCGTTCAGTGTCTGTCAACTTTTCAGATT
>NC_051410.1:33343514-33343650 GCF_015228065.2 Penaeus monodon
CCCAGGTTGGGAACCTCTGCGCTAGATCATAACTCGAAACTCTAGGTCTAGCGGAAAATAGCTAGAATGGCAACACTGCTTGGGTGAACGTCCCGTGGGAAGGGAGAATTATGGCCCAACGAGATAATTTCTCTGG
>NC_051410.1:33343722-33343889 GCF_015228065.2 Penaeus monodon
TACTAATATGGAGAGCGAGATGTACGAGAAACAAGAATAGATATAAAACAGTAGTAAGTGTAAGATGTATTTATAGGCCTAAAGTGCGTATAATGACTCGAAATTACTGTAATTACAGATCTAGCATTGAATCGATAAGCCAGCCTTTAAGTGTGTGTGTGTGGGTG
>NC_051410.1:33343936-33344546 GCF_015228065.2 Penaeus monodon
GTGTTAACCAAGAAAATATGAAATCTGGACGAAGAAACATAATGTAGCAAAAATAAGAAGGATAAATGCACAGATAAATAAAGTCAAAACTAACTATAAGACATCATATTAAATTAAGTTCTACCTGTTCAATAATGAATGACCACAAAGATTATATTCAAAATCAGACATTATATAAATGTCAGTCAGGAGGGAATTCAGGATTTTCAAGGAGTTTATTAAAAGTTCTTATCATCAATCATATAGCGGCGTTGGAACATTACTCTTAATAACAAAGAAAAGCGTATTTCATTTATAATACGAAATTTTCAGCAATCACAGTCAAACATAGACACTAATTTTTCACGTAAAAGTGCTGGATTCAGAAATTTCAAGAGGGCTTTGTAATCATACACATTTTGTTAACTTTGAAGCCTACGGAGAAGAAGCAGTTCTGTTAATGTTAATTTCCCTTAAAATCAATTGGGATTATTTAATTATTTCAATTGTGTTTCATATTCATATGTGTTTCTCTTCTGCTCTAAGCACTTCAGCTCAGGTCTAGATATAATTGATCCATTATCATATCATTGTAAATAAGGATTTATCTCATATTAAAAGTTTTACCATT
>NC_051410.1:33344997-33345478 GCF_015228065.2 Penaeus monodon
AATGCATTTTTACCACGATAAAAATAACTTCAAAATATTTTTTTTTTTCTAAAAATTTGAACAATTACAGTAAATAAAATAAATAAAATTTCTTAATAACCCACAGATAGAGGAGGCATAATGGGAAAAACATGTAAACAGTAAACCAGGGAAGATGGTACCAGTTGCCAGTTCATTACCTCTGGGGGACTGACTAAAAGGTGTGGTCAAACAGCTTAGGAATTAAGGGATTATGCAAACACTAACCTGCCTAGTTTCCTTCCCTTGCTGATGTTACGAACACGCGGTAGGGTATAGAGTGTGGCCATAGGGATTTACTTAGAGAGTTCCTTACAGAGAAATGACACTTAAGGATTAAGGATTTGCTGGTGTTATCGTAGTGTTAGTATTGTACTTAGTGTCTCACTGGTTATCACTGAATTACACTGATATCAAATATCTTAGTTATTTTCTTTTAAATCAGTATCAAGATCAGTATCAT
>NC_051410.1:33345585-33345776 GCF_015228065.2 Penaeus monodon
TGTGGACCAGTTTGGTAGCGCATCGTCAATTGAACTTTATGACGTGGAGGATTGTAATTGTATCACTAATGTGCTATCGATAATTCCATTCTCTGTGTGCCTTTTACTAAAAGCTAGTTCTTTCATTATTTGTCTGATGGTAAAAACGTGAGACAATGTAGAAAAACGTTAAATGATTTAGAAAACTGGCG
>NC_051410.1:33346454-33346753 GCF_015228065.2 Penaeus monodon
ATCATTAGACTTTGATGCTAAAGATCGTACACGCTGATCTGAACGTTGCCCTTTAGCTGAATACGTTAACCTTTCATGCTCTACTACATCCTTAAGGTCGATGGCCTAACTCGGCTAAATTGCATCATGTAAAAATATCCATCTGATATGGTGGTTTCCAACTGAAATGCACCGAGACTCTTAAATCCAACGCGACAAACTTGACCTGCCTGTTTTTCAGTGTTTAAAGAGTCCGCATATAAAACAAAGGACGGTTCTGAAACGTAGAATGTTGCCATACTGATATGGTATAGGCAGGG
>NC_051410.1:33346894-33347233 GCF_015228065.2 Penaeus monodon
TTCGTGCGCTTATTTCTGCAGTAAAATCAACATCACGAGCGGACCCTAGAAAATGGCGAAGTTCTCCCTTGAGTTCCGGACTCCCATGTATTACGTTTTCTATGTTCCGTTAAAGGTGCAGTCTCCATAAATTAGAAGATTGGCCTTTGCTGGAAATGATATACCATATTGCAATCCAAACTAGCCAGTGGGTAAAACCAATACAGTAGCGGACTTTCAGCCTTCAAGATCAGTCTGTTGGAAATGACATGAATAGTGTGCGATTTTTTTTCTTTCAGTATATTTGGATGTTGTAATTATTTTTGCTCTTAGATAAGCCTGCTTTTTTAATATTAAGCT
>NC_051410.1:33347444-33347986 GCF_015228065.2 Penaeus monodon
CAGGCAAATATAATGTGAATATTTAACAAAGAACTGACGCACACAGACTCTAAAAGAGCAAGGGGTCGGCTGAAAAAGGGCATTATTTCTGGCTAAAAAGGCTCTCTACTGGCACTACAGATATGAAAAAGAAAAGAGGCAGGGGTTAACACTTCGAGCCCCCCCCCCCCCTTCTGCCGCCTTGTCCACTTACCTGTCTCTTACGCGGCCAATCGATCACAAAAGGCATATTGGAATAGTGATTTCCTCATTTTGATTTCGAAGCTACTGTAATACACGATGTTTCAAAACGTGTTTCAGTTCAACCAAAAGGTTCGCAACCGAAACTACAGTAACGGTTTTCTAAGGGGAGTCGTGTAATGGTAAGTCCTTTATTAGCGAATTGTGTTTATTTTCTTTGTATTATTTTGAATCAGGCGGATTCATATTTGTACCAAATAGATTTATTTCAGATTTGATTTTCTATTTTTCTATTTTCAAACGTATGCATAAACAAAGCAAACTCGAAAAGGTATTGTGTATATATAATTTTGCATAATGTG
>NC_051410.1:33348015-33348322 GCF_015228065.2 Penaeus monodon
ATGCTGTTCTGGGAATGTTTTTATTCATTTCTTCGGTGTCATTCACATCTGGCATACATTCATGAAATTTTTATTTAATGATCACCTAATGTTACAATGATTTTCAGGACAGTTGCAGAGCTCTGTCACACTGTTTATTTTCTTTATTCTTGATTTATGACTTATAATGGTGTAGAATGAGGCGCAGTTCTATCATTTGTGCCAGGTAACGTTTCATCAATGCATTATTTTGTAGACTAAATACGCTTTTGTTTCAAGAGATCACACATACGTACAATAAAAAGAAAACAAAATGCTCACAAAGACT
>NC_051410.1:33348575-33349451 GCF_015228065.2 Penaeus monodon
CACTCCACACTTTGACAACAAAAATGAATAAAAAAGACAGAAAAAACAGAAGCCTTCTTTACTCAATGGCAATCGGCAGCATCTTTTCCAAGCCCCGTGTCTGAAGCTGGAAAACCTTCCTTGATTTTGATCCTCAGCTGAGAGTGGATCTCACCTGGCGATAAACTGCCGTCATTTTACACTGTTGTCTCTTTCTGTGTTTGGGTTTATATTCGTGCTTTACAGGAAGTAATGCAGGAAGTATTTTCCCCATCGCATTCTTTATCTGCAGTGTTTTTGGAATTCTTGAAATCTTCGTCGTTCGTGTGTATGACATTTGTCTACCCTTTACTACAATTTAAACAGCAAATTCGAATGTTCATTAACGTGCTTGCTAAAACCAGTCTACCTCTCTTTAAATTTCCAAATAAGAACAAGTCTAAATCCCCGTTTTCGTTGCCCTTCAATATCCCAGATAACACAGGTGATAAAAATTATAAAACTATACCCATATTACCCCCTTACCCTATCAAAAAGTCTTGTTAAGTAATAAATATCCCAGGCATATTATCACCAAGCTTGAATGCAACCATGTTCTTCTCTTCCATGAAATCAGTCTTTGCCTTAGATGTTGATTTTTTTCCCCCCGTCATATCCCATGCAAGCAACCCCGACAGAATATCTAAGGATCTCCCAGGAACTGCACGGTTTCCTTAAAGTGGTATTTAAGGCAAAGAAGTTAGTGTGTGTTTGTGTGTGAAGTTAATGATGAACTTTTCTCATTTCGCCTGTCGTATGAGTAGTACATTGCACTCTCCACCCAAGCCAGAAACAAGGCAATAAACACTTGATGATAGAGGTATTTAACCCAGCCTGAGTAATAATAACTGGTCAATC
>NC_051410.1:33349482-33349767 GCF_015228065.2 Penaeus monodon
ACCTAGGAGCGCCACCTATATCCGGCCTGATACCACCAAGGGGCTCCGTTCCCATCCTGAGGCAGAACCCGGGGAACCACCACCGCCCCTCCCTCCCCACTTCCCCCGCCGCCCGCGCTGGCTTTGGGCTCCCTGGAGGGCCCACTCGCACCCAGGTGAGGCACGCACACATCAGCCTGAGTTCGCGTCGCTCTCGAGACACGCAAACGTACAACACACATATCCAGTAATGGTACACTGCCATTGCAAGGTGTATACAAATGACCGTATAACTTTCAGAACTAT
>NC_051410.1:33350303-33351442 GCF_015228065.2 Penaeus monodon
AAAGATGCTTTGTTATAACCGTTTTAATGTAACTTGAGCCAAGTGTTCTCTGTTTCCTTCATATAAACTTAATGACCCGTGAAAACTTATATAATAAACCCAAATTGTTTTCTTAGTCAAACTTAAACAGCTGCAATGCAATCCATCTCCTCTACTGTGTTGCCATGATTCATGTATCATTGATGTTCTTTTATACTTTTATTCTTGTTATTATCTTTTTATAATAGTATTTTTACGTCATCCTTTAGTTTAATGGTTTAGTTGTGAATTTAGTTAACTGTATTTTGTGTTAGTTATGAGTTTGCGAAGTAGTATTACTATGGTATATGATTGCATGGGGAATACAGTGCTTAAGATGTTCCCAGTATGTCGCCAGTGTACAGTGTAGTGTTATCGGCATTTCTGTTGTTTTTATAGCTGATAGAGCTAAAGAAAAAAAAAAAGGGTAAAAACGAAGGTTAATAGAAAAAAATTTAGTTCAATACATGTTTCTTGTCTTGTGAACGTGTATGATGCTATAATGTTCGTTGCATTCCGTAGCTCTTCGTGGTTAGTCCTCTGTGAATAGTTGAATATTTTCGATTCTGTGGTATAATGATTCAACAATTTAGAAAAAAAAATGTATGGAAATAACCTACTATGATATGTCAAAAACAATGGATTTTAGTGATCAGTTCTGTAGTTGTGAAAAATATTACAACATTTCTGGTCCAGACTGCTTGTTTTTTTTCAGGCTGGGTTCAAGGAAAGGTACTTCACGGTAAGTTATTTAACTACAAAATGCAAAACCGATAATTTCCTTTTCCTAAGGTTAGTTAGTTCCTTGTTCTTCAGAGTAAGGCTTGGTAATGGTGTGTGTTCTGGAAATATTCGGGTTTAAATCTTGTGTGAGGAAAATGAGTATTTTTTTTCTTGTTTTTGCTACTCTCTTTGATTTCATGTCTATTTACACGTGACTTATTTGTTATAGCATTTATACATTGTTTTTTATTGAAAAAAAAATGATACTGATACAAATAAAATGAATTAAGTTTAGGAAAAATATTTTAGGTTTAGCATATGTACGAGTTAAGACTACCAGTGTGTCTTATCATGCAATACTGATATTAACTTTGTATCTAACTTTCTCTGTTGCAATT
>NC_051410.1:33352086-33352571 GCF_015228065.2 Penaeus monodon
GTATGTGTGTTTGCTTAATTGCAATACTTCAGCCAGAAAGACAGGCACTGGATAAGGGCGTGCGTGCACCACATGAATTATCTCTTGTGTGAGAGAAATTGCATTTTTTTTCTCTTCTTTCCGCATTCCCTGACTTGACTTACATTTTATTTAGAGTTTGTTTATGTACTGCGGTAAGATTCTAGTTTTCCATTAGCGTCAGTCAGATATCTGCCTGTAACGTACAAAGTTAAGAAGATGAACAAAAAAAAAGACAATAATTCTAAATGATTTATTAAGTCCGAAGTATTTTTTAACAAAGTTACCAAGCGTACAGTGCATACTAAATTTCCTTCGAAAACCAGCAAGTTTTCCATTATTTACAGCAAAAGAAAGTTATAAAGTTAGTCTAGTTGTTAAGTAGTTTGTGGAAAGAGAGCGCCGGAGAGTAGATAATCTCTCTTCTTCCTTTTACGCCTGTTTTTCCTTTACAGACGAAATACGAT
>NC_051410.1:33352662-33352973 GCF_015228065.2 Penaeus monodon
TTTTTTTTTTACGTTGGATGAGGAGGCAGTGGAGAAATTATTTTGCTTTTCCCAAGTCAAGATAACCGAGTCCAATTGGTTATGCAAGCGTGACGTTTTAAGTAAATTCGCATCAAGCGGAACGTTTCATAAAGGCATTCATTGAATTGAATTAATTGGTTCCAGACCCTTTGTGAATCCTAACTGTTTATATGCCAATCTAGCTGCACCTGCGCATCCATTTAAGGCATTGAAGGTGAAAAGATGGGACATTTTGTAAGAAAAAAAATGAGCAGGGAATGGGCGGAAAGCATGAGAGGAACTGGACGCAA
>NC_051410.1:33355292-33355413 GCF_015228065.2 Penaeus monodon
TGGGCAATGCAATATGATATGATGCAATATGAAAACTGAACAAAAAACAAATACCAAAATCCAGCGGCGATCAGTAGATGTAAATATTATATCAGCGGTATACAAGTTATAAAAAATATTC
>NC_051410.1:33355441-33357198 GCF_015228065.2 Penaeus monodon
GATATCAAGGGACCCACAGACTGTTTTATTTCACATCTGTTGTTTTCAGATCCTCCAGTTTCCACCAAATCTTGTGACGATCTACACCGCGTGAGTGTGAACTGCCAGCCCGTCGCGAGCAGGTCTGAAGGCTGTTTGCTGACGACGCTCTTGCTGACTCCTTCTCTTTTCCTGACACCACGTACAACGAATTCCCCTCACAGCGGAGGCACGACCAAGTACCGGGTGTGGAGGGGATTCAGTCGCAGCGCGCGAGACGTCAGCGCAGTTGCGCAGCCCTCTGGCCCTCGACCCGCCGTGAGTGTCGCCGTGATGGAGAAGCTCACGCCTCGAGCAGCCCGGCCGGTGAGCCAGAAGGCGAGCACCCTCCCGTACTCGGCTGCCTCCGGTCCGCAGCCCGTCGGGGGGCGCCGGCACCGAGGCTTCGGAGCTTTCCTGAGGAGAATTAGTCCGCGACTGAAGCGGACGCCGTCGCCGGATCAGCCGTGGACCAAAGTGGAGCCGCACCACGCGGACCGCACCTCCGTCGCCTCCGACCACAGCTACGAGACGGCGATGCAGATCCGGCGCCGCCAGGATCTCATCCACAACGATGGCTCCCAAGGGGGCCTCAGCAGCAAGCACACGACGCCCCTGGAGCCCAGCACCAAGAGTGAAATCGGGCGAACGGGCAAAGGAGGGCTGAGTGGTTTCCTCACGTCCCTTATCCCCGGAAGGACGTCCAAAGAAAAGAAAGCAAACAGTAATCAAAGTCATGAGAAGCCAGCAGAGCGCAGTGCTGATATCGGCAACATTACTGAGAATGAAATCCAGGAACAGCACGAGCAGAAGCTTATTGCGAACGAGCAGCGGCACAACGGCTCGGCTAACGCTCAGCACAAGCTCGTTACTAAGGTGAGGCCAAATCTTTCTGTAAAGCAAAACTTTAAGTCAAATTCAAATTCATGACCATAAGAGAATTAGATGAGGGCCTGTTCAGGTTTTGTCTATAAAGATTGCTCTAGAAGCCAATTTGTATTGATTATTTATATGCTCTATTCTTTGACTGGTAAACAAATGTTACTTTTAGATTCTATCAATAGCAACTTTACAAAAGAAAGAAAACTAGCAAAACAGGGACCGTGAGCGCAAATTACTAAGAAGGAAAATTAACAAAAAAGTAGAAAAACCAATGAAGCACTTAATAGGCTACAAGGGGCGTGTAACTGTAAAACGAGGATAAAAGAAGAGTGATGAGTATAAACCTGGCAGTGCTCTAAAGTGAGACCCGGGTTTTATTTACCCAAAATTGAGAAGGCAAAGGGTGTACAAGGTTGTTCCGTACAGCCATGGGGGGAAAATCCGAGTTAGTGTTACGGAAGAGTGTTTGAACTCTCACTTTATTTTAGAAATGAATTTGAATTTCGGCAAAATTAGAATGAGTTGAAAGTCTTTATTTTGAGATAAGACATTCAGTTACGGGGCACAAGCATTGACTGTTGATTTATGAAGTGAGGAGGCAGAGTGGAAAGTTCTTTATACGGTAATTTTTTCCATTATGTTTTTTCAGTTATTTACTCATTTTCAGTATTCATGGTGTGAAAAGGGGAAGTTTATATAATCTTGAGAATTCTATTTGTTAATTATGAATAATATAGACGTTTTTTTCCAGACGGCGCCTCACAACCTCCCAGCTACCATCATACCGGCCCCTCACATGCACTCCATTCAGGTATGTATGTACCCAAATTATTACTTCCTTGAATATTTTATTCAGG
>NC_051410.1:33358792-33359001 GCF_015228065.2 Penaeus monodon
GCTAACTTCACTGAAGGCATCGTGATAAACAGGCGTGCGGTAAGAAGAAACAAACTGTAGTCAGAGCATATAAGGAGCTTTGTGATACGGGTAGTTGTAGTTCAGAAATAAGGTTCATGCCCACTACTTGTCGATGCGTAAATATGTGAAGTGTTTAATCTTGAGTAAAACCTGTTACATTTAACATTTTCCGCAGAGATGCAGTTTAT
>NC_051410.1:33360652-33361627 GCF_015228065.2 Penaeus monodon
AGCAAATGCAACTAAAATAATTAGAGATATTCACTATAATTAAAGGTGTCTAGAAGATTCTTACAGTATTTTAAGTACATCCCCAAGAGTGGATAAAAAAAAACTCCTGTTCGTAATTCAGGTAATTAAATATTATGCAGAGTTTAGTGAACCATTTTTTTTTAAAGGTGTCATAGAGTATTATGTACTCTTGACTATATTTTAATGAAATATTATGCGCTGTTAACAGCTATCACCCCCGAAAAAATAAAAAACCTTGAGTAAATGAACGCTTTAAAAGATTTTATGGAAATGCAATTTAAACCCTTTGACATGAAGTTACCAGACACGAGTTGATTTGGCAGGAAGATGACGAACAGAATCACCGTGATTGCAGACATTCTTGCGGGGGTGGACTGGACGGCAAACACGCAGGCATACGGACAAAGGCGCGGGAAGGTGGGCAAGCCGGCGACTTTCAGGCTCAGTCAGGATCCCGCCTTCAGAAAGCCCGGAGCTCAAACTTGGTATCCTCAGATCCTCACGTCATCGACGCATATTATCCGTCAGATTGATTCGAAAACTGATTTTTTTTATACATGTAAAGTAGTGATATTTGATGTTCTCAGGTTAGCTTTTCTTAGGTAAAAGAACTTGTCGCGAGAGATGGAAATATGTCAAACTTTTAGATTGGATTAAGAGTGACCGTGCATGTGGCTGTTGCTCACGCGTGACTAATAAGAGTCACACACACGGTTTGCGGTGTGAAAGAAGACCATATGAACCATTCTGCACTCTAAAGCCCCGAGTTTTATTAACGTAACATTGATGATATCGAACCAGAGCGGTGTTCAGGAGAAAAGTGGCGTTGCTTGTGGGCGAGATCGCGAAAGGACAAGTGAAAGTGTTGGCCTCTCGCGCCTGGAATGTAAGGTGAGTGCACGGCTCGGGTTAAGTATTGCACATGGCGGTGGTGGAGCTTCGCTGTTGAGATGC
>NC_051410.1:33365157-33365482 GCF_015228065.2 Penaeus monodon
ATCGAATCCGGAATTATTCAGTGAATCACTGACCAGTGCATGAATTTAGAAACTGCGGATCTGCCTTGCAAGGCGCAGCCTCTAGCCGGCCCTGCTGCTGATAAATTTCCCTGGTGCGGCGACGAGGCCCAAAGTTGCCCCGTCCAAGGGCAGCGCTGTCTCTCGCGGGACTTAGAAGGTTGGAAGGAAGTAAACAATCCAGGATGTATCTACTCTCGCTGTTGGGAAATGGTGTCTGTTTCCAGGAAGGAAGCTGCAGTTTGTTGTCATCGCAATATCAACAACTTTCATACTGGAAACGAGTAAGAAGACAAGTATGTCATGT
>NC_051410.1:33365689-33366084 GCF_015228065.2 Penaeus monodon
GAAAAGGCTCAATCAACAAACAGATGACCTACCCATACCATACACAAGCTGGCGAGGCGATTCGTGGGAGGCCCGGATGGAAAGGAAGGGTGGCCAGGGGCGGAACCTGACCCCTTCACTTATCAAGATTCATTCGGAGAGAAAAGAATGTGAAACATTAGCTTACGGTTCATGTGGCTGGGAAGTGAAAAACAAAGAAGAGGTCAGTCCATCCCGAGTAGGCCGTATAAGGCAAGTTCTTTATCATACTCGTACTTGTCTTGAAGCAGATGGAGTTTCCTCCTTGAGTATATCTGGCAATGATCGCCGTTCTGAGTTGGAGATCGGGTGGACGAGAAGGCACACACATGAAAACACATTTCGACTTCCCACACACGCATGCAGGGGTACACGAA
>NC_051410.1:33366571-33367572 GCF_015228065.2 Penaeus monodon
TCCCCACACACACTCGCCCACACGCTCAGTATATATAAGTATTACGTGGTCGTTTCTTTGCGTTATCAAACACTGGGCACTATAATGAATTCGCAGAGTAATGGAAAATAATAAAAAAAGAAGCAACATAAACTAAAACTTAATAACAAATCAATCGAAAGAACTAGGGAAATGAAGAGAGGGAAGGAAAAACCTGCAATTCTGTGAAACCTTAGACAGAAAAAATAAAGGAAGTATAAAACAACAAGAAATTTATATTGTTTGTATTTCAGGCCGATAAAATAGATATTAAGAAATCGAAAGGAACTGGGTAAAGACGAATATTTTTAAAACCCCAGCTTTCCCTTAAGAAAAAAAATTAAAGAGGCCATAAAAAAAGGCCTACTCTCCTACCCAAACAACACCTGTCCGTAGGCGTAGATGAAAGAGTCGCCAGACCGCTTTTCAAGGTCAAGCGGACCGAACCCCGAGACCGAAACTAACGGCATACATAGCGACGGACCGAAGGAGTGCAGAAGGACAAATCGAGCCTGCAGAGGGCGTTGGGGAGTGTTCGGGTGCAGGTGCGTGTCTGGGGACGGGCGTGTGGGATGTCGGAGGCGCCCTGCCCACGCCCACACTCTCGCGGGCGTGCACTCTTTAAGGGAAGGTCACAGTTAAAAGGCATCGCTGGTTTGTTCCAGCTTCTTTGCCTACTAACCTCTTTGTGTTCTTACGTATTGTGTCTGTGGTTTTGGGTCATTGTATTCTTTGTGTTTGCCTTCGTTCGATAGAAATTTTAATAATATTAATTGCATTGTTATCACCGTAATTATTAATTTTCTTAATGCCATTTTCTTTGTGTTATCATTACCGTTATTAGTTTTGCCGTCGTTGTTGTAGTTGTTAAATCCACTATTCTCTTTGAAATTGTTTCTTTGTTTCTCTTGACGTTCCTATTACTGCAGGTGTTCGTGTTTCCATCGCTAGTCGCACTCTTCTTGCACTTTTCTGTATTTTGA
>NC_051410.1:33368972-33369448 GCF_015228065.2 Penaeus monodon
TCCACAAAACTCGATCTCTTCTTGTTATGACATTGCAACATCTCCCGTAACACCGTATGTGTGTACCTTATTTATGTATGGGTTAATTAGTTCTTGGAATAATTAGCTCGACTTTCACTTGCAATTTTAATCACTCGTATTATTACCTATTGAGATTCTCGTATTTTATTTACGATGGTGTGAACACTAATATCGTCCATTTCACGATTACGATTCCATACTCAACCTGCAAAATCAAACCACTCAAATCCACACGAATGGTTGCAACAGCTGCGTCCCCCGCAAACCGCACGCATTCCAGAACACAGACACTGCCCATCAATGGAAATTTTTGCCGTCTCTGCCATTAATATTCTTGCCATATCCGTCACTCTCTCCCACTGTTGCCGCGCGTCCCCTTCTCTCGGGGCGCATTCCGGACACTCTTACTTTCGTAACGTCGGGCCAGGGAAGGGAGGCTGGCGGCGCCTTCTCTC
>NC_051410.1:33369921-33370379 GCF_015228065.2 Penaeus monodon
ATGGTGGAGATAATATGCAGAAAACGCGGAAAGCTTTAATGGACTATATTGCTAAAAGAGATCAGATACTACTTTTTCAGGAAATGACATGAAATTGCCTCGGAAGCCTCATATCCCTAACGTCCTTGGCTGCATTACATTTATGGCTCATGATTTCTTGGACTCTGAATTTTTACTGGAAGGGCGATATCTGCATTACTCGTAAACTTCAAAGATTTTTCAGTATCCGGAACCCGCGTATACACATTTTCTGGAGGCAGCCGATTCCTTTAAGGAGAGAACGCTTGCGTGGAATAGATTTATACCGCATGTCTGTACTTCGGTCGGTAAATATTTTTTACAGAATTGTTGCAGTAACGTTCTACTGTAGAGTTAGATTTCACGGTAACGTGAAAAATGTCGTGTAAGTTTTTATATGCAGGTCGTGTCACAGAATAAATTTGTTGTGACTCAAGATT
>NC_051410.1:33370766-33371009 GCF_015228065.2 Penaeus monodon
TGAAAAAATCAACAAAATGTGAAATTTACCAAACTAAACAAAAGTGCAATGTGAGAGAAAAAACAGAGGCCAGCATTGGAATGCGCCAAGGTTATATCAACCTGCCTGGCAACACTGGTTTGAATGAAATTTGTGCGAAGATTAAAATAAACAAGCAATGTTGAGAGAAAATAAATGCGATGTTAACCATTTAAGCTGCAGAGGTAATCGATTTGTAAGAAAATAAAAAAAAACGGAAAAAGA
>NC_051410.1:33371525-33371625 GCF_015228065.2 Penaeus monodon
GTGATGGTACTGACTAATTTGATGTATTATTTGATGGCTGAGAAGGTTTTGCTGATTTTGGAGGTTTTAAGTAAATTAGTGGATGCTGCGTGAAGGGATA
>NC_051410.1:33371722-33372811 GCF_015228065.2 Penaeus monodon
ACGACAAATGTTGTTTGATATGAGCTTGAACCGTCACTTAAAATAAGCTTGGAAAAACAATAGGACAAATATAGCGCAAAATATAGGAAAGCCAAACGAAGGTAAGAGAGATAAAGACAGATAGACAGAGCCAGGGGTAAAGAAAGAAAGACAGAGACAGAGAAAAGAGCAAAACAGGAAACCGAGACAGGAAGCGAACAAAACTTCACGGGGGAAACGGGAAGACCCGACCTCCTCCAGAAGGCAGAGGAACCTGGTTGACTCTCGTGCCTCCTTGTCGATCGATCGGCACGCCCGCGGAGGACCTCGGCGCGGGGAGGGTGCACTTGGGTTCGGGAGATAACGCTGGGAACGGAGATAAGGATGTGCGCTGCTAAAGGGGAATGTAGCGGAAAAGGTTTTTACTTAAGGAAGGTTAATGAAAATATGAATTTTTAAAGCTAATTCAATAGTTTGATAACGAGAATGTAGTGTGATTTTTTTTGGAAGTATGTTAATTTTTTTATTCTTACACGAATTCGCCACATGCTTCGGAGAAGTTAGCGGCAATGGTTGTGAAATAGATTAATGAAAGTCTTCTTATTGCACGAATTCCCAAGGAGAATATAGCGCATAGGGTTCTGAAGTATGTTAATGATTTTTAACACGTATTCGCTTGATGCTAAGGAGAATGCAGTAGAAAGTTTCTCAAGAATTTCAAAGAAAGTATATTTTGTAAAGAAATTAAGTTCTAGGGAAGAATATAAAATAATACAAAAGTGTACATGGTAAGAAAACAAACGGTAATCAGAGAAAGAGGAAATGATAATTAGGATTATGAATAAAAAATATGGACGTTAGACGTAAAGTTTACCGAAAAAATACTGCACTAACACAGCTTTCCAGAAATTATTTCATTCTGTACCTTTACAGAAAATAAAAATAAACTCGATGTGAATATCATCTTCGTCCCAGACTTTATGCTAATCGTCTTCCCCAAAGTCACTATTCCTTCTAGAAAAGAATTCCGAATCCACTCTGGCAACGCGCCCATCTGCAGCGAATTCGGTGCGTGGCGTCTTGTGCTCGTCAAAGCGAGAGGATCCGGTG
>NC_051410.1:33373858-33374231 GCF_015228065.2 Penaeus monodon
AATCATATCGCAAATGGATGTACGCTAAAGTGACTGCACTGACGCACATCCGCCCGCTTGTACATACATATACACAGGCAGTGAATAAGTGTTACGCAACTCACGTGTAAAACACACTAAATGGAAAAGTATTTGAAGAATATATTGAATACAAGGGTATTATTTCAAATGACATTGCGTGACTGACATATATTATGGACAGGTGTCTCGAAGAGGCTATGGAAGATTACATTATTGACAGAAGTGTTTATATTCACTCGCTCTGACGACCTCGCAAATGGTGTTAACAAAACATTGTAGAAGGTACAGAGCGGGAAGTTTTTTTTTCATCATCTTCACATACGAATAATCAAGTGAGTCTCATGATGGGAAT
>NC_051410.1:33374554-33375271 GCF_015228065.2 Penaeus monodon
TAACGGGCTATAATTCAACCGATCTTCTCTCTCTTCCTGACAGGATACACGGCCGACCTCTGACATGACAACCAGTGTCATTCCTCTTCATACCAGGTTAGTCAATTAAGTAAATTAAATAATGTGCGCAGCTGTTGCTTTTTTTGAAGTACGATACACTTGCTGCAACTTTTTTTCAACGCAACGTGACACCAAGATCATCTAAGTGATATTGTTAATATTGACATTTATCATGTTCGGGGTTTACAGAAATAGCCAGTTTTGTCAACGTTCTCGAGTGAATTATTATTATTGACATTATTTTTATGTGTATGTGATGTAAATTATGTTTTGGTTCATCGAATAATCGCGGAAATACAATAAAACCGTTCTTATATTAAAATTAATAACGTTTGATATTTTGCCTCACATTTCGAAACCTTCGCCTGGTCCTGTAGCGTATAGAGCGGGGAGTCTAAACTCTTCAGTAAATGCGATACGTAACTCTATCATACCATTGTCTCTGGCGTTATATTACGTAGAGAATCGTCCTTCATAAAAGTTCATTGTTGTTATCGTTATAGTTTGCCTCATGGGAAAAAAAATTGATAATTATATTATTTTTCGTGATGAGGTAATGATGAAATATGAAAAAAAAAAAAAATGTAAACATACGATTCCACTTCACTTCAAAGCCAAAACCAGGTTATTTAGGCGTATCAACAGGCAGGATTGTTG
>NC_051410.1:33376171-33377125 GCF_015228065.2 Penaeus monodon
GTCATTCCACCTCTCCCCGCCCATTTCCGACCAGTAAATAACCCACTATGGGCGTCACTCAAAGACATTAATCACTGCAGGATGAAGAACAGCTTCATACTGTTTGGACGATGTTCTGTAGACGTCTTTTATTTATTACAACAGTTCCTTACACGCAGTAAACATTTCTTACTTGTCTTAAAAAAAAAAAAAAATCGGAGTCGTCAAAAGTATCCCCTGTTCTAATTCATCTGCAAAATGTTTTCTTTTTCTTTTTAATATATTTTCTCCGAGTCCACATTGCAAGTCATTAATCATGTTTGTTTGCACCTAGCATAGTTGTCTGTGATCCACAGTTACGTTTATGAGTCACGAGAAAGCCACACTCATTACGGAGGAAATAAGATGAACGAAGTTTATAGCATATCATATCTGACGTTCTATACTTGGCTATTTAACTTTCGACTTTAGGCTTAGCAGTCATGTCTATGAATAGCTTGGCAGCGTAAATGCGTTCAGAGGATGTATCATGAAAGAAGTAGGTTATGGCTAATTTTACTATTTTTTCCCCTGTCTGTGGGTTTTTGAAGTCCTTTCTAATATTACGGTGCTGTGGTTAAAGTGGTTAAATTCGCTTTAGCATTATGATTGAACAAACAAAAGTATTGTCAGCTCGGTAAGTGTTTCTCAGAATATATTTATACTTTAATATATCAAGTTGTTACGTCTATGAGATTAAAGAAAAAAGTAACCACTACCTAGGGATTGGGAATGGCATACTTCCGTTTTAAGTGTGGCCTACTTAGATAGATATATGGCCACATTGGATTTAGAAGATTATCGTTTCTGCACTCCAAGGACGACAGCTGAAATGGTATAATTAAAGTTATATACACGTGAAGGTTTAACGAGGAAGGACGGACTTTGAATCAAGCGCATCTAAAAAAGGAGGTGAAATGGTAACTTGTTGTATCT
>NC_051410.1:33377205-33378479 GCF_015228065.2 Penaeus monodon
TGGCACCGATTGCAAAAATAGTGCCACCAATGCCCATCGCATAGCGCAAAAGCGCTAAACCTACTCTGCCGTACTCTCGTCTCTAATCCTCCAGTTTCGCTGAATTTAGAGGATCTCTGTGTCCCGAATAAAAACAATATGGAATACCTAGTGCCTAAAAATGCATATAGTACATATTACAGCGGACCCAGCTTTACGGTTGAATATATATTTTGGTTAAATCCAAGAATAAAATAGCATGATGAGCAGCTAGTACTGCATAATTGTCTGTCGTTGTCGAACGCGGGAATCCAGATTGCTCTTCCGTAATAGGGTCTGCATCGGTTAATTAATATCTGTCTTCATGGTCATACATTTCAGGGTGGCTTTCCCATGTTCTGACTAATTGTTTTGCAACAAATAAGCGTGACTGGCTGGCACTACAGAGTGTGCCAGGTTAATTCTACGTGTCCACAATTCTATCTGTGAAATGCGCTTTCCTTTGGCTTAGTCAACTTCACCTTGTGAAATACTATTCGTCTTTGGCTCCATTTATTCCTTCGTTTGATATTTTGAGTTGATGACCTCCAGTAAATAAGCCTTGAGTTACTTTGAGTGTATGTCACTCTGGGTAGGCGCACTTCCGCCTGCGAATGTTTTGCGCCTCTTAAATATTTTCATATGCTAGTTTGAATGAAAGAAAAACAATGCCATGAACACTCAATTCTAAACAAAACGTAAAATGTTAGTTGAGAGAAGCGCACTTCCGCGTTTGAATCCGGCGGGCGCAGCGGTGGTTGCGAGCGCCGCCGCTAGATGGCAGCCACAGTCGCTCTGTGAAGGGAATCAATGGGGTTGACATTTGCGTGATACACGTGCGTGTTTTGCGGCCTAACACGCGCCACACACTCTCTTTCAACTCCGCAGCCCGCCGTCGCATGACAGGTAAGGTAGAAGAGAGCGTAGACAGCCATGAATGAGAGAGGGAGAATGGGTGAAAGACTAAGAAACGTTTCGGTTGGTCCGCCCACCTTCCGCTCCTTCGCCTTCCTCCTCTCCGGAAGTGAAAAGTTTTGTCATTCACGTTCTCCAATTCTTTAAATGCCGTAGACCCCCGGGGGCGGAACGACACGCCGCGACACCGAGGCGTAAATGTACTGTCATCGCCCCCTTGTTATTCGCACAGTGTAGAAGGCAGCAAGTTGCGTGTTATGGGAGGGGGAGAGGTGAACGGAGCGACGGGCGAGTTCAACAAGTTGTCAGAGCGTGAAAAAGGGGGAGGGAGAAGGAGCGGA
>NC_051410.1:33378566-33378641 GCF_015228065.2 Penaeus monodon
AATGGGCATCGCTGGGCATTTTGCGGGGGAAGGTAGGGGAGTGGAGGAGAGAGAGTGAGTGAAGGAGGAAGCGAA
>NC_051410.1:33378671-33380527 GCF_015228065.2 Penaeus monodon
GGGTAAAGAGAGAAGGAAGTAGATGAAAGGGAATGGCAGAAGTAGATGAGAAAGAGAGGGGGAGGGTAATAGAAGAGGAGAAAGGGAGAGAAGAGTAGAAAATGAGACAGAGGGAGAGAAAAGTAGAGAGTGAAACAGAGAGAGAAATGTAATATAAAAGTGAGAGAAAGGGAAAGGGAAGTAAAGGATGAGAAAAAGAGTGAAAGGGGAAAGTAGAAGGCAGGAGAAGGAGAGTTCGAGATTCCTGGTAGAGAGAAAGGAATTGCAAGAGAAGTATATCCATATATAGTGTAGATGTAAAAGGAAAGTGAAAAAATTATATGTGAAAAGAGAAATAAGAGAGAAGGAAAGCAACAGCTTGATACCCACAGAAGGGAAAGAAGTGGTTGATTGTGTAAAAGAGAAAGTATACTGGAAATGAAAAATAAGGAAAGATTTAAAAGGTGAAAAGACAGGCTGATACAAACAATGATATAACACAGTGTTAATCCATGTCATTGTTTAATAATACTGTGTTCTGTTGTTTAACAGTAATGAAACGTAATTTCTTGTTGATGAGTAAATCTACAGCTTGAATAATTTTTTTAATTCACAGGATCATTACTTTTTATGTGAAGGTCATATCTAAGCATGGATAATCTAGCCTTTGCAGTGCAGTTTAGTTTCCTTTGAACATGTGTTATTTCTGACACCTGAGAATATTGAACCCTTATACTAGATATATGTGTGGAAATACCCATCGATATTGGGAACGATTCTGTAACAATGAAGATGATTGCTGATTCAGGAAGTTATTTTAAAATGTGAAAGAAGAAAAAAAATATTGGGGGTTAAGGATTTCTTATGCTTTTAATGTCAACAGTGTTATTTTCCATCTGTTTGTAGCTTCGTTCTACTTGCATTGCTGAAAGAAAACATGGCCATTTACTTTATCTCTGTTTCAAGTGGGGAGATAAGAAATATTGTGCTCAGTTTGATAAAGGCTGTTGAGATAATTAGTTTGTTGTGATTGGCATCTTTTGATTTTACAGTGCCTCAGACTGTTTAGATTTTTTTCTAGAGTAAAGATGTCATGTCACATTTCAGGGAATAGGTTCAAGTAGGTATTTGAGTTCTGCTTGCCGTTATTCAAAGGGAGGAGTTAAGGCGTGAATATAGTTATTTATTATTGGTTTCCCATTTGTTCTTTACAGTTGATTCTAGTATTCATCCTACGGTGAATTTAAAATGTATTACCTGTTTGTACATTTTTACTTCCCTTGTGACACTTGGAGAAAGTGGCAAACATGTTTAGAGGAAATATTAGGTATGAAGTTACTAGTTTGCCTTTATTCTTAAGATAAATGGTTCATTTTAAGATCAATAGAAGGCCAACAAGACTGTGGAAAGATAAAACACACCTTTTGGCAGTTTTATGGGAAAAGTGTGACTGTAGTGTTGACATTAAACTAGATATCATCTTCAGGTCAGGCTAGAAAACGAGTTTGTGTTTGATTTTGAAACTTTCCTTGTTGCTTTCCAAGCTACCTGGAATCGTGATACTTTGAACATATTACGTGTTTTTATATCTTGTAGAAGCAAACAATTGGAGTGGACAATATTTTTTTGGTGAATGTACTAGCCTACTGGAAATATAAATATGCAAAATTACTACACATTCCCCTGAAAATACAATGTTGTCGTGCAAGCAGTGAAAGAGAGGGATGGAATGAAAAAAAGGGAAGTGAAGAGATTTAGAGTTAGAGTGGAAATAATGAGAAATAGACAGGGGAGGAAAGAGGGAAAAATACAGAAACATGGATGATAGATGAAGAGCTCTGGTGGTGAGGGAGAAAGAGGAAGATGTAAGGACTTTT
>NC_051410.1:33380591-33381574 GCF_015228065.2 Penaeus monodon
TATTTAAAGAAGGGGAGGAGTTTAAGAGATGGGGAGGGACTTGGAGAAAGGAAGGAAGATTGAAGGAGAGAGGGAATGGGAGAGAGAGGGGGAATGGGAGAGAGAGGGGAATGGGAGAGATAGGGGAATGGGAGAGATAGGGGGAATGTGAAGGAGAGGGGAAGTGTGAAGGAGAGGGTGAGTGTGAAGGAGAGGATGAGTGTGAAGGAGAGGATGAGTGTGAAGGAGAGGGTGAGTGTGAAGGAGAGGATGAGTGTGAAGGAGAGGGTGAGTGTGAAGGAGAGGGTGAGTGTGAAGGAGAGGGTGAGTGTGAAGGAGAGGGTGAGTGTGAAGGAGAGGGGGAGTGCGAAGGAGAGGGGGAGTGCGAAGGAGAGGGGGAGTGCGAAGGAGAGGGGGAGTGCGAAGGAGAGGGGGAGTGCGAAGGAGAGGGGGAGTGCGAAGGAGAGAAGGAATGGGAAGGAGAGGGAGAGTAAGGAGGAGAGAGGGAGAGTAAGGAGGAGAGGGAGGCAAGAAAGAGAGGAGAGAGTGAGAGAAATAGAGGGAACGAACGAGCGACCTCAGGAGATACTGAAGAATGAAAGAGAGCGACAAGAGCTGTGATGAGGGAGAAAGTCGGAGAGAAAGAGAGGAAGAGAGGGAAAGGTGGGAGAGAGACGCGGGGAAACAGGAGAGAGAGGGGAATCGGAAGGAGAGAGAGAGGGAGGAAGGGGAGAAAGATGGACGGAAAGGAGAAGTGGATGTGGGAGTGAGGGGGGGAGGGAGGGAGAGAGGCGCTGAGAGAAGGAAGGAAGGAGACTTGAAAGAAGAGACGGCGAGAGGCAGGCGAACGGAGGGCGGAAGGAGAGGAGGGGAGGAGCACGGGGCAGGGGGAAGGGCAGAGATGGAAGACTTCTGTAGCAATGCAACCTCGTTTACCTTTCGTGGCTGACTTAATGAAGGGTATGATGGAGATTCTTAATAATTGCAATTTACGTTTACGTTTT
>NC_051410.1:33382379-33382451 GCF_015228065.2 Penaeus monodon
GGATGGAATGAATTTAAACATTTGCGTTGCATTGATAGCAGTAAGATTTGATTAGATAGGCGGAGGAGCATC
>NC_051410.1:33382496-33382648 GCF_015228065.2 Penaeus monodon
CGATGGAGTGTCTTGCTCAGTTGCCAGTTAGCATTATTGCCAATGGAGTCCAGTTGTCCTCGCGGATGTATCAACTTTCTCGGCCGCGATTCAAGACACAGCGTAGTAGTAAATGTCAACAACCCAAGTGCGGAGTGGACGCGGAGTTTATG
>NC_051410.1:33382716-33384169 GCF_015228065.2 Penaeus monodon
AATGCGAAAGCTCTCCAGGGATCGTGAAGCCCTTGACACCTTTTTTTTTTAGTAAAGAATCGAATGAATTGAGTCTTTCTGCAGGGTTAAGACAGGGCATGGGTATTGGATCTCACAGAGGCTTGCCATCGAACTGAAGCCTTAGAGTTTGTTCCCTGAATAATGTGTGTTAATTATGTATGGGCGAGTATGTGTAGAATTGTACGAGTGTGAATGTGTGAAGTTGGGTTAAAGGCGAAACAATGGGTCTGTATATTGTAAGTCTAATATGTAATTACTTATGCAAAATATGAGTTGTTAATATAATTTGAAGTCCAAGTAGAGTACATTTGAAGCTTAATGGAGTATGGCATGTAATGTAAGGCTTCAAGGTGGTTGGGTGGCATAAGCTATGGGCGGTGGCAACATATGATCTATGCCAATTTATCATTTACTCTAGATTGGGCACTGATTGGTCAAGTCTAGCTGCTGGATGGCAGAATGTAATTGCTTGCACTCTCGAAGAAAATGTCACGACGAACTGCAGTCATGTAGTATGTTCAGAATCCGAAATGTATGGGGGTTTAGTTTATGTATAATATATACTGCTTACCATCTAGCGTGTAGTCTAGACTGATCCAGAGTGTTTGGTCATATTGTGGGATTGCAGAGAGTAATTACCAAGAATTTCTATGCATATTGCTAGAACTAATTATTAGATGGTGTGGATGGTCGGTCACGTTCAAGGACAAAGCATGAAATGACAGACAGACTTGCGTTTACGTGTCAGGAGCGTCCCTGTGGTCGCAACGCCTGGCCGTAAAAAAATGTAAACCTACCCATGGGAAAGGCAGGCTGCCTCCTTTGCCGATTGGTTTTCTCTGCCGTGTGTGCATTGCAAAATGAGTGTTCTTCGGGAGTAAAGGCCCACTTATCTGTATTGCTATTTTGCGGTTATCGTCTGTCACATTAAGTTTGATATTTATGAGTGTTGCTTGATTTTCGGCATTGCTCCCTGTCATGCATATAAAGAGACAATATATATAAATCATTGATTACGCTTTGTCCTAGAATGTATGGTCTGACTTTACCATCCAATTTGGACCATTTGGAATTACATCTTTATTGATATATTCTCTTCGATGGAAGCTTCAAATGATCCAAATTAACCACCAAGGGTACTGGATTAACTAGTATGTAGTCAGGGCTAATTATCAGGTTTGTACTAACTTTGCAAGTCTGAAGGGCTGCCTGGCAAGAGAAAACTACATTTTAGCCGATTTTGCATGGCAGCCATACCTTACATTTAGCCTGGGCTTATCAAGTGTCTTACTAACCTCCCCCTTGCAGTACTCGACCCACCGTCACGGCGCAGCGACCCCACACGCTAAACTTGGTCAACCGAAGCCATTGCCGAGCGGGGTGGAAGGGCGGGACTTGGCCCCCCCTGCCGCCATTGCCCCACCACCACTAT
>NC_051410.1:33384234-33385099 GCF_015228065.2 Penaeus monodon
TAATAATAATAATAACAGCCACCATTTTAACAACAATCATACGAGCCTTTTATCCTCCACCTTACACCCACTGGCATCTATGGCTCAGCCGCTCTCAACACAGACCACTTCCGTGGACAGCATAGGTTCCTGCTCGCTGGATGTTAATGCCACGGGCACTACCTCGCCAGCGACATTGGGTGAGTATGTGCTCAGCTTGTGACTGCCTGCTTGTCTCTTATTCTGCAAGCACCATGCTGCCTATGTAGCTACAGTGTGCTTGCCATTTTAATTCGAAATATAAATGTAAGGTTTGCATGATTTTGATATACAGCATTGCGCAGTATTTTCTAAATGGATAACCCACTATTCACAAATTGCTTGCGTGTATATCTTTCAAATTGATTTTTGTGGTCTGTCACGTTTAATGGTTGTAGATTGAAGTAGTCGTCGTAAAGACATTGTCGTCTTTGATAAAGTTTTTTTTTCTGTAGTAGTAGGTAAAAATAGTGAATTTGTATGGCTCCTTTGCCATACAAATTATGTCATATTTATAATGCCTGCAGTTATATTTGAAACTTCTTTTGGACTGAAGCAACATTTCTTTGCTCTTTTACATTTAATATCAAAAGTCATATCAGCTGTACTAAACAAAATGATTGAAGTACTCTCCTACCACCCGTTCATGAGCAACTGAAAGGAGAAAGGACTCGGGAGACGGTGGCCCGTGAGTTGGGGTCCCGCGGTTGCCCGCAGTGCGGGGCGGGTGCAGATACAGGTTAACGGATGGAAGCACCCAAGGTCCATCGACCTTGGAAACACCGGCGAGTCACGAGCAACCGTTTAGTACCGTTTGCTGATAGATTATACAGTAGGCCTACCTTAA
>NC_051410.1:33389840-33389970 GCF_015228065.2 Penaeus monodon
TGATCGTTGTTGGTGCGTGTGCATAGGAGAATATGTGGGAATGCGTGTTTTGGCGCAAAGAAGAATGGGAGTGAGTGACTCATTCGTCTCTTGCGGCTTCCACACCTCCAGTGTCATGGTTGTAATCCGA
>NC_051410.1:33390359-33391122 GCF_015228065.2 Penaeus monodon
CTGCTTTCATGGTCGTAGGGTCGTGCTTTTAAGATCTGATTGATTTTTTGTTTTATCTTTCTCATTGTCTGTATATAAGCGTGATTCATATTTTAGTGTAACGGAGCCGCGGATATGATATACTTTCGTGGTTGTTTGTGTGACACATTGTGGTTGTTCTGGTGACTCGTGGTTGTTCACCAAGTGGTTGACATTGCGGCGGAGGCACTAAGAAGATGGTATTCTGTTTTGCTGCAATTGCAAGACGTTTGAGAGTCTGGAGAGCATCTGTGTCAAGGGCTGGTTGATCATCTCGTGATTAAGGCCGGTCATTAGTCGAGGCAGGGTAATGTGAGCTCGCGGTAATGGGATTAGGAAAGCTTAGATCAAGGTTAGGAAAGGGAAGCAAAGGGAGCGCCAGGATGAGCCACGCCCCCTGCCCGCCCGCCCCCCTTCCCGTATCGATCACTTCCAAACAACGCCCGCGGCTGGTTTCCCCCCTCCCTTCTCTCTCCTCCCCCTACCACCTCCTCCATACCCTTCCTCCCGGCCCCACCTCCGTCTGCGGCCGGCCACGTGCTCTCCCTAGAACTTTCGAATGTAATGCTCAGCGATGGCAAGACGTCCTCCTTGGTTGATGGCGTGCGGAAATGCAGGATTCTCTCGGCGTCGGACTTGAGGAGGAGGACCCGCCTGCTTTTCCTTCAACGTAACTTTCCCTTGCCTAGTTCGCCACGCCCTCCCCTCACCCACCTTCCCCCCGACGTCGCTGCCAACGCACGAT
>NC_051410.1:33391162-33393566 GCF_015228065.2 Penaeus monodon
ACGGCAATTCTGGAATTCCCCGTGACTAGGGTGGTGATCTCATCCCTGCGACGTGGTGGCGGAGGCTCGTCGCGAAATGGAACGTTGTCCTTATCTGACGGCGCAGGGAAGATAATCGTGTGTGACTCATGTCCCTCTCGTCGCCTTCCCCTTGTTCTGCACATGGTATCATTAATAGATGAGAGGGCTTTTTCCCCTTTCGAAGACTGACTAGCGGATGGAATTCCGCATGTGTTTAAATCGTGAAAAAATAGACCTAATTATCAACTCTGGCAATAGAAAGGTACCGTACACGCGTCTATGAGTGTGAGAAGCTAACGTAGGGCTTGTGTAAATAATTAAAGTAGGTGCTGCTTTGGTAGAGAATGGGGCGTGTCCTTGGATTTTTCAATTAAAACGTGGTTGCCTCCTTTCTCTTTGGCAAGATAGAGTACTTGAAATGTGTTAAGATTAGTGGCTATAAATCATTGGTGTGAAATACCTGCGTAATGACTGGTATATTTCATGGATTAAATGCCCGATTGACAACTGCGCCGAGAAGGTGTGCACTGGTGAGCGCGGGATTGTAGGAGTGGGAGACAGGACGACCAGCAGACAGTTCCCGGCCTGCTATCGTTGTGGTGGGTCGCCTCTCGCCCGTGTTCCGAAACCACCTGCTGAAACAAACGCAGTTTAAACCCTCGTGCAAGTGAAATCGTCGAAGCAAAGTTAAACGTGAATAAAGTTAGAATGCATCATTGTTTTGTGTGATTGCCACATGCAGTGGGAATAGAGGGACAAGGCGGTGACACCCGCGTCCTCCCACTCTCCTCCTCTTGCAGCTCCAAGAAAAAGTCAGGAGACGGGGCATGGAGTCACCCTTCATGAATCAGGAATTGTGTGGGTGAGTGTGCAGTTGGGGTGAGAGGGATGAATGGGTTAGTGGATGCTTTCTCTCTGTTTCTGTGTCTCCAGCTATGAAAGTGGGAGATGGAAGTGGGGGGAAAATGAGCCGAGAGCCGACCTTGCTGGGCTGGTAGGGGAATGGTTGGTTGATAAGGTTTAGTTAATCATTGTGTATCCCATTGTTCGGCTAAGTTTACTCGCGGGCACGGATGACCCAGACCCGCATTATGTAGACCATAATGTAGCCCCTTTTCCAAACCCATCTTCTGCGGCCCTCCGCCTCCCACTCTCTCACCCCCCCCCCCTCACCCGCCTCACACACCTCTCCCGTCTGTCCACGCTGCCTAGGTCTAGTTCGTGAAGCAAGACAATGGCGAACCGCAAGACGTCGATCAGGAAGTCAGGTCGAGTCTTTGTATATACCGAGATGCGACTCACCAGCGAAAGAAGTAGCACCATGTCTAATACCTTGATTTGTTACGGGATTTTCAGATGTATTTTGGATAGTTCAAACGTAAATTTTGAAAAGATAGTCTTTTTTAGGATAGCCTTGCTTTTGTCGGAGAAATTGAATGATCGCAGTGACCCGTGATCCGTGAAAGACTTCCGTGAATTTCTGTCGTCATGCCGGCGGGGGAAACTCGCCGGGAGAACCCAGCAGCGGCTCCCAGTAGAATGGCCAGTACCTATGGGCGGGTCCGGATGTCCTTGAGCGACAGAAGACAAAAAGGAGCTCTCGAGACAAAGCAACAAACGTGCACCCTTGTATAGGGGCGAATTTAATGACTACAAAGACACGGGGGTGGGGGAGTTTTTCCTCTCGGCTCGGTGTCTGGATTTCGCCCTTGTTCCCGATTTTGAGATATGCAAATGGAGTTCATTCTGAGCAAAGTGCTTATTCGGATTATAATTTCGCTTATCTGTGCGGGTGTGCATTAGGTAACGTGTTCTTTTCTGCAGCATCCAGAGTAGCATGGTCCTCAAAGTTCCTCTTCCAATTTTCAGTGCACAGTCAAGAGAAGTAACATGAGTCTCGTCCACCTGAGACGTGTTTGCGGGAATTTCTCTGCTCGGGAGAAATAAGAATACGTGTTGTCTTTTTGATGCTGCATTACGTCGAAGGATGCGACGAAAAGACCTTATCTTAGTGTAGCGTAGAAGCATGGACAACTCGTGGCGGAAATGTCGCAGGGAGGCGCTGGACGGAAACTTGGGCAATAAGAAAGACCTGAATTTGAAAGCGATACTGTAGCTGACTTTGCGTACTATTATTAGAGGTGACATCTATCGGATTATCTTGTCAGCACGGCGCAGTCCATGTCCTTTATTGCACAGCTTGCACCTGCACTGGTCGCGCTGAACTGCGTTTTATTAAGTTAACAATAGTTTTTTATTGATTTTTTTCAAAGTTGAAGTGTGATGAGAATATGGATGTCAGAAGTAACGGCTTAATACAATCACTCTCTCGCATGCACGCATTCCCCCGCAAACACACACCCACACACCCATATATTTTAAG
>NC_051410.1:33393963-33394532 GCF_015228065.2 Penaeus monodon
GTTCTGCCAATGACCTTTCCCCGACCGGCACCACCTGTCTCCCACACTCCCAAGTCAAGCTTCACTGACCATCCTCGACCACCTACACACAAACAACCCGTGTGCTGCCTCCTACACACCCCCAAGATTGGACCGTATCTCTCGGCGAAAGTTGAGATTACCCTTTTTTCCGTCTGGGATTTTCTTTGTGCAAGATTATATATTTGAATTTGTGAAGTGATATTCAGGCGGTTTATGTTGTGAGCGAACTCTTGGTTTGGTCTAAAAAAACACGAAATGATTAGTGTAAATGGTGTAGAATTGTATTAACAGTTTTGTCTGAACTAAATGCAGGAATAATTATTGTGCGGTGTGTTTTAGCGAGCAAGCCAGGGTTAGCCCAAGGTTGCTTTGCGTTGGTCACCTGAGCCGAGCCAACCCGCGGATGGGTCAGTCAGCTGATTCTGTGTCCGAACCTTTTCATATTCGATTTTTACTTCGTGTCATTTCGGGAGTTAGGTAAGGGAAATTTGAGTGTGTTCAATGAAAGATTGATAATGAATATTTACATGAAGCTCGCTCTCTCTTTT
>NC_051410.1:33394571-33394868 GCF_015228065.2 Penaeus monodon
AACTGCATGTCTGCGCATGTTTAGTTTCACATTTTCATGGATTTTTGTCAACATTTTTTAGGTAAATGTTAGGGGCAGATGATATAAATGGAACATATATCCTTATATTTCCATAATCGTTACTACAATACTCTTACGGGGAAAGAGTATTTAGAATTAGAGAAAAAAGGACAAAAGCTAAAGACTTGAAGATCAGCAATAGGCACTGGTTTATTGGTTCCATTCAAGTAGCATACCCATATTGGTCAAACGTAAGATGTCCACTCGAAACACTAAAAACACTCTTGCACATGGAAA
>NC_051410.1:33394984-33396467 GCF_015228065.2 Penaeus monodon
CCCGTATGTAAGCATACGTACAAGCACACGCGAACGTGTGAAGTCAGACGTGTGTGTAATCGGATCACACCTTGGAAAAGTTGCTAGAGTATCATCTTGTAAAATTTCCAGTTCATTTTAACGTGTCATTGTTATAAATACCGATAACTAGTATATGTGTATGCATATTTGAGCGTTTATTTTAGATATAATTATATATTTTTTTCTGTATTTCTAAATTCATGTTTCACTTTATCATTATCTGCTTTCACATATGTCTGTATCGCGCTCCGGGAGATTTAAATGTCGCTTGAGTATTAGAAACGTGCAGGGAGTGGCGGGGCAGTAGTAAAGGGTTATCGGAAGGCAAGGCATTTTGTAAAGGGTGAAGTGGAAGGCAGGTAGGGGAACAAAGTGTGAATTAGGAGGAGGACAGGGTAGGCAAGGGTAAATAGGAAGGTAAGGCGGTAAGCAGAGGGTGGAGCGGAAGGCAGGGGGGCGAGTGAAGGGAGAAGTGGAAGGTAAAGACATGCTTGCGTTACAGATGTGATAGATATGATTTTCCCTTTTCATTATTTTCCCTCCATTTTATGGTGGTTGATTCGTTTTAGGTAGCCAGTGCAGTGCAGGCTGGTGATAATGAGCTTTGTGTGACAGCGGTGGCGTGACAACAGGGACTGATAACGATAACAAGAGAGGGTGTAACTCTCATGGCTAGGCATCTCAGTAGATATGTTTGTGAAAGCCTATTGTGTATTTCCTAACCTATAAACTTTGGGAGACGGTTTGTCCAAAGAGGAGTAATTAAGAGGTAGCGTTATACTTCGTCCTTTACCCGCCGCAGGCTATACTAATACCTATTTTTAGTGAGAGACATTGTCCATTTCCTGGACCGTGGAGTGGAAACTGTTGGTCCAGAGGAGAGTAATTAAGATGTTATCTCTCCCAACGGCCCTTAGGTGTCTCGCTGTACCGTGGTATGATTTTTTTTTACACGAGCATGTGATACTTGGTTCTGTAGTATTGAAAGCGTGACTCTCCCTGCGGTGGGAGTATTTGCTAAAGCGACTTAGACGGGCGTATTTGACGTTAATGTCTTCAAAAGCTTGGCGTGTCATGTGTGACAGGTCGATGGGCGAGGCTGATTAAAAGGAGGACAGGCTCTTTATGGCAGCTGATTTCTATGGCTCGCTTTTATGCGACAGGCACTTTTATGGCGTCATTGAACATTAAGATGAGTATAGCGTTAAGTGGCCTTGCATGACGGGGAGTGATGACTGAATTAGGTCATTCGCGAGGCTGGATTTCATGGAATGTTTAGTACGTGACCAGGCCTCGTTGGAAATGACGCTTGGTATCAATATCTATGTATTATTCAGGGCATACCTCATTTTTTCTCTATATATTTCTTGTAAGGGGAATGTGCGTGAAAGACAGGAATATGTTGTATACATCACAGATGTATTTTGGGGGATCTAGCATAGGCCTACTCTCCAATTTTGTT
>NC_051410.1:33396664-33398153 GCF_015228065.2 Penaeus monodon
TGATTTTTGGTTATTCAATATTTTTATATTTATTTAAAGCTCGTCGTTGCCCAGCATAGTTTGTGATACCGTTAAGAAGTCGCAGAAGGAAATTTGTAATTTTTAAAGTTTGATTTTCTAGAGGAACAAAAATAAAGAAAATGTCTTGAATCATAATTGTTCTAGAAACTGGGTAGACATGTTACGAAAGTTAAAGTTCTTCCAAACCATTAAGGTATGCAATCATTAGTTTTCATTTTTTTCTTTGGTGCATCGAAGCTCTGCTATGGTGTTTCCAAGCAAGAAATGAGACGTAAAATTCTTTGGGTGATTAAATGCAATGAAAACCAGGATATCACCATCACCCTGCGTAAGTGCAAAGAGGAGTTTATAGTGAATTATTCCCAAAGTAGCCCAGAAGTGGGTCTTTGGCAGCTCTAACGGATTTTCCCTTGCTCAGTAAATGAACCACTTAAGAATGTGTATTTTTTCTGGCAGTAGTAGAAAGCATAAGTAGCAACAAGTTAAATTTGGTGCAGATATTACCAAGAAGTAATAAAGATTCAGAGTAGTAGGCTCGGATAATTTTTCGATTCTTTGCGGCCAAACTGGAGAGACAACACGTGTAGTTTAAAGACGACAAGGTATTGTCTTGAGCTCGTTTTATTTATGCAGCGGACCGCAACTCGCCACTCCAGTTAAACTTGTGTACGGCGTGCCAGCGAGAAGAATTGGAGGTTTTTTCGTTATTTTGTTAAGAGAGACAGAACTCGCGCAAGGGAATTAATTTAGGCCTGTAGCTATCATGCACGGAAGTTTTGGTCGTACAAATAACGTTTGCATTGCATCTTGCGAACTGGTGGCCGGTCACCATCAAAGAACGAACCAACTTTGGCACTAAAAGTCATGTCAGGGCTTATATAAGCTTCGCGAAATATTACCCGTAGTGGCCCTCCTCAGTCGCGTCAAGATTATTAGAACGATGTCGCTTACGGAAAAATAGCCATTTATTTTGCAGGCCTATCCTTTCAACTGATTGTCATGGAGATGGTATTGAAAACCTTTATATTGTGTATTGACTTCATGCAAACAGTGGAAGGTTTCCTGTTATTGTTACCGAGGCAGCAGCTTTTATTTTGGTTTGCATCATACACCACTGCCATGGTTATTTTACCAGTGTTTTAATGGGATTTTAGTAGAAATGATTGTTGTTATGATGATTATTGTCATAGTGTTTTATTAGCTTGTGCAGTTTTTATGGGTTGCAATTTACGTTGATTGGTTCCTGCTGTAATAGTAGTCTATTAATTTCTATTATTATTAATGAAATCAGTAGTAATTGCATCATTAATATTACTAACGTCGAATAGTTAGTCAATGAGTAGTAATATTACGAGTGGTGATGTTAGTTACAATTACACCAAATGTAGGCTGCTATTGGCAGTGGGAAAGAAAGTTGGAATACTAATAGTAAATCTTTTAACCTTCGGAGTGACTTTTTTCTGTCAAC
>NC_051410.1:33398489-33398804 GCF_015228065.2 Penaeus monodon
CATGTGAAATTGATGCGGATATACAACGTTCCAAGTGGTAGCCATACAAGAATAATACAGTTCGTGTAACTTGTCTCTTGCTAGCCTGGCGAGCGCCGCCGCTATCGTCTGCCCCGCCGGTTTATCATATCGCTCCCTTCATATCGTGGCTTTGGCTGGCGAGGGCGGTGCGGGAGAAAGCGGAAAGGTCGCTGCTGCTGGTTGCGCTGTATTTGGAAGTGTGGTTGTTGGTTCAAATTAGGAATTCATGGGCGGTATAGGGCCGTTAAATGAAAGTAGAGAATGTTCGGCATTTGGGTATAGGCGAGGCAGGCC
>NC_051410.1:33399072-33399309 GCF_015228065.2 Penaeus monodon
GAAGGCTTCACTTTGCTACGACCATTAAATATTGTGTCCTTCGTCACGGTTAGCACAAGTTGGACACATTACCTGATAATTCTTCCGTTATGAGTGTCACTAATTACCAGCAAGTGATTAACGTGTTCACTGCGTTAGCGTTCTATAAGTGATATGTCCGTGAAAATATAACATGAAGTGCACATACTCCTTATTATATATCCTTCCTCTACCTTTTGGCGGCGGGGCCCTTTTACG
>NC_051410.1:33399459-33399739 GCF_015228065.2 Penaeus monodon
GATATGGCAATGGTGATAATGAGAAGTGAAGGGTAGGTATAAATAAAAATACAAAATAAGTGAGATAAATACAGGTGTTTACGAACCTAGGCATTGCTTGTTGCGGAATATCAATGGCTTTGCGTCACTCCTCGGAAGGCCCTTGGGAGATTATAAGACAGTCCGACAAAGCTCATGGTAACTGGTATGAATGATTCAGAGAGCCTTCGTCACCAACTTTTTTTCCTTTTAGGTATCTCTCTTTTCGTCGTGTTTTCCCGTTATTCTTATTTACGCCTAC
>NC_051410.1:33399759-33400285 GCF_015228065.2 Penaeus monodon
CGGTCCATTATGTTTTTCCTGTATCTGAATTTTCTGCTTCCTCATCCCCCCTCTATTTCTTCCCTCCCCCCCTGTTTTAATGAACATACTCCTTATGGTCATTGTCTTCACTTCCTCTCTTTTGTAGTCTTCTCTTGCTCCATCACCAACTTTTTTCTCCCACCTCCATTTTCCTCCTCTTCCTGCTACTGCTACTTCTTTCAATAAATCTCACCACCTCGCTGATGCAACTGCGAATGATGTTCTTTCCTCAATTTTGTCGCGCTGCTACGAGCAAAGTCGCACAAATGACTTTTACACAGTTAGACATTTACAAAGCCCCATGTGATAACCGTCTTGTGCTTCAAGTCAGTTGGTCGCGTAATCAGGGTGGACATTTGGGAGCTATGCGCGTAGAGGGACGTGTGTGCGAACCTCCGGTAGGCAGTCAGTTCCTTGCCGCCCCGGACTTCGACCCCAGCTGATGTGCCAGTCACAGTTGAGGGGACTGGAAAGGGCTGGTCGAGCACAATCCTAAGTTCTGTAG
>NC_051410.1:33400529-33400776 GCF_015228065.2 Penaeus monodon
TTTATCTTCAAGATCTCGGAAAGCGACTACCTTTACATGAGACGCCTGTTTTGAAGGAACGGGCACACCCGGATGCTCGCCTTATTACACCAACTTATTACTAGTCTCAATGCGGTTACATGTCGAATATCTTTTTGCAGTGCATTTTTTAGTTTAAAATGTATTATGCTGTAAGGTTCAATACAGGCTATTCAGGAATATGAAAATACTTTAGATTCCGATGAACTGATAACGAAACTATGGTGGT
>NC_051410.1:33402391-33402994 GCF_015228065.2 Penaeus monodon
ATGATTTTTTAAAGAAAAAAATTGTTTGTTGGAACATGTAATTGAAATATGTAAAATCAAGTCTGTGTTACTAATAGTATATTGGTCTGCTAGGAAGTAGCATGCATTGGGACTCTAATGTTGATTTCGCATTTCCAAAAACACCTGTTGTAGATTTCGTCGCTCCCCGCACAGATTGCATTCGTTTCTCATTGTTTTACAATATCCTAGTTCATAGATGCGTGTGTACGTGTACATAATACACTCTCGCGCACATACAGAAACTCACAAAAAAAATTATATGTACAAGTCCGGTTAAATCTTGAAAAGGATTTTCTTCCCACCTTTTACCTTTTGTGTCAGTGTTGACTTTGAGTGGTCTAGTTGATGTGGATATTTATGAGTCTTGGTGAAGCTGTGTATTTGGCCCTGAATTTGTGTGTATTTACATTAGTCTTTTGTTGCAGAAGCTGTCGATGGATCTCGGCGGAGTCTTCGTAGTGTCAGTTTGGAGAACAACCTCTCAAGTGTAACAGCGGTGAGTACGCGGAGCCCGGATTGTGATCACTTCAAACAGACTTTAGAGGAATAATATACTGCGCTGAAATGATGATGGATGTTCCG
>NC_051410.1:33403036-33404023 GCF_015228065.2 Penaeus monodon
AGTGAATTATGTATTCAATATACTGCACACACAATTTCTTGAACGTTATTGTTATTTGCATAATGCCAATAGTATGCAGTGCAGCACCTGGGCATGCCAGACTTTATGACGCAGTGCCTTAACGGAATAGTGGCAGCTGAGTCCTTACTAGACATGCTGAAAGTTTATGCATTGTTAAACCAAGAGAGGAAAAATATATATAGCTTGTTTCTATTTGTAGGGTCCTCCCGTCAGAGACCTTGAAACAACTCGATGCTTTGTTGCTTGCAAGGGTGCTCGAATAAGAACATGATCTGTGATAATAAGATAAATGATAAGTTGAGATACAGCATTTATGTGATATTAGTCATCATTGGACCAGTTACAGAAAATTGCGTCACTAGGCTTACAGGCGGGGAATTTGGCTGTGTTGCCGCTCATTCTCGCAGTATTTTTTTTCTTACTTCTAGTATGTGATTTCGATACTTTGTATTACCTTACACGCGTTTTGTCGATTAATTTCAGCCTGATTTAACGAACGCTATGAAAATTTTAATGAGATCAGAAAATTAACGAGATTTGAACAACGTGTGCTGCCACCATACCCAGCGTGACTCAAAGTGACGAACGTATTTTTGGAAGTTCCAAGGCCAACCGGGACATGTATATGAGGTGTATTACATCACTTTGATTTCGAATTAACCATATAAGGGGATCCCAGACAGACATAGTGTGAGAAAGAGAGAGGGAAAAAAACATGAATGGGTTAGAGGTGGCAGTCATGGTATGTCATTTATTGTTTGGATTGTTTTAGTAGAATAAAAGTGAGGGGAGTGCTGGCAGATTTGCATAGGCTTCACGGCCGACACGACCCATCTTAATTGAAGGACAAGAATGCATATCCTGAATCATTATTAACCTTTCGTGTAATAGATTACTGCCAAAGCTGGTTCAACTCGTTACGCATTAACAAGGAGTCTTGACCCTCTCAAATGATTTTAAGGGTAG
>NC_051410.1:33405320-33405982 GCF_015228065.2 Penaeus monodon
CATTAAAACATCCATGAAATTATAAAAAAAATTGATATTGTGGTTTGTTGATCTTTTGTGTTTTTCCATAACTGCATATAAAATGTCTGAATATTTAGGAATTGTTTTGAAGATCAGGTGATGTAAATATGTTCTCATTTACAGACAGGTGCAAATAAAGTCACAACTCCTGTTAGACCAATTTTGAAACCACAGCCGTTTACTGATCCAGGTGTACTACACGTACCAGGAGACGCAAGCGACTCAAATTACAAAACCCCATCATATTTGGGTATATCCTGTGCTGTTAATGGTTATAGTCGACTAAATAGGTGAGGATTCCTTTTTGTTTTTCTTTCTTACAAATTAAAAAATTGTTTAAGGAAAGGTGTAGAGAATGTTGCAAGTACCAACACTAAGGTCGAAGGGTTGCTTTTGTTTTGGAGCTTTCAGCAACATCTGTGTTTTGAACACTGTCCTCTATAGTCACTGGCTTTTAAATTTTCCCCAAACCTATGCCCTTATCCATAGCTAAGAAGTTTATTGCTCATAGACAATGTTCATGTCACTTTATTTGTTCATAACAAGTATATTAACAGTTTAAAATCAGACATGTTCTTTGAAAATTGTAAATCAATTTATCCCCTTCTTAGCTTTAGAAAGATGGTGACAATAATTGATAT
>NC_051410.1:33406414-33407269 GCF_015228065.2 Penaeus monodon
GTAAAGCTAAATTCACACAAACTAAACCTGTAAACATTTTATCAAATGCTAATTCAGTTTTTTTTTTTTTTCTAGATGTGTGAAAAGATTGCTTAAGAATTTGTAGAATCTTGTTAAAATAACTAAAATATAGTCAGGACTTTCATTTTATTGAAACAGAGGAGCTTATGTGCTCATTCCAGTGTGTATTGTTGCTTATTATCTTGTAATGAATTATATAATTGTCTGTTTATTTTCTGTGTGTAAATGTCAAGAAACCCCTCACAAAATTCTAAATTCTAAATATTTGATGACTGAAGACTAAGCATCTCTGGATTGTCCACATAAATGCACATCATATAGTATCAGAAATATTTAAATTTTTCCTAATTGTTTGTGATTATGATTATTGTATTGTACTGTGTTATTCATTTCTCTCTCTCTTCATAGTTAGTATATGTATTTTTCTTTGCATTTTATATATACTATTAGGTATACAAAGCTATTTGAAGTTTAACCAGGATTATGATAAGAAAAATGGGTAATATAAATTGTTTGCCATGTATATAGTTTACCATTTTTCAGATATGATTCAACTCTTCGTGATGGCTTCCGGTCCCGTGATGCAAGTCCTGCTCGTCTAGCATTTAGTCGGAGTAGAGATTCTAGTCCTATGCGCCCTGAGTGGAAGCTCTTTGATTCTCGGACAAAGGTACCTGTATAACTTTTTTTGTTTGCACAAGATGATTTGTAGGTTATATTCCATGAAAATGAGTGTGGACAGTGTTAATTGTATATGAATTATCATTCCAGGTGTTAAGTGAAACTGTCAGGCAAAAAAAAAAGTTTCTGACTAGTTATCACCCCAAGGCAATT
>NC_051410.1:33407302-33407531 GCF_015228065.2 Penaeus monodon
AACTATTTAGATTTATATAAAACATTGTAAATAGTAGTAAAACTTGATTCAGGACATAAACAAGTACTTATGTTACAGGTTCCAGACCCTAAAAAGAACCCACACTTCATTAAGAATATATGTTTCTAGTTTATATAAATCCACATATTGAATAAAAAGATGTACAGTATATGTATAGTTATAAATGTGTAGTGTAACCTTTCTCTCCCTTCCTCACATGCTTGCTTCC
>NC_051410.1:33407570-33408825 GCF_015228065.2 Penaeus monodon
TCTCCTCAGATATCACCTCAGGCTACTGCAGCAAAGATTAAAGAGTTAAAAGAGGAGCTTGCTCGGTTTAAAGCAGAATTTCCCCACCCACCAACTGAACGAGGTCGGCCATCTTCGTCAAAGAGGCTTGGCAGGCGCCCCTCACAAGCACGGAGCGTTAGCGTTGATCGAGGTTACCTTACCAAGGCAGACTCTGAAACAATGAGCAATCAGGGCAACACATGCACCGATGGGCCTCATGTCCGCCTGGTTGAGATCAGCATGGATGATTCAAATTCAATGAAGTCATCAAGCTATCAGTATTCTTTTGAGAAGTCTGTTGTAAGAGGTGGAGTATGCGAGTCAAGTGATAGTATACACTGCTCTCATACAAACGGGGATGCCCACAGTACCAAATCATTTATCCAGTCAAGAATTGAACGACTTTATGGACCAAGCGCTCTTGCAGCTGGTTTCCGTAGTCGAAGGTCTTTGTTGGAATTAGAAAAAGAACAAAAAGATAGACAATCTGGTATCGGACTTAAGAATATGGTGTTAACTTCCCATTCAGAGAATAACTTTGAACCAGAGGATAAGGCACCAGATGGTTTTCCTAGTGTATTTAGACATTTACGGCCAGAGTTTAGAACTCAGTTGCCAGTGAAACGAAATAGTAGACTGAGACTGGATACTTCCTTAGAAATACCAAGTATAAATACATCACTAGAGATTGAATCCCTTAGTAAGAGACCAGGAAGAGTCATTCCCATCACTATAGAAGGCGAAGAACCAATTCCTCCAGTCCCGTTACCACAAACGGATACTTTAACAAGAAAGGATGCTAGTCACACCTCTAATAAAGACATAAAGAAAGTGGAGCCGAAGATTTTGGAGAACGGTAATGCAGAAAAAACAAAGCCTCAGTTGAGCAATGGCCCTTGTGTGAATGGTAGTGCAGTTAAAGAAACCGATAGTGTTAAGGAAGATGACTTAGTAAAAAGAACTAACAAAGTGAATGGTGTTGCGGAACCATGTGAAGTGATTAAAACTTCAAGCAGTCCTGCTAAATTGGAAAAAGATGGCCATTACTTCTTGAAGGTAAGATAATCATACGAATAAAAAATATGGAAAATTTAAAAGTATTGAAGTTGTAAGAATTCTTACCTTTGAATTTTGCATAGAAAATGGTTGACTTAGTCATAAAATGTTTAGTTAGTAAAATTTCTGATTGATACAACTCTTCTTTGTTCTGTTGTGTAGCTTTGTATATAAAAGA
>NC_051410.1:33410051-33410218 GCF_015228065.2 Penaeus monodon
ATGACATATCATAAAATTCCAGTATTTGACATTGCAAATTCTGACAAATATATGGATTAAATAAAATGTAGATTACAGTTACAAAGTTGTAAAGTTGTATGAAAACCAGTTCTGTATCTTTTGTTTGCAGCTTTGTAGAAGAGAATTATTATAAAATGCAGCATAGT
>NC_051410.1:33410340-33410660 GCF_015228065.2 Penaeus monodon
TTTAAAAGGAAATGTATTTCTATCTCAAGATGAATTGTCTTTAAGAAGGCTTAATCCACTGTTTAGGTAAATTATAATGCTCAGGTGATATAAATATCCAAGGAAATGTATTTGAGTTAAACATGTTTAGGATGAGAATATAATATATTGAAGAAGAATGTTATAGTTTGGAGCAAACAAATGTTTATTGATGCCAAGTAGAACAACTGGAGATATGCTGGATAATGATAAAACATAATCATTTATATATACATGTGCATGTGTGTGGATATAAGCATGAGTGGAGGTGTTCTTTCCTATTTTCTTCATATTTGACCACT
>NC_051410.1:33411093-33411301 GCF_015228065.2 Penaeus monodon
GTTAAGGTTTGAGATAAATTTGATTTGGTGATGCTGTGAATTCTATATGTTGATATAATTTTTCATGTATATATTGTTTTTTATTACAGCTGTCATGGGCAGACACTGTGGATGGGTCTGGTAAGAATGTTATGACAGGCCAGGCACAAAAGAAGCCTGCTCCAAGACCAGCAAGAGCAGCTAAGTCTACTAAAAGTGGTGCAAAAAC
>NC_051410.1:33411359-33411842 GCF_015228065.2 Penaeus monodon
GCCATGAAGGAAGCCATGAAAGCTAAAAAGGCAGAGGCAGAAGCAAAGAAAGCAAGTGATGGAGATACTGTGGAGATATTCGTCCCAGAAGACAAGTAGAAAAAGGGTGTTGTGGGGACCCCAGTGTTGAATCTTGTTAGCAAGGGATGTTTATATATATATATAAAGAATTTTTTAAAGTTAATTCCATCACAGTTGATGAAATGGAATGGTGATATTAAAGACATGATATAACTTCTGCTTTAATGGCTTTAAAACTAACTGACAAATCTGGCAAGATAATGTAATGGAAGATGAGACTGTGTACTAATTAGGTGATGGGTCCAGGAGGAACATGGACAAATCTATCTTTATTATAAAGATCAAGCTTGAAATGGTTCTTTTGATGATTGTGATGCATTGGGCTATTAAAATGTAGTAGGTGTATAGCACTGGAATCATTATGAATAGAAATTTGCTAATGTAAAATGAATAACCCCAAAA
>NC_051410.1:33411907-33412777 GCF_015228065.2 Penaeus monodon
ATAAAATTTATATATAACTTCGTAAGTAGATAAGGTACAGTTTTGTTATAGTACTCAATTTTTACACAAATGCTGGTTGGCTGAGTGTACCTGAATTTGTTTTTAGTTTGAGGGATTATACATAGGAAACCTGAATTTTTATATGTTTAATTATGTACTATGTATAGGACAAGTAGTACACCAGTTTTAAAAACTTGTCTCTGTGGATATACAGGAGGGGTTCAGATGTAAAGTATCAGGATGTTACCTAGTTTTTAAGAAAACATTTATCTTTTTGTGCAACTGGACTGTTATTTGATTATACTAGCTGCTGAGTATGCATAAAACTGCAATGAAAACCAAAATATTTTTAAATTCTAGCAGATATAGACATTGCATGCCTTTTCAACAAGTAATCATCATAAAAGTAAGTTCCATTCTATACATAGTTAAGAGTTTTCCAGCTTTTATACATGAGTACAGCTCACAGGTTAATAGGTGTTATATTTAGGTTATTTGGATTTGCATCTGCTTATTGGTTGAAATTCTTCAAGAGCAGCATCCAAGCTCAGAAGCTGAAAATGTAGAAAGCTGCAAAAGAATACTAGATATGTCCAAATTCATCATTGTAATCTTAATCCGGACCTTATCGTTCAAGTCATTTTGTGTATTTTTTCTGTTTTCTCTATTTGTCACCACAGTTAGTTTGTGTCTTTTGTTTGCATTAGTACTTATACAAATAATTCTTGTCAGGATACTTGGATTTGCACACCCACAACAGTGAACATGCATTATGTTGAGACATTGTTTGTTTCTGGTTATCACTGCTTAGAATGATAGGCATTTACAGTTTACCTCTTAGGTATCTCTGCTAACATGATCTTCCCAGAC
>NC_051410.1:33412797-33413365 GCF_015228065.2 Penaeus monodon
CTCCATTCCTGGCAACACACTTGATCTGCAAGGACTTTTGTAAATGCCATTCACACATCTTGCTCTTTGATTCAGCACCATGTCATCTATATTGTCCAAGGTTAAGCTATAGTTCAGCTTTCATTTCCCCTCTGTAACCTGCTTCTGTTGGCAACAACTTGCACCTCTTTAATTTGGCTGCACATTCGATCTGTCAGTGTATCATCACTGATATTAATTTTGTTATTATGTATGGCATTTTGGCTATGTTAAAGGCACAAGTAATTTTTTAAATGTTCTCTAACGTTGCCAGCCCTCATTTTCTATAATCAACTTTAAAGTAGTTATGGTAGTTGTAGTTTTTTTATTTATTCATTCATGTGTTATTATAGTGTATATTTGTTTCAACGAATTACTTCATTGTAATTTTTTATAGGGTGGTTTAGTATTACTTAGCATGACTTTTTTATAGACTTTATTTACAGTATGGTCATAAGATTAATATGGAGAGTTGAGGAAAAAAAGAAGATATTGCAAGAAATATGTCAAAAGTATTCATTGAGCAACAAACCAAGTATGCTGTTTGACC
>NC_051410.1:33413391-33413721 GCF_015228065.2 Penaeus monodon
GCAATTTATGACTTTTTGTGGTGTTAGTTAATGCTAAAATAATATTGACATGGAAGATATAGACAAACTTCACTGCAAAGCCTCTCTGGCTGATTATGAAACTGAAAATATTGCTCTTTGCATTTATGATGCGAGTTTCTTGGAAAGTTACAGCAAAGGATATTTTCCTTTTCAGCCAGCACTTTAATTTATGTAACTGCACCCTGTTGGTTAGGTGGGCAATATATCAGTAGTTTTATATTTAGGTATGTCCTTTAGGTATTCAGCACAAATGTTTTAAATCGGGATTTTAAAATGGACTTCTTATTGTGTTATTTGAATTTGCTCTCT
>NC_051410.1:33414186-33415649 GCF_015228065.2 Penaeus monodon
CTATTGGTACTTTCCCCATTTTTTTTTTCATATTGCCCAGTTTCAGGGGTACATTATGGTATGTGATGTCTTCTCTGCCAAAAGCATCTTGTATTATCATTGTTATAAATATTCATACATGGTTTTCTACGTAAAAGGGAAAAAAATATTAATTTAGTTTTAGAAGTCACACTATAAGAGGTGTGTTTAGTAGTTTTTATTATCTGTCATATTATTTCATTGTTGTTAATGGTAAATTTTGAGATGGGTATTTTTATGATGTCAAAAATGTGCCTTGTATCATCTTCCTAGGAAAATTTGCGTCAGTGATTGTTTATTTCCAATTAGCACTAACATTTTTCATTTTGTTCTGCCTTTAGGTAAACGACTTTATTAATATGATTTAACTTCATACTATTAATTAGGCAGCTGTTGATATTTATCTAAACTTTTATACAGAATCTTAACAATTTATTAATCTAATGGAAGGTATGTTGAGCCTGACAGACTGGCCAAAGGAATGTCAGAAAATAAATCTATTATCCAGAGTTTCTTTATTATTACCTCTTTGGATTTCAGAATTTATTAAAGGAACAGTTCTCACCGAGGAAAGGAATTTGTTGATATTGTATGATATTTTTTTATTATGAATTTGGTCTATATTTTTCCATATATATAACGTTCTTGCCTTTTATTTATTTTATTTATATTTTGGGCCATAGATCTTTTGTATGTATTGCTTTCATTTAGTGTACAATTTCAACCTTTTTGTAACTTGGTTTCTGAAGTTATTTCAGTCATTTTGATCTCAATTGGGCTTACACACACAAATTAACATTTATTTAGTAGCAATAATAAACTCATTATTTAATGAATAGAGAAATAAAGCAATTTAATTGAAACCAGTTTTTAGGCCTCACAGCAGACACTTAGTTTCCATAGAGCACCAAAGGAAATCATATACTATTTTAAGGTATTTAAGAGACAAACTGTGCTATCTATGTTTATACTTGATAGCAATTTCCTGGAACTCCACTTATAACACCAGGCAAAATTTTGTACCTTTCTTGCAAACAAAGTACATGACACTCCCAAGATATATGATACTGGCTACTAACAGGCAATGATCATACAAGTATATATACTTATACAGAGCTTGGTAACAGGCTTCTGAGAGGTTTGATACGAAGGTTACTGCAGCCAGGGATGTGTACTTTATATGATGATAGAACTCTTTTCACTTTTGACGCCTGTACATTCCAGTCTTGAAGCCAAAGTAATTAGCTAACCTGTGTAGAAAAGATTAAATGTTGGATGTCTGATTTACATGACTTCATTTCACATAGTTATCAAATAATATAATTTGACATAACTATTTTAAGTCCTAATTTACATCATTATTTGCAATATAAATCATTTTGGAGAAGTTGCAATCAACCTAAAATGCTGACATCATCATTGCTTATACCTAATGTCATAACCCC
>NC_051410.1:33415930-33417094 GCF_015228065.2 Penaeus monodon
CTTCAATAAATAAAATAAATAATCCAAAAGTTCTTTTTTCTAACACTTTTAATTTAATTATCAGCGATTCGTGGAGCAACAGCACACCCACTCATGACCCCCACTAAAATAGGGGTATTTCAATGGATATATGATTTTAATGATGCGAACTTGGTCGCTGTATTATTTTACAGAAATCACGCATAATAAGTGATTGGGTGAATAAAAAGACGGATCAATGTATCGAAAGAATTCAGCGTAGGAATACAACATAATTTATACTAGAAAAGCGGAAGCACTTTCATAAACTTGAGTTTAGTCGCAATTCATTATGCGGGGTATCTCTCTTTCCGGCAAGGGCGAACATTTATTAATCTAAACATCAGGCTGAGGACAACATTTATAAAAAAAATGTAATCCTTTTAAAATGGTTTTCTGTATAAAGTGTGTTGGGGGAAGGCATCAGGAAATCGAAAAGCAGTGTGCCACCATCCATTTTAATATACCACGATAGTATAGAAAAATGAAGGTAAAGTATTATTACTGGCAATGAAACAGAAAAAAAATGATATCTGAAGTTTTCGTAGGCAATTAGCATACCCATACCCCAGATATGCAGTTTATCGCTCACTTTAGTTAATCTAGTTATTTACCATGTAATTTATTTTTATGTTGACGGGCCCCCAAATATGAAGTGCCTCGGGCTCCCCCAGGTCGAAATCTGGCCATATCTAGATCACTACGTACTTCATCCAAATCTAGACTTCAGAACATTAGAGATATTAGAGATGGGGACAACTCCAACTTCTAAATTATCATACACAGAATAAAATACAATAAAGGGTGCGTGTTTATTTATCTCTTATCTATCATCAATGATATTCCATCTATCGACGTGCGCCCGATCACACGATACTGACGGATTCCTCTCACCTTTTGCTATTCATGCAAGAATATGTCGCGGTATATTCGACGATAACATTTATATGTAGACGACATATACCTGTAGTATTGCAATGCAATACAAGACATTGGCAATATAACTGAAAATAATAATTATTATGCAGAAACAATAATGTAACATCTGAATTTGCTTTAGAAGTATCTACTCCGACGACCAGACCCAAAACAAACAAAATGAAAGCCTCATTGTCATACAATGGCCTTTTAAGTACCCCCCCTCCC
>NC_051410.1:33417310-33417449 GCF_015228065.2 Penaeus monodon
TCCCTCAGTTTATTGAAAAAAATCGTTACTGTAGATAGCTTTAAGAAGTCGCATGAATGTATATCACCCTAGTGAATGATGAAAGAGTTTGATTTAACTTCATTTGCGCGTATTTATACACACGTGGTTTAACTACTCT
>NC_051410.1:33418693-33418764 GCF_015228065.2 Penaeus monodon
GAACGGTTATTATTATAAAAAATGCATGAATTTCAAAATTTTGTTAACCGCATTGATCTACGAAGACTTAC
>NC_051410.1:33420176-33421669 GCF_015228065.2 Penaeus monodon
CGATTTTTTATCGACTGTTAATGATTCTATATTATTAGTCTATGTGAATGTAGCAACTGAAATTTCCATGACTATTACACAGATTTTGCAATATACGAATTTCGAAATATTCAAAATACCTTTTAATAGTATTCAACTTCGATACTTTTATTTAGAATGCATAAATATGTATCTACTATTTTGGGCTTCAACTTTTTAATCAAATTTCCATTCTTTTCCAAAGGTTCGCAACACAATTCTCGCATAAATAACATGGAAATTCTTAGCGAAAGGAAATTGTTTATTCCAGACCGTTTTATTTTGACGACGCTAAAGCCACCTAGCGGACAGGTGAAGAATTAACCTGTGAAGGTCCGTTACTGAAAAAAATACATGTAAATATATATAATTCCACATTTCTTCATGTACCATACTTATGAAATAAATCATAGGACTTTTTGTAAACCATATAGCCATTCTTATCTCACTCGTTTTCTAAAAGAAACGATATTTTACTCAAGGTAAGTTTAGGGTTTTTGGGAACGGCCCTGAAGAAAGGAAGACCGTCGCACCTGTGCCACGCCTTGGAAAGAGTCTCATATATTTTCCCACTTTTCATCACTGTTATTCCTTTATGTGGCTGTGCGTGAATTGAAAGTTCGTAATTAGGGTTTTGGTATTGATTCTACGGACATCAGGTAAGAGAAATGCACCTGTGTTGCATGTAATAATGAGTAACGCGTTTGTTTTGGTGTTGCTTGAAGTTTACCGAAGCTTATTATTTACTTCCGTTGCAGGTTAGTTGTTATATTTTGACGATGCAGCGCATGGTGAATCCTTTATTTTGATATTATAAGGTAGTCTTTCATTATATTACAATTTGAGACACATTTTACCTAGCGAAATGTGGAATAGGAAAACATTACGAAGATTTTAAGATTCGAATTTCAAGTCATTGCTAAATCCTTAGGAACTAATATATCTGGATATTTGCATTATATTATCTCAATTAAGACTATTTCATCAGAACTAATGTTAACGAATATGAACTTAGGATGAGATTTAAAAAATGCGCTAATTTTTTTTGGATATGATATTTTAAGGTTTGATTGGGGTGTGTTGGGCGGAGGGGGGGGGGGTAAGTGTATAAATTGTATGTTATCACAAACTTACCTTTATTTAACATGCAAATCCCAGTTAGAAAAGGTTTAAGTGTCTGTAACATCTTCAAATTTCTCATAGTTCTGTAATTGAGACCAGAGCAGCATTGAAATCACAGGCACAATGGCTGCCAAAACTGTGTTTTTAAAATCAATTTCTTTTACCCAATGATATGCTTCCTTTAATTTAGGAGTATATGAAAAAAAAAAAATTGATAATACAGTTAATGTATTTTTGCTGACAGATACAGGAAAGTAGATTATTATCCCCTAATATGGGGTAAGGCTTGTAGATGGCCACAAGTTATGTCTGATTCATATTTCTGAATAAAATTCAATGTCTGTTGAAGTTCT
>NC_051410.1:33422337-33422453 GCF_015228065.2 Penaeus monodon
TGCTATTTTTGGTTTATCTACTCTTACAAAATGGTTTTAGAAATTTTGTGATAAGATATTGTTTAAGTAATTCATTAGACACTAGATACTATCAGTGTGAAGTCAGACTGGAAAGA
>NC_051410.1:33422740-33422824 GCF_015228065.2 Penaeus monodon
ATTAAGAGTTACTCTGGAAAGTATGGCACTTTTTGGCAAAATCTCTGGTGTGCCAAGTAAAATGGATGTGCTAATGTGAATCAC
>NC_051410.1:33422847-33423167 GCF_015228065.2 Penaeus monodon
CAGTATTAAGTATAAGGAATTAAGTACAGAGAGTAAAAGCAGGGTCACAATTGCTTATCAAAGTGTGATTGCAAGGCTCAGTCCAGCAGTGCCGTGGTCTTTGTACTGTGTACCCAAGCAGTGGCAGACCAGTTTCCATCATGTATCTTCTGAAAAGTTAAAGCTTTTTGGCCCTCCTGGCAATTTATCATCAAATAAGGAAGCACTCTCAGCTCGATCTTGCATATTATATGTAGGAAATGTTTGCTTCCCTTTGCCAAAATGCAAGGTGTGGAAGCCACAATGTTCTTTCATTTGGACCTATGCTGAATGCCAAAAAG
>NC_051410.1:33423258-33424520 GCF_015228065.2 Penaeus monodon
ATTTTCATTTTGACATTCACAGATGTTAAATTGGTTGCATTACAATAGCATATATTTATGTAATATCCTGCTTTTCTTGTCCTGTGCTTCAGTGTGAGCAGCTTAATGAAGGATGATCTTAGAGTGTCTTGTAAATCTGTTGTATGCCAAAAAGAAATCATAGTTTCACAGTCTGCATCTCCCTTCCTCTTGTGACCAGTCTGCAGAATATGATATATATTGATTAGCTATCTGATATGCAAGAGATAAATTTGTGGTATGCTGATATGCACGTTTTAGTAGGAAAATATGTCTGGGTATTAGTAATGAAAGCTGTACATATATTCTAGTCACTAAAGTTTTAGTATTCAGAATCATTAATTTGTTTTTTCTTTACCACTAAATATGTCTTGGTCACTGTAACTTGTAAATAAACTAATAATAAAGATATATTTCTATTGTCTAAATAATGGAGACTAAGAAAAAAGACAAAAGCTTGGGAAAACAAATTATTTTAAGTTTAATCTTAGGCTGTAACACATGACTTAGTGAAGTCTTAAAGTATATTCTAGGAAATGGCAAATGCCTAATACTATCTAATGTTCTGTGCAAAAAAGAATGCCAAATTTTGATTGGTTTTCGGGAAATACACAGTGTGCAATACGTTATTCCTCTGATTGGGCTCAGGATTTATGTAAAATATAGTTTATATACATTCCCAATTTGATTCTTTAGAATTCTTTTATGTTTTCATTTATTATACCTAATCATTTTCATAATGAAGATGGTTTCTTTGTGGCAGTGATATAAACACACAACCTTCAGCAAATCAACTGTTTGCCATGTCTTTATACATTCAGCTCACCTGCAGTTGTGCAACATCCTGTACAACTGCATGATGGGACAAAGGCCATCCTGGGTACCAATGAGTTCAGAGACAGTATGTGTATGAATAGTCTGTACTCTCTGGCTGTTCATGTACCCTGTGATTTCCCTTCCTTTTAAAACTTATTGAAATTGGGATTGATATAGTGTAAGCGAAGTCAGCATGTGAAAATGTGATTCATAGTGTGATCTACAGGAATTTGTCACTGACACTGATACCCATATTCATAGCGCAGGTGATATGGTACTTCAGTGTTATATTGGACATCTACATTGCCTAAAGGACTATTTAAATTCACTGTGAAATATGGAGCTGTTGAAGCACTCTAAAGGGAACAATGAGATTAACTTTTAGTTTATCACTGAATATAATATAATCATGTCCTTATTATATTACT
>NC_051410.1:33424783-33425924 GCF_015228065.2 Penaeus monodon
TATGATAACAAATAAGTCTGTTGTCAGTGATGTGATTTTTTATTTATCATAAATATTGTTAATACAATTAAAGTTCATTTACGACTTGGTTGTAGTGACAGTTTTTTTCCTATCTTATGATAATTTGGAAGACAATTAAACTAAAAAAAAGTCTTAGTTTTGATGTTTTAAGAATTAAGTTAACAGTATTGGTTTGTATTTTCCTTTTGCATTGAATCTGTAATATTTTACTCATTTTTTTTCATCAGAGAAAATTTCAGCTTGTGCCTTCTGTATGAATTTAATCCCATTTCTATAAATCATGATATGGTGATAAGTAACTATTCACAATAGCGTAGAATATTGTTTAAAATTTTAATTTCTTAACTTTCTATTAATGAGTAGGATTATTAACTTGCTTAATATTGCACTGTCATTGTTTTCACCAGTTTCAGCTAACCTGATTTATTCATTGGCATTTTGCTTTCTTATGTGATTTTTTAGAAACCTGTTGCCATAGACATGCATGAATATTTGTAGCACTGTTAACAGCTGATTGCGAGCACACGAGGCTGTGAGCCAGTCGGCAGGTACAGTATCTTAGGACGAAACACCTCCACGCAGCCAGCATGACAGAACACTTCTTGGACGTGGAGCATACTGCTGGTCCATCATCCCACAGACTGTTGTAATTAAGAATCCTTATTTTGACAGTTGGGCTCAAGCACACATTAACAAGTACACACTGGTTTGCATGCTCCTTTAAGTCTTTGGGAACAAGAATCTTGCTTGGCATTTTTATCTTTTCATTAATGTTTCTCCCATTTTCTTTCCTGTTCTAATTCAGAAAGGATATGGAAGAGTATACAAGATAGAGGCAATTATGGGAAGCTTTTGTTTACTTGTATACTTTTATCTGGTATACTTTGTCTGAGTGTAGTTCTTTGTATAAAGCTTACCTTAATATCACTGATGATCAGTCAGTCTGAGGTTAGACAACCTGACAGGTATTGATTCAGGTATATGCCAGGCATGAAAGAAGTTCTCACAGATGATAGTTTGTTTTCAAGAGGATTTATACATTAAACAAAATTCTTCGGTCTCTATATGATAAAATATAAAGTTGTTATATTGAACCACATAATTTTACAAATTAGATTCA
>NC_051410.1:33426458-33426616 GCF_015228065.2 Penaeus monodon
TATCATCACCTTTAGTAGAGCATAAATTTTCTTAGCTGCAATTTTTAAGAATAAGGGGGGAAAAATCACATGATCCAAGCTGCAGCTTTTACAAAAGTAGTGTTTTGATGGCACTGAGTTAATGTTGTAGAAAGCACATGTACAGTACAAATGTTGAA
>NC_051410.1:33426669-33427023 GCF_015228065.2 Penaeus monodon
CTCAGTTATTTTTTCTTTCATGAGCAACATTCAGAAGCTAGCATGTTATAACCAGAACAGTGGTACATATCCTTGTTTCCCTTCAATCTCAACAGCTTCTACCTTAATCTTTTTTGCCTTATTCCTACTAAAGCCATTTTGTTCAGGAAAACTGAAGGAAAATGGGTAGATTTGCTTTCAGAGAGAAATAATTTTGCTAAAGGACTTTTGTTGCATTGGGTTTATGATACACTAACAAGAACATATAACTTGTACTCTATGATACAGGTGAGGGGAATAAGGAGAAATTTTAAGCTAATATAGACAAATGTGACTGGAATTTTAACGTGTAAGTTATATTGCTATGTTGTGGAA
>NC_051410.1:33427052-33428923 GCF_015228065.2 Penaeus monodon
GTGTGTGTGTTTGCATGTGTAGAAATATGAAAACATAGGAATACAGGCAAATGCATGTCAGCTCATAGTTTACATAAAAATATTGAAAGGTAAACAAGCATACATATGTACATATTTATTACCAGTGACAATTAACATTATTCATTTGTTTATTCCAACAATTTACAGTTACAATCAAGATTTTCATGCATATATGTTAATGTTTGAAACAGACAGAAATGCAATTAGATATTATTTATTTGATATAAAGCAATATGTATAACTTTGAATAAGGGTTGGGGACTTGCAACTAACAGGTGTGAAGCCATTTGTATGGAGAAATATTAGGCTTTCCCATTAGTCTAGAAAGTAAGGAAAGATGTCAGTTGGAAGTAGGTGCAAGAACACATTTTTACTGAGTGAGTTATATATTTGCTTGCTGTATATATCTAGCACAGTTGAATTTGAATTAGTAGAGACAATTGCTTGATCAGAAACTTGGTTTAGCTTGTATATTGTTTTTCTAACTTAGAATAGGCTAGTATTGTATGTTTTTTTTATGTATCTAATTTTTGCATATTTATTGCCACGAATATGAAAAGATTTTTTAAAAATTCTGTTAGAAGAGATTATATATTGAGGAAAAGCCCAATGATTACTTACCATTGCTTAAAAGGGCAGTCTGTATAAAAATGACTTGTTTCAGCTAAAGTTATAGTAGTGATTTTACTTGTGTTTATATATGGGCATTTTCAACTGTTAATTGATACAAGTATTTTTTTTTTCTGCCCTAAAAATATGATTTATGTGAAACAGGATAAGGATTAAGAATGTTATTTTTTCTAGGATGCCTCACTCATCAATAGCTGGAAGTGTCTCGGGCCTGTCGGTCACCTCTCGGACATCGAGGATCTCTCATGCCACGACAATCCGTTCTGTGGCAACGCTAACTGACACTCTGAAGACAAAGACTGGCCTGTCCATCCCCATTCTGCCCGATGCCATCTTCACCAACGTACAGCGTGGTTCCGTCCTGGCGGCAACTTATTCTATTGTAAGTGCTGTAAAAGATTTGTTCTTGTTTGTGAGGTTTGTAGTGTTATGCTCATTGGGGGAAGGATGCTTAGTAATAATGGGTACTGAGGTTGATGAAGCTTGTCTGAGTTTAACTGTAGTATTTTATCAGAAACACTTTCAATTAGTGGAACTTGAAAAGTCTTATAATCTTGCCATTTACCAAATACTTTATTGTAATTAGATTTTTAAGGTAGATGTCTTAATGCTCGAGGATTGCATTTTAAAGCAGAGACATCATTTTGCTTCTCATTCAATTTTTTTGAGTCAGATATTATTTGTATGTGTAATATCACAGTTAATTTTCAAGCATCTTAGATTACTATTTTTCTTTCATTCCCCAGATTCAAGGGCTATTTGCAATTGTTACTGGATGCTTTGATATCTATGCATTGTCACTTGCTGCCCCAGGTTCCAGCCACTATGGATTCTACTTGTTTTCTTACGATTTTGTATATTCTGGAAATCCACATGGTAGGTAGAAGCATTGTGGTAATATAGTAACTGGTGGGGCCTTTTTTTTGTAAGATTTTTTTTTCTTTATGAAATAAATGTTAAAGGTAATTTAAATGCAGTAAAATGTAGAATTTCATTTTTCTTTTTTAATTATCTCTTAGATATACTTCTGAATGGAAAATATGCTTATGGTTGTACAGAATTTAGAGTAAATTTCTAAAGGTAGCTGTAACTAAATAGCTTACAAAAGAAAGCTGTTTACTTATGTATAATTATTTATTATTGGATTTAGAATATAATATTATAAATTTGAGGCTTTATATTTCTATATTGATTTCCTTTTATGGTCATGGAGAAGTTTG
>NC_051410.1:33428996-33430057 GCF_015228065.2 Penaeus monodon
TTCCTTCAGTCCGCAATTCCCTGATGTTGTTTGGTGGCATCACAGCCTTTGGAGGAGTCTGCCTTATCGTTACCAGTGTTGTACTTCTGCAAGGCTTGAGAAAGGTTGACAGTATATAATTTGCAAGACTTCTTTTTAGTCTTCTGTAGTAGCTTTCATTCTTATATAGCCATAAAAAGATTTTGTAAATGTTCCTGACTTCGTAACCGTTTCTTCTAATATATACACAATTTTCTTTTTTACCATAAAAATATGCTTATACTGGTGCCTTACTTCTGCTCATCTTAATCTTTTATGCAAGTAATAGAAGGGTGATGTCATTGAATGCTGTTCCTCTCAAATAGTTATATGTATTGATTTTATATTGGATCCCATTTTTCAAACAAGAAAACATTCTACCTTTGCAGGAGATTGAGTTCCGCATGGAGCCCTGGATTTGGTGTATGGCCCTCTTCACTGCCTGGCGTATTCTGATCACCATTTATTCATCAATTGTCAATGATATGGTGTTTGCCTATCACGTAGTTATGTGTCTGCTCTGGCTTCTGTTCATCGGAGGCAACATATTCGCATGGTTGGTTGTTCACTCCTTCTACCATGAACTGTGTGAGGTTACAAGGCTTGAAGATGTTGCCAGGGTGAAGGTAAGTTACATCTTTGCAGGGATGAAACTCCCATCATTGTCTTTTTCCTTCTGTGTAAAAAATGTTTTTCCATTCTTTTATATCAATGTTTGAAGAAGTGAAAGTAAATAAGAATCCAAAGAAAAATCTATATTGCTTTTCGTAATTAGGCTATGATGGAATGTGGTTTTCAGACTTTTGTATAGGAAATTCTCACTGACTGGCCTATAACCAGCAATTTGTTTTATTTACTTCCACTTTGTAATTAATCAACATGGGAAGAAAGATATTGCACTTTTCTTCATGATACTTTGTTTCTCTCCTGCATCCACCATTCTACCACTTGCATAAGTTTCTCTGTTAGTTATTGTAAAGATTGCAATAAACATACATAGATAAGCCAAGTTGAAAAATGGTTGAGGTTCAGAATAGGCAATA
>NC_051410.1:33430182-33430353 GCF_015228065.2 Penaeus monodon
AAGAAATACCATTTGACATCAGTTTCTCATAATTTTACTTATCCAGAATCTAGATTTCATGAATGCCTAATATCAGGAAATAAGGTCGTTTCTTGGTTTTAAACAGCATCTTGTAAACATTAAACATATCACAATAAATGTTTGGGATGCAATTTTAAAATTGATTAATGC
>NC_051410.1:33430769-33431129 GCF_015228065.2 Penaeus monodon
TCCTGGCAGCATTAAGAATATTTTTATTTTGTAAAATTTTGGATGGTTGGGTTAAAGAACCACAACATTTTTTTTCCCACCTGGCCTTATGTATAAAGCATGTTACCCTTATAATGAGTATTAAAGATTTATGAACATTCTTAGATAATACTTTTTGACTTATTTAAATTCTATAATTGTGAAGACTAATCTCTTATAAATTATATCCTTTTTTGTTATTGCTACTCAGACTATCATCTGTTTTTGTTTTTTTTTTTTCAAATTAGAAATAGATCATTTGTTTATTGATATGGTAGTACTTGGATAGTGTATCTACATAACTGTTCTTAGATATATAATTTCACATGGTTAGTCACCTAC
>NC_051410.1:33431164-33431233 GCF_015228065.2 Penaeus monodon
ATGGACCTTGTTTTGCTTGCATCTGTCACTTAGCTTTTTATGTCTGTCTCAATCTTTTGCTCTTTCACT
>NC_051410.1:33431271-33431777 GCF_015228065.2 Penaeus monodon
CTTTTGCACCCTGTTACAGATGGACACAATGAGCACGATGGGCTTCAGTTCCCGTCCCACCACTCCTGGCGCACGTTCCACCATTTCCACGCAGTTAGATTATAGAGTGTAGAGTGTAGAGTCTAGGTTAAGGAGAAAATGTGAATTGATGTGTAAATGATGCAGAAAGCTGTACTTTTTGCTGAAATTGAGTATGAGGAAGGAAAATTACCCATGGGAATTTATTTTCTTTATTCATATAATGATGATTTTTTTTTTTTTTTTACATGCTATGAAGTACTCATTGCAGATCTAAATTTGCAGATTTTATCTAATTAATAGTTCAGCAAATTAATTATTTTGTAAAAAAATTTTTACTGAGCACATTCCATGTTGTCTTTGTATTAGGTAGACTAAATAAAAGAAGGATATATAAATAAATAGTAGTATTCAGGTTATTTTCATACTTTCATTTTCAGTAATCAGTATTATATCTGGTTAAGTGATTCTATGAGATTGACTTCAGA
>NC_051410.1:33431804-33432424 GCF_015228065.2 Penaeus monodon
CTCATGCTGGTTCAAAAGTAAATCCTGTTATGATCTAGGCTAAACTCATGCAGAGGATATATTTCATAATTTTATTTTTTACTTAATATTTTTATTGTTTTTTTATCTGAATTTATTTTTTCATCCTATGTAAATATTGTCAACAAAAGTTATAATCTTCATGAACTTTCAGATGGAGACAATGAGCTCATTTACAGCCTCACGACCCACCACACCAGGGGCAAGGTCTGAAGTGTCATCCAAGATGATTGCTTAGATTCCATGATACATGAGTAGTTGAGGTTTTAGTGCTTTATAATTGTTTCAAAGTTACACTGGATGTGATGCATTTTATGGTTATACCTTGTGTAGAATGCTAAGGGATATTATTAGGTCTTGTGGGATTGTGATGCAGATTTTTACATTTTTTTTATACATATTAATTGATTTAGATTTGATTAAATCTAAATGACTCTTCTATAGTACTAGCTATTTTATTTACATGATCTTGTGAAGTTGTATTTGTAAAGTAACTGACTGTGCATAGGCCTGCACAATATACTTGTTAAGGGAATAATGAAGCCAGGTAATTTAAACCTTGTTCAGTTGCATTACATATGTCTTTTTAGCCTTTTTGATTA
>NC_051410.1:33432456-33433011 GCF_015228065.2 Penaeus monodon
AGAATCTGAAATTTTTTATATGCCAAAGTGAACATGTAACAGCTAGTGAGCCAAACCCAATATAATTATGTAGGCAGTTGCATTCATAACTTTCTTTCTTAAGGTTTACCAAAGATGGTTATTGTTATTGGGAATCTCATACAAGTAGTAAAAAAGAGATTACAAGTATATAAATATATGATGAAGGGCTACCTCTATTGCTGACTACTATGGTTCGCCTTGCTGTGTATATCAGCTGCCAGATTAGTGTTCAAGCTCTTAACATATTGTTACTAATGTGTGTATAGATGTAAATTATATGGTCTAACAGCCTTGAATATCCATGTTTACATTTGTAAAGGAGACATTAACTCCTCTTTTTTTTTTTCCCCTCTTTACTAAATTTATTGGTATTACAGGAACTTACATTCTGTAGGTATACCGGAATGTGCTGTTGTCTGTACTACATTTACACAAATATCAGTCTCTGAACCTGTAATGTAGATTTCAGATGAATATTATGGAATTAACCTTGGTTACAATTTGCCAGAAAAAAGACTGAAGAATTAATTAAGT
>NC_051410.1:33433045-33433918 GCF_015228065.2 Penaeus monodon
GTTTGTATCAGCAACAGTGGTAGCTTTCTTGTGGCCTGAGGTGGGTGTGAATGAAGAATGTCTCGGTAAAAGGTCCATGTGTAACTACTAAGCTGGCCATTATTTTGTTCAAAGTATTTTATTCAGTACTCTTCTTTGTTATGGTTAAATAGTTTGTACCATAAATATTTATGATCAATGAGCTGTAGATTTTTTTAAAAAATAGTGTAGCATTTACTTGATATCAGTAAAGACACAAAGGAAAGGTGTATTTTTTGGTAGCAAAATATTAAATGTTATTTTTTATATATTTGCTAACATACCTTTTATACATAGGAATATGAACACTTCATATTAACTGCATAAGTAAGTTTGAATCTCATGATAAATTGCTGTAAGTTCCAGTAAGCAACAATTCCACCTCATTATGGATGTGTTTTTAATTTAATTCTCTATGAAACAGAAAATAGTAAAGACAATTTGGTTTCTGAGTTAGCTAAATTTATTACAACTGTATCTGAACTATATATATATATATTTAATTTTTGAATGTGGTCATGAATTCTTTTGCATAAAAAGGTTGCATTGAGAATTACTTGGAACTATGAAGGAATTTACTTATTTGATAATATATAGATATGGTCAAGCATTTATATTTGTAAGAAAAACAAACAAACTTAGAGTTTGTACCTCTTGACAACTGATCCGTCCAATTGATCAATGGAATAAACAAAACATTGAAATATATTTTTGTATATATGTGTAATAAATATTTGGAAAGAGTTATGTACTTCAAATTCTTCACATCCTTTTTAGATAGAAAATATCTACTGTTACTATTATGTTTACTATTAAATGTTTACTGGTAGTGTTTATCTTATTGTTGGCAAACAG
>NC_051410.1:33434053-33434153 GCF_015228065.2 Penaeus monodon
AGATAGCACAACTAGTTGTGTCAGTAAAATGCTCCTTTGAATGGTATGTTTTATTTATACACACTGATCATCTATATTACGGACTGATGAGAGAGAACAA
>NC_051410.1:33435969-33436110 GCF_015228065.2 Penaeus monodon
ACTTAGACATCTGTAAGATGCTAGGGCAGAAACTTTCTAAGAGTATGCAGTCTATGTGATATCATTGGTTTTCAATGTTAATTTACATTCCAGGTTTTTCTCTGTTCCTCAGTTTTAGCAGAGAGTTGTGCTCTTAAACTG
>NC_051410.1:33441361-33442225 GCF_015228065.2 Penaeus monodon
GATTTGTTTTTATCAAGTTAAATGACAACTCTAGAGGGTAACTGTACATATTGCAACATGCACAGCGAAACTAGTGGAGGGCGAATCACCTGATTGCATACGAACCTGTCACTGCTTTAATTATATCAGATGTATTCGGCAAATCTTTCCCTGTGACTATTACATACCTAACAACATTGCGCAAGAAAATCCTCGAGAAACTGCACTTATAAAATACGTGCAAAAAATATAATCTCAGCTCCATTATCACTACCTCTCAATGAACGCCAGGGGAGCCGAGGAACACTGGCTCGGCACACGGGAGCAGCCTGCCACTGACGCCATGCCAGACGTTTACTGAATTCCACTTTATATTAAGTTACAGCAAATACTAACAGTATTGGAAAGGAAACGACGAACTAACGCTACGACAAGAATCATTTACAAATTCCTCGCGAACATGCGCAGGAATGAACGAAATCAGAATTTGAACGAATAGAATTGACTTTCATAAAACAAGAAAAAAAGACCCAAGGGTTTACGCTATTTGTCCTCTCACATCACGGTGGAGCAACTTAGAGCAGGTTAATTTTGAATATTTTAATAGGAATTTGGGTCTGAAAAAAGTAATTGTCAAGGCGATTAGAAATTAATCCAGGCTTTATCTTTTAATCCCTATAAAATTATTCCCTTTCGAACACGGGCTTTCAATCTCAATAATTATCAGCAGTATTAAACAAATCATAATTATAGCACCTGCCCAAGTTGTGCGGGCACTGTAAAAATACACGTGTCTTCATCTGAATGACAATATCCGTATTGGATGAATTAATTGAAAGATTACTAGCTACCCGCCATAGTGTAAGGGTCTATAATTAGCTATTC
>NC_051410.1:33442921-33443315 GCF_015228065.2 Penaeus monodon
TGTTCAAGAAGACACATAAAAACTACTTTGGAACAATACAAAAGATACCAATAATACCTCCCCCTTTAACAGTAATGAAAACGGTTGTCAGAAAATATTTTTGGAGATTATTCCGCGCGCACGAAGTAAGCGTAATTCCAACAAACATTTGAATGTGCTGCTGATGCCATAAATGCAAGAGTTCGGACGAAATGGCGGGAATTTCCTAAAATTAACCCTTTGTTTAGGGATTTCTCATACATTTAGAACGGTTCACCTTTTTCTAAACTTGTACCACGGAAAGTACTGTAATAAAAGAGTTATCTCGATATATGTACTATGGACTTGCGCTATCATTTGCTCAAAAGAGATTGGGTACTGTCGAGAGTAAAAAACAACGCATTATTTGGCGAAA
>NC_051410.1:33443611-33443893 GCF_015228065.2 Penaeus monodon
TTTCATATTCATGTATTGCCTTCGGATATTCATATGTATGGCGGAGCTTATTACAACTTCGAATGTGCCTGAACTGAATGCCGTTCAGTTCCTAGAGCCTAGAGACCCGTATAAGCCATACCTCTGCCATTTCATATTATGGATGATCACTATACTTAACAACCAAAGGAATGTATGATTTTGACATCCGTAGACCATCTTATAGCTACAGGATAATAACCGAAAGGCCCGGAGACCGTGTGTCGTGTTTAGGACATGCTTGTAATGTGCTCGAGGCATTTC
>NC_051410.1:33444885-33445320 GCF_015228065.2 Penaeus monodon
TTTCCTCCAAGATTTAACTACCTGACTATCCTTCGCCTCATCATCACCTAACTTTAACACATCCTTCAACATTTAATGCACTTTAATAAGCGTTTATTATTATTTTTTTTTTTTCATTTAATTTTCCGCTTGTCTACTTTTATAACATTTTGATTATTTCTTTGTCTCTGTTTTTTTTTTTCTACATCTTTCTGTCACTTTGTTTGTTTGTTGTCGCTTTTTGCTTCCATCTTCTAAGCGTTTTAAAGGGAAAAATGCTAGCAGTGTGTCCCGCATGTTAAGCTGAAGAAAGGTACAAGACGCGTCATAACAAAGGGAATCTCCTCAGGACACGCAGCTACAGGATATAGCAGTCTGCTGGAATTAAACAAGGAAGAACAATAGGTCACGGAGGTGTGGGTATGTACGTGCACGCACGCACACACGCATAAACCG
>NC_051410.1:33445396-33445923 GCF_015228065.2 Penaeus monodon
GGATACATATAATGACTCATATGTATGCGTACTTTGTATTTATTGTATTTTCTCGAGGTTAGCCTCACATTTCGTAATTCACGTTTCGTTTACACTTAACCTTTTTTCCCCCCGGAAGGTATGGAATGGGTTTTTATAAAACGAAAATGAAAAGCTAAAAGGCTGCGTTGCCAGAAGTCTTCAAGAACCGTGACATCTGTACCCTACTTGGAAGGTAAAAATATTTTACTCAGTTTATATAAGAGAAAAGCGGCGGTATATCTCCAGCAAAAATGAATTTCAGCAAAGGCTTCATCATAAACAGAGCGAAGAAACCCAGTCGGAATTCTATTGAACTAAAGATATAAACTTATTTTCGATTTTCTTAACTGCTCGACAAAATATATATGATGGTTTGTGAAAAAAATGTACATGTATTATAACACGAGTTTTTTTTTCGAACATTACGTTACATATGAATAACTTTTGAATCAAGCTCACAGTTAAACAAGCAAATCACTAAAATGACCTGAATGAAGCTCACGGTG
>NC_051410.1:33445964-33446040 GCF_015228065.2 Penaeus monodon
GTATTTTCCCGGTAGTTCCTTGTTGGGAGAACCTGTTTGAATAAAAGGCGAACGAAATCCCTTTTTTTATGTGTTT
>NC_051410.1:33446090-33446248 GCF_015228065.2 Penaeus monodon
AGATACTTCCCTTCATCCTAGCCATGAGGAGAGGACAATGTGACGTCACCTTCCCTTGAGAAATGCGCGAGTCAAGAGTATCACAAATAGCCACATCGTCTCCGTGTGATCCCGACCCGAGGAAGGTATCACAGAGGGGCTCGATGGCCCTTTGTCCG
>NC_051410.1:33446521-33447348 GCF_015228065.2 Penaeus monodon
CCTCCCGTTTCACTTCCTCAGCTCTCTTCCAGGCGCTCCCGTGTGACACTTCTCCGTCCTCGCCAGCTCTACAAGAACGGGCTGAATGTAGGTCTTTTCGAGGAGTAGCGCCGCGTCGTGTTCCCGCCGTTTCAGTTCACTCTGGACGCACGGACTCGTTTGAACTGTCGGGTGGCGGCTTCGTATGCAAGCCTGTTGTTTGGTACACTACAACAGGTTATATATACGCGTATTTCTTGTGTGTGTTTTCAGTGACTGCTGTAAAAAAAAAAAAAGAGGCTTCATCCTATTCGGTAATTGTAAAAAAAAAAGTTACTGGATTAACTCAAATGCACAAGGGATACAGCCAGTGCTATGTAGTTCATTAGAGACGAGACGGAATGAAGTACTTAACAAACGCAAGGATTTTGTTCATAACAAATACCTCACCCAATCGCAGACGCCTTAGATCCGCTTGCAGCCATTCTCGCATTCCAGAAGCGCATTTAAGTCCTCGTCGGTTCGCCAAGCTTTGTCTCCCTCTTCTCTGGCCATCAATCACCTTTCTGGAAGATAGAAAATAAAATATACAAGTTGACCAAGTTTTTTTTTTTTTCAAGAGGTCGGGCATTTATAGTCGATGGATACAATACTTATTATTGATCTGTTGGTCATTATTCTCACTGTCACATTTTGAAGTAACTTTTCTTTTATGTAACTTATGTAAAGGAAATTTTTTTTGTCTTGTAGTTTAATATGCATCTCGGTGTCGGTCATTTCTTAAAGAATAATGCAGCGCGTGTATAGTTTCGAGCCTGAAATTTGAACCAAGTTGCGAGGTAACTGAT
>NC_051410.1:33447924-33448072 GCF_015228065.2 Penaeus monodon
CCGCAAATATTCCTCGTGATTTTCCTGCACGGAAAATCTCCATTTGACCGCTGCATTACTTCTATGCTGCACCGTTATGGAAAAGCAATTTTTAACCAGTTTTTTTAATATAGCTAAAATTAGCTCGCGGTTCTTTGCAGTACTTTGT
>NC_051410.1:33448374-33449189 GCF_015228065.2 Penaeus monodon
CACCTCAAAACACATACATTCGTCTATATCCATGCCTTTATGTAACTTTGCGTGTGAGAGTATATGCTTACTCTACCCGTAAAGTGTATGCACAGACTGTTATGTTTAATACATTTGATATAGTGTCGTTTTAAGCCATGAAAAGTTATTCTGATCCTGCACACTCACACCCCGTCCTGCATATTTCACCGCGCACACGACCTGGCCTGCATATTCATAGTGGCAAGGTGTTTGCCCTCCCCACTGTGCGTCTCAGACCTCCATTCTTATCTCTAATCTCACATGAGCTTATCTAACCCTCAAGGAAGTTCGTAATGATTCCACAAGCTGGAGGTGTCTGGCAGCCATCCAGGACGCTTACACTCCGACCCCAACGTGGTTATGTAACAGTGTCCGGAGAGAATGGATGGCGCTCTCCTTCAGAGGTGACGAAGGGACCTCCAAGTGGATTCTGATAAGAGGCGGAAGAGGGAGAAAAGGATGGATGGAAGGAGGAAGGGGAGGGGGTGGGGGGAAGGGAATAGGAAGAACGGTAGATTGATCGAAGGAAGGGCGATGAGAGAGGTACTAAGAGGGAAGGATGGTAAAGGGTGGGAAGATGGGCGAAGACAAGAAAATAAAAGATGGGAGACACATGGACGGAAGAGCGAAGGAGGAAGGAAAATAAAAAAAGTGAAAAGGACAGACAGGTGGAAGGAAGGCTGGCAGATAGAAAGAAAGAAAGAATGACATTATATGATCAAAGCAAAGGAGTTGACAAAAAAAGACAACCAGATACTACATACTACATTTAAATAATCAGAAAAATCATGCAT
>NC_051410.1:33449492-33449897 GCF_015228065.2 Penaeus monodon
TCCCCCAACATTTCCGATATAACATACACCTCCACCCGCGCGCGACTATTTACTTTCGCTCACATGCGTAAATGTAAACTTTCCCTTTTCTTTCCGCTATCTACGAACTAACGAATACGAGCGACGTTCACACACCAACCCTGTGTATTTCGCAGTATGTATGCCAGGTGCCCATAGTTGCCATCTCCCTTCATGTGGTTGCAAATCTCCCTATGGTTTTGGGTGGTCGCCTTTAAGGTTGAGTTGCAACCCTCTGCTGCGTGTCTACCTCCCGTCACTTCAAAACACAAACTTCCCTTCAACAACGATATTCGATCGCTGCTGCCCACGAAACGTTATTTTCGGAAGGGGGGGGGGACATGAAAGAGAAATAAAACGAAGTATTTTTTGAGTATTGTTGTATGC
>NC_051410.1:33449941-33450022 GCF_015228065.2 Penaeus monodon
GATGAAAACGAAATGAAAATGATTTAAAATTTCGGGGAAAACCAGGAACCACCATCCGGCCAGAGGCGTATGTGAACGCAG
>NC_051410.1:33450201-33450374 GCF_015228065.2 Penaeus monodon
ATAGTAAACACGTGTGTCGATCCTCGCCTTCCCCGCGCTCCAGCCCTGCGTTCGTTTACTTGTTGATTACCTCAGAGAATTCCTCAAATGTTACGCTTCTTCCTCGCTCTAAATTTAGCCGCGCGATGGAACGAAATTGAGCGTATATTCCCCACCCCCCCTCTCTTTCTATT
>NC_051410.1:33450935-33451161 GCF_015228065.2 Penaeus monodon
CCGATCACTTGCCCCTTGTTTCCTTAAGTTTTCGCTCGTGTAAATAGGGGAGAACAGAGGGCAGCAGGGCCATGCGAGATGCTTCTTTGTGCGGTTCTGGAATAAGGCGGTGGTCGGGATCGCTTGTGCATTCGAGAAAAAATTCAAAATTCATATATTTTTTTCTTAGTTTAATCTAGCATAGACAAATATAAAATAAGTAGATGAATAACCGAGGATAAAATTA
>NC_051410.1:33451249-33451483 GCF_015228065.2 Penaeus monodon
AAATCAAGGTAATTCTCGTAAAGGAATCAGAATGCAACTGGAAATAATAGATCTGTGCAAGAACAGATTGCAAATAGGAGAATCAAAAGGGGTTAAGAGATACGTGGACTTTGCGCATCTTGAAGGATCATAATCACGATGTTGTTTGATCTTTGTGTCTGAAGACTATATTGCTAATAGAATCACCGAGACGTTTTTCAGAGTCTATCCTACCGTTTCCGCCTCTTGAAGCCT
>NC_051410.1:33451803-33452054 GCF_015228065.2 Penaeus monodon
AACCCATATTTTCGATAACTTCTAATTTCCTTTAATTCCTAACCCATATTTTCCATGCCCAACGCCGCGCAGACACAGATGATGTATATGAAGGAAATGGTAACTTAAACAGAGGCTTTACCATTTCTCGAACGAATTTTTTCCCCTTTCAAACCCTCCTCAAAGAATGCGAGGAAAGACCGCGCAAGAAACACAAATGATGCGTACTTACTGGAAAACATACTGTATTAAAAACAAAAACAAAAACGATG
>NC_051410.1:33452274-33452469 GCF_015228065.2 Penaeus monodon
AATTTATGAACGTTACCATCACCACAGTTAATTTTATTAGTTTGTCTTGCGGTTTTGTTAACTCCTGTTGTTACTTGTCGACATTACCACTAATTTTGGCATTATGACTACTTACTTGAATTTTAAATTGTAGAGGCATATATAATTCACATACACATGCATTTACAGACACCGACAGACATTCATTCATCTTTT
>NC_051410.1:33452629-33452954 GCF_015228065.2 Penaeus monodon
ATGCACTCAAAACATACTCTTCTCCCCTCACATACTACATACACACAACTCCCTTCCCCCATTCGACCATACCTACGCAAATACACATGTACATACCCCTACACCCATACACATCAACACAAATGATTTCTCTAATAAAAAGATTAATGCGCTGCCTCGGCCGTCATTCCCCATAAACCCCGAGCTAGGTCTACATCCGTTCCTTAGGCCTATGTCTCAACGTGTAATTGTACAATTTATACTATCACCCTCATGCGGCCCACAGTACTATATGGGCGGTGACCTTACAAGCTGATATTAGGGGCGTTTCATCTCTCCCTCATAG
>NC_051410.1:33453424-33454193 GCF_015228065.2 Penaeus monodon
GCTATAAACCCCATACCATACAATCATACTCTTAACATGACGTTCCCTTGTGAATGAACGACCACAAACTACGTTTTCTAGTAAAAGCAGGTTCCTCATTGGTTGAGATGAGGGAGAGGGAGGAGAGGGAGAGGGAGAGGGAGAGGAGAGAGAGAGAGGGGGGGGAGGAGAGAAAGGAAGGAGGGAGGGAGAAAGTAGTTAAAAAGGGAGAGAGAAGGAGGGGAAGAGAGAAAATGGAGGAAGGAAAACAACGGAGTGAGGAGATGAAGAAAGGTAGGAGAAGGGTAGAGAACGAGTGGCAGGGCAGAGAGGAAGGCGAAAGGTGCAGAGGAAGGGAAAGGGCAGAGAGGGAGAAGAGACACAAAGGGTAAGGGAAGGGGTAGAGAAGGACGGGATAGGTGCAGAAAGGAGAAAAATGGACAGAGGAAAAGGCAGAGAGTGGCAGGGAAAAGGTACAGAGTGAGGAGAAGGGCAGAGTGGGAGGGGAGGTGTAGAGGAGATGAGGGGGAGAGAGGGAGGGGAAGGAGGCGAAGAGGGGTCTGATCCGAGCGAGTCCAACTTCACCTTCAATATGCACGCCCCCCCCCCCCCCCTGTACGCCCTGGCTCCGCCGTTTGAGTTAAGATCTGAGGAAGGAGGAGGGAGGGGGGGGGGTGAAAGTAGGTGAGATATATACACATATAAAGGAAGACGTACAGACACCAACAGAAGGATGCACGCACTTGCACACACACGGACAATCAGAAAAAGAAACACACACACGTTTGTG
>NC_051410.1:33458280-33458386 GCF_015228065.2 Penaeus monodon
CGTTAGAGAAATAAAAAGAAAGACAAAAAGACAGGCACAGAGACCTGACAAGCAAAATTACAGAACAGGAGGGAGGAACAGAGGAGAAGGATACCAACTTGAGACA
>NC_051410.1:33458737-33458814 GCF_015228065.2 Penaeus monodon
CGCCCAAATATTGAGCGGGGGAGAGGTGCTAGCGGAGTGGCCCTGGGAGAAGTACAGAGGAGTGCCGGAGTAGAAGT
>NC_051410.1:33458875-33459047 GCF_015228065.2 Penaeus monodon
CTTAAAGCATGAGTGAAAGAGGGAAAAGGAGAATGGGAGAATAGAGTGGAGAAAAACAAACAAACTTCTGTAGCGAAAAAAATGAAGTTGTGCGACGGAGTTTCGGAGAAAGTAAGATGAAATAGAAAGAATGAAAGAGTAAACTGTATGGTGTGGTAAGCTTAAAGAGGGG
>NC_051410.1:33460386-33460832 GCF_015228065.2 Penaeus monodon
AATGACAGTGCCAGATGCTAACAAGACACCTCCGGAGATACCCTCAATATGCCATGAGCAACTCCCTGGTCTTCAAATCTGTTGCGTCAGAAACAAAAAGAGACCCTTTCAGACCTAAACAAAAAAAAGCACCAGGTTCATATGTTTCAGCCCGCAAACTCTCCGCTGGGTGCGGCTGAGTTATCCGCCTTTATCATCTATCTTCCAGTCGTGCATCGAAGAAAGCTGCTGGCCCACCATTTGGAAGGAAGAAAGAGTGATCCCTCTTCATAAAAAACAGTCAAAAACAAACCCTGAAAAACTACCGACCCACTCTCTTCTGCCATGCATCAGTAAGGTTTTTGAAAAAATATTGCTGAACAGCTCAGGGAAAACACCTGGAAAACCACAATCTTATTTCCATCAGACAGTTTGGCTTTAGATCCTTTAGATCGACTGCTGACCTT
>NC_051410.1:33461171-33462177 GCF_015228065.2 Penaeus monodon
CCTTTCTGTATCATTCCAGCGTGAGGATCATGACGCTGTAGCAACGAGTATGAATTCAAAGCAGCAAGCAATCTACGAATGGGGATCACAGTGGCAAGTAAGATTTGCCCCCAACAAGACCCAGATAATGGTTATATTCCGCTCTCCAGCTGCATCAGACGTCATGAAGGACAAAATCTTCATGAATAACATCGCCCTTCCACTCGAGGACTTTATCTCAGTCCTCGGTGTAGACATAGACAGTGGTCTAAGATTTAACAGGCACGTCAGCAGGATCTGCAAAACAGCTTCTTTGAAGGTGACAGCCCTTCAAACGCAATCCCACCTCTTAAATCCTCAGGGAATACTTACACTATACAAGTCCCAGATCAGACCCCATTTAGAATATGCCTCTTTGGGCCCGGTGGGTCTACTGCGCCCCCAGCCCAACAGGCTGGACAAAATTGAAAAACGGGCTCTCGGGCTTATCCAAGAAGCCAATCTTCGCCACATCGACGCGGGCTCTAACGGTGCTCCACAAGGCTCAGGTTCAGCAGGTGCCTCATCTAGCCAGCCTCCGTCTCCCACCCCACGGCCGAGAGAGAAGTACGAGAACGGTACAGTCTAATCGGCTCCTGGTGGAAGTTCCGAGGTCGCGGTCTAGCCCGCATCAGCGCACCTTCTCTGCCAGAACAGCACGTCGTGGAATGCATTCACATCCCCTATCGATGTCGCCGAAATGACCACGCAACAAGTGAAGACAGCGGCACACCGGTGGCGGTCGAGCAAGCCATCCCCCTCTTAACTTTTTTATATAACCTTATTATGTTTTATCCCACTTTTTTGGAACCTGTGTTAACTTAATAAAATAAACTGTTCATTTTTTATAGTGAAAATAGGTTGGGTTTCAAAAAAAGTTCCCGTAGATAAGTAACTTTTAACCCGCAAAAAGAAACCTAAATGTTTTTAAAAATTAAACTGGTTTCAACCTATGTAATTATCTGTATGATGACTATAAATAAAGATT
>NC_051410.1:33463353-33464405 GCF_015228065.2 Penaeus monodon
GTGAAAAGAAAGAACAATAATTTCAACAAAATGAGAATGAACGTGGCTTCAGACAAAGAATGCAAGTGTGATAAAAATCTAACACACCAACCATTAAACAATGAATAAAATAACGTAAATACATCGCATCTGCATTCACTTCAAATCCGAGACGTCACACACGGCACAGTTCGCGACGAAGATAGAAATGACAGGTGTAGTAAAAAAATGTCGGTAGATTTGCGTTATCCAAGTGACGCTTAGCATGCTTCGCTACTACATTATTAATATCGTCATGAGAAGTGTAAAAAGATACACAAAAAAACAACAACATAACACATGACAAAAACAGCGATACTAATTTCCTCGGGGAAAGCAGCGCCATCTGTAGCCTTCCAGGTAAGCTCATGGCTTTGTTTACATTGGAGATAATTCGGGACAACGAGGTTTATGAACTTTCCTTGGTTATACAATCTTTGACCTTCAATAGCACTACTATTGGGATCCCTACAGTTTTGTCTAACTTTTCTAACAACTATAAATACTGGTCTCAAAGTCTATGATATTATTATGAATGCATGACCGATCATTAAAAAGAAAAAAAAAAATGAACGCCAAAAAAGGATAAAAATCTCATAGAACGAAGGCAAAGGGACGTATTACAAACTACATTGAATCAAAAATATGCAAACGAGCCTGATCAACGTAATCATAAATGCACATGAAAGCTCCGGATACTTAACTCAAGTTTGTAATCTTCCCACTCCTACCAGCAGCTAAGCTTGGCCGCCAAAACAGCTGATTCTGACAGCTTACATTATTGGAACTTCAAAAATGCTAATAAATTGAAGAAATTCAAATAGTTGTAAAATCAAACAACTTGAACCTATAAGAGGAGATGAATTTAGTAATTAGTTCATCATAACGTAAAAAAATAAATGGAACCAAATAAATTAAAAACGTTGAAATAAGTAAATACAATACTTAGTATTGAATGGCCATGGAAATGGGGCTGTTCAGTATGGGAAATTAGGAATAAATGAAAAAAAAGGTCCATCCGGGGACACTACAAG
>NC_051410.1:33464816-33464944 GCF_015228065.2 Penaeus monodon
ACGAACCTCAGTGTGGCATGCATATATTATAGAAAGCATTCGACAGTATGCCGCACAGATGATCACTCAGATCACTATTCAAAGTTTCACTAGTTATTACCAATTTCATACGTGTTATCCCCCCCCCC
>NC_051410.1:33465313-33465394 GCF_015228065.2 Penaeus monodon
CTCCAGGAGACATTCGTTCTTTCCCAACATCCTCTACTTTATCTCCACTCCACAACTTTCTTCATCAACTACCCTATCATC
>NC_051410.1:33467027-33467098 GCF_015228065.2 Penaeus monodon
CGTCCTCCTTTGTGAATTTTGTTCAAATCGCCCTTGTTAATCCCTACCTTCCTGAACTGCTATACAACTTC
>NC_051410.1:33467268-33467522 GCF_015228065.2 Penaeus monodon
AGAACAACACTTCTTTCTGATGAGAATGGGAATCCGCAGTCTAACATATAAAACGACAGCAATTGGTTTACAAAAGTACCTGGGCAAAAATTGCAAGAGACTTCGAAATACAAACCAACATCAACGATGAACTACAAAGTCCTAAACAAGCAAAATAACGAAAACTAGACATAAGTATTGAAAAAGAGTGAAGAAAACTGGAGAATAAACCCTTCCATGGGCAATACCCACCCCTTGCACTAAACAGAGCAAAG
>NC_051410.1:33467653-33468167 GCF_015228065.2 Penaeus monodon
CCAGCTACGAAACTGTAGATCACCTAGTGCCAGGCTAATGTGCCCTGACTTCCAGTGACATGACAAGATAGGGCAATACCTCCATTGTGAAAATCTGCACAAGTGTCCCATTTCCTGATAAATGGTATGAACACAGTGGCAGAAACTTTCAAGTAAAAATGCCCGAAATGATAGTGAAAAACTCCAAAGTAACTTGCCTTCTCCGCTATAGAGATGAAAAAGCTGTCACATATAAAAGTAGAGAGAATGTGGCACCTCAGAACCACCATAGTGCCAAGACCTATGACTTAGACCTGTTTGAATAACATCATAAAAACACCCAAACTTAATCCCAGAAAAAACTAGCTATTTTTTATATAAAATAATATTAAACGGCACACCGTACATTTTACGAAAAAAACACGCTCTCCATTTTAAAATCTTATTCACTTATAATGCCCCTAATATATTTTTCGAACTTTTTCTTTAGTACTCCCAAAATTGGACATGAATGGCGATTGGGACGTTTGTACAA
>NC_051410.1:33468275-33468454 GCF_015228065.2 Penaeus monodon
TGCGTGTGCATGAATGCTTTTGTATTTTTTTATTACATTTCGTTGATAAAGAAGCAATGCCGCGGGGATAGATGTAATGCAAAACAGTTACTGAAGGATTAGCAGATTCCTTACCACTGCCTCAGGCGTTTAGGTTAGACCTGGCACTAGGATTGAAATAAACGCCAGTCAAAGAACAT
>NC_051410.1:33468709-33468947 GCF_015228065.2 Penaeus monodon
AACAGTTTAACAGACAAAATAGTCTCACATCCTAGTTAATAATCATTTTCCTTACTGTGACTTCTCTCTTACCCATCTCTATCCCTCTCCCCTTTCACCCTCTTCTTCCCCTCTTCTCCCTTTTACACATGACTGTGACAATGCTCCCTCACCTTCTACTGAGCAAGCGAACTGGAAGAAAATGCGAGGCGGGCAGCGGCGTCGGGCAGCGAAGGGTATCGACCCGGCGAAGAAGAGT
>NC_051410.1:33473944-33474606 GCF_015228065.2 Penaeus monodon
AGTATCTATATACTCATACATACACCCACACATATACCCTTTCATACGGGTAAATCTTAGTCGAAAGAAAAGGCGTTACTCTGATCATATTCACCAAAAGAACAATAAGACCATTCCCCTTTCTAAAGACGAACAAAATTACATGTTGTGTACAGAAAAAAAACTAACTTTCACATATTGGGTTTATTGAATTTGTGTATTCATTACATGTTTTACAATCCTTAGAATATTTAACTAGGTTAAATGCAAGGCATTGTAAAAAAAGTGGCGGTGAACATTTCTGAACATCTTATTTTAAAAGATCAAGAGAAGATAATGATATGACATATACATATAAAACCAGAATAAAAGAGCACATAAAAAATAATGAAGATTTCTATTTACTTTTAATCCAAAACTCGATCAAACGCAAGGTTCCTACTTCGCATATGATTAGGACCCGCAGACAAAGGCAAGTGGCGGATGGGAGAGCAGGTGTTAAAAGCGAATTTGCATCTCCTCTCTCCTCCTTCAGGTAGGTACCGAAGGAGGCCCTGCGGAAGGAGGAGGTTGTGAAGTAGGCGATTGTCCCTTCGTGGCACTGGGGTGATGGCACCTTTGGCAGCGTCTGAAGGGGCCTGAGAAGACCCTAGGGCGCTCTACACCTGTGTCAACACTATAGT
>NC_051410.1:33474786-33474961 GCF_015228065.2 Penaeus monodon
CCTGACGGCGGTCGTGGTGTCTTCAAGGCATTGGTTCTGTGGCGCGATTAGGAGCAAGTAGCAGCATTGGCGATGGGTAACTTAGGGCGAGTGAATATTCGCGAGTAAGTTCTGACCTGCCGTGAGCAACAGGAGAACTCAGTTACTTCTGCATTAACTGTGTATAGATGCATTG
>NC_051410.1:33476790-33476886 GCF_015228065.2 Penaeus monodon
TATTAATATAAAATGTTATATTATAAAATCATACATAAAATACAACATTTTATATGTTTTAAAATTTTATAAATAAAATTAATTATATAAAATAAA
>NC_051410.1:33476927-33476995 GCF_015228065.2 Penaeus monodon
GTTTATCCCTATAATTTTGTGTGTGTTGTGTGGGTGCATATATTTTATTTTATATAAAATTTTAAAAT
>NC_051410.1:33481511-33481665 GCF_015228065.2 Penaeus monodon
TTCCGTCCCTATTTCCGCATGGTGTTATGGCTTGTATACACGGCGCACCCAAGCCTCATTTCCCTCTCTGGCCGCGGGTTATCTGCTCCCCCCGACTCCCTCTTGTACGGCGAGGCACAAAGGGCGGGGAGAACCAGGCTTGATCTCACTTCGA
>NC_051410.1:33481703-33482261 GCF_015228065.2 Penaeus monodon
TGTTTTCTCCTTTTTCTTCATATTCTTTATTTTCTCTACCCTGTACGTTTCGTCACTTTTCTCTCTCTCTTTCGCCCTTCCCTTCCTCTGTATCTTTGTTCATATGTATTGTGTTTAATAACCCTCTTCTTCTAACCTTCCTTTCCTTTCTTCGCTCTTTGCTACGCTCCTCTCTTCGTTACTTATTCTTTTTTCTTTGTTTTCGTCACTGTTTCTGTTCCTTCCCCTCCACTCCTGTTCTTCCTCCTCTCTCCTTCTTCCCATTCTCTCTCCTCCCTTTTGTCCCTCTTACTTCCCTTCCCTCCTTCCCTCCTCCCCTCCTTCCCATCTCCCTTTCTCCCCTCATCCCCTCCCTCCCTCCTCCCTTTCTTCCCTCCTCCCCTCCTTCCCTCCTTCCCACCTCCCTTTCTCCCCTCTCCCCTCCCTCCGTCCTCCCTTTCTCCCCTCCTCCCCTCCTTTCCTCCTTCCCTCCCCACCAGCGCCCTCTCCTCGCCTGCCTCCCTCCGTCTCCCAACCCTACATGCTTCTCCTTTGTAGTGTTGTCTGAGCAAAAGAAGG
>NC_051410.1:33482764-33483078 GCF_015228065.2 Penaeus monodon
TCACGTGACTGACTTCAAAGAACATCCTCTAAACATGTCATCTGGTGAGACTGAGATTCTGGAAAAAAAAACGAAAAAAAAACATATTGGCTCTTGTAAAGTCGTTTCTGTGTACGTTGCGAGAGGGAAGTGGCCAGACTTGACTCTAGTAATTTGCATACATTATGTTACTTAGTCTAAGGGCTGTAACGTGAAGATACTTTGCTCATCTTGGTCACCGAATTGTGTGTGAGAGAGAGTTGGTGCTTTCATTATTTTTTACGTGCATCTATTATGACGGGAGAGGAATTCTTGTATAAAAGCATTATATCGTG
>NC_051410.1:33483927-33484010 GCF_015228065.2 Penaeus monodon
TTCCTCTCTACGACCCTGACCTAGCCTAGAGGTCTTGTGTTTGTCTTTTGATTGTTTTTGTATCATTTCACCATTGTCAAGGC
>NC_051410.1:33485123-33485212 GCF_015228065.2 Penaeus monodon
ACACACACATGACATCTTTCCTCCCCGACACCTAGCCAACCCCCAAACGATGGGGGAGAAATAAAGCTATAGATAAGAAAGAATAGATA
>NC_051410.1:33485261-33485440 GCF_015228065.2 Penaeus monodon
TAAACACGCTCTAAAAGAATGTAAACAATGAAGTTTTCTCCTCGATAGATTGGCGATCATTTTCCTCGTAAAATTCGAGATTGTGCGTGAAACCTTGAGATGGTTGGGGACCTGAGGGCGGTGCGGGAGGGTTCGCCATTGTGATTTGTTTTCTGCCTCATGTAATGTGTGGGTAGTCT
>NC_051410.1:33486149-33486222 GCF_015228065.2 Penaeus monodon
TCACCTCAAACTTTTTTTCTTGTCCCCTTTCCTCAACTCCTTTTTCCACTGCAGTCCCTCCCACCCTCTTTTT
>NC_051410.1:33486656-33486917 GCF_015228065.2 Penaeus monodon
CGCCGGGCTTAACATCGGGTCATCCCAGATAGCGATAATAGCACTGTCATCTTTACTGCGCCGAAGACCAGCCGTATAGGGAGAGCAGCAGAGGGTGGGGGGGGAGTGCAGGGCTGCAGGAGGGAGGGGAGGTAACAGGGTAGAAGGAACGTGGATGGGTAAGTAGACATGGGATGGCGAGAAAATATAAGAAAAGAAATAAGGGAGAGATGATGTCGGAAATTACGAAGGGATGTGATTTATACATAAGGATATGAATGA
>NC_051410.1:33488079-33489328 GCF_015228065.2 Penaeus monodon
AGAGCAAGGGAGAGGCAGCAGCAGCATCCCAGCTGATCTTACTCTACTATCACCCTCCTCTTCATCTCCAGGCTGAACGCACCCTCTTCAATACATACTTAAAAGCTCCCCCTTACGTGAGTTTATATACATGCGCATTTTTTTATATATTAGACTTTTAGCCCGTGAGAGATATTACAATTTGTACCACGATAGTACCACGATGGCACATAAAGAGGTGCGGGGACCCTCCAACTTTAAAACAATATTGCTTAAAGCTACCTGCTCACCCGTTTTGTACTTTGTCCAAACTAGAGTGTAGTCTACTACTCCCGCCCTATTGGCCTCTCGCTGTTGATGTAGCTGTTATCCTTCGTGTTATTTCAGAGGCCTTGTTATGGCTTCGATGCTGTTGGTTAATTTCACATTCTTCTTCTTTAATGATGATCGACGGTGATGATGAGTTACTATCATCTTTGTTCTAGTTTTTATGTTAAATAGTGGTAGGAATGCGTGTGCAAAGGTGCTCGCAGTTCGGAAAAAAACAGTGACACGCGAAAACGACCAAAGAATTAATCGACAGAACAGAATGCTTGCATAACTAATCATATTCTGTGATCCATCTCACCGCGACAAGTGAAACATGTTCAAATTTGAACCGAAAGAGTATCACTTTACCTTGATCATGATATAAGTCTTGTGAAAAGCGAGGATTCCATTAGATGGCTTACTCCAGCGCCGAGGGAAAATGTATTCACGTGCTGTGCAAATTGTTCGGATAACTCAAGCTTTTCATCAAAGGTTTTCCACATTTCCTGTAAATAGTTTGAGTTTTGTAAAAAGAGGAAGAAAAAAAGAAAACACCATAAACTTTTTTTTTATCGTTATACTGGAAGAAAATCGTAAATTCTCGTTACATTTTCTCATTTCTACTTAAAAGTAATCGCTAGTGGTTTAAATGGAAAGAGAAAGTGAAAAGAGAGAGAGAAAAAAACACCTATATTTGTGTTCATATGGTGATGCAGTTTCATGAATCCGCACATTCAGTATCATCAAATAAACAAATAATATAAGGTCTTTTATGTAGTAATAGACTGGTTGTTCACCCTCTAAAACTGAGTGCAATATTCTTTTCCATTAAATTCACAAGAAAAACGGTAATCTTCTAGTACAGTCTGTTATCTAAAATAAATTATTCTCGAGACTGATAGAATTCAAGAACACACATTTTCATATCGGAAATTAAAATATATACGAAAATGGGAAATCA
>NC_051410.1:33489377-33490089 GCF_015228065.2 Penaeus monodon
TCGATAGATAGTGAGAAACAGAAACAAACGGAAATGATTACGTTCCGAATTAATTCTCTCCATTTTTAACCGTGGGATTTCTATACAAACTGTAGCGTCAATACTGGTGTCTATTTATTATGGACAAAAGAGATGTGAACATTCCCAAAGGTTTAAAGAATAAGGCATATTGGCCCTCTGTGTAAAATCTAACACCACTTTTCAAAAATTCAAAAGGTCACAAAAGGGAATTTTGGGAAAAGGAATAATATTCCCTTTCTCGTAATATTACCTTTCTCGTAAAAGGGGTGAGAATCAGCACTTATGCCAATGTGGTTCAAGGTAACTTTTATTCGATGATAATAATTAACTTTATAGTAATAACATCATGCATGGCTGTTTAGAAAGGCCTGCATATCTGTCTGTTGTAGAGTCTTTCGTCGTGAAACCCGTTCATGTTAAAAGAGATGGTATAATTCGTTTAATCAATTGCGTAGTACGGACTTGCAACCACCGGGCTTTTATTAGAAACTGAATCTTTCGGGCCTGAATTTTATGTGGATTCCCCACCATGGTCGTCACTATACAGCTTATCCTAATATTCTAATTCAATCGAAAATCTGGATAGCTCTGGATATTCCTCGTGTAATGGGGCTATATTTTTGCGATTACGTTGGCAAATTGTTTTTCATTTCTTATTCCAGTCCGTCTTTATGCTACCCTGTCTATTGCG
>NC_051410.1:33494155-33494814 GCF_015228065.2 Penaeus monodon
CTGCAATGAACTAGAAATTCTTATCCATATTTTCAGTCTCTGGAAAAAGAAGAAAACCATTGTGATTCGCCAGATTTTTTATACTATATAAGGGCTAATGAATTTTTTAAGAAGCACTTTCAACATCTTCCAAAATTATATTATTTGGTTACAGTCTGAGCGAGCATTTAGACGATACTTTTCGTACGAAACAAAAAAGTGAACATGGAGTAGATTATGGACGAACATTTTATTTTATCTCTTAGTTTAATATAAGAGAAAATTATAGACTAATTCATGTATAAAGAATTATGTGACAAGTCATAACGACTGACAGCGAGTATCAAATTAGCATAATGATTTTAATTGCAAGAACTGCAGCAATGTATCTTACAATTCGCAAACTTGTCTAAACAATGGGTGATGATAGTCAGTATATTAATCATTACAATTTCACTTTAGTGTTTTCTGAATAATATAGCGATAGTTATGGTGGATAACGGTTGTGACAGTCGTTGATATTAGATTACTTCAACTCGTTATGATGGCAAATCTGGTAGCAAAGATGCACAATGATGGCAGGTCCAATAACGATATCGATTTTAATGTTTCTAGTGAAAGCAGACTGTAACAGTGGAGTCAGTGGAGTGTAGGAGCGACGGGAGAGGGGGGAGTAAAGG
>NC_051410.1:33495196-33495357 GCF_015228065.2 Penaeus monodon
GCAAGGGCCATCTGGAGGTGACGGAGGCAGGAAGCCCTAAGATATTGATGGGAGAAAGCTGGCCACTCCCCCTCAGCGCCGAAGACTCCGCCAGGGTGACAGCCTCGGGTGACGGGTGACGGGGCACGCCGCTCACTCGCCGCTTCGCCGGGACACGAATT
>NC_051410.1:33498857-33498951 GCF_015228065.2 Penaeus monodon
CAGATTTCATCATGCAAAATAGGTGTAAACATAAGCCACAGCTATCATTTCTTTCTTTTCCTGAGATCAGATAAACGAAAGTTTTACTACAGTT
>NC_051410.1:33499030-33499279 GCF_015228065.2 Penaeus monodon
TCGGTATTGCTGACTTTGACGACAATGATTATAACAACAGCAATAAATAATACATATGAATGATAGCACAATGTATGATACGTATTAATGATTATGAATAACCCGCTCTCTGATCGCGCTAAGGCCTCACAGTTCATCAGAATTACGAACCAGGGAATGAGTGTACAGATGCTATCATAGGTAGTTTGGCTGATATATCCAGGCGATCTTAATGGCCACAACGTTAGAGAAATGAATGGGGCGGCAAAG
>NC_051410.1:33500206-33500376 GCF_015228065.2 Penaeus monodon
TTCCCTCACACACAATACAGAGCACCTAGTGTACTGGAGTGGCCAGTTACAAGATTAATGGGTGGCTATAAGACAATAAACCAGTTTTATGATTTTAAAATGTTGTATTGCAGTTGGAGATGTGACAGCTATATGAGATGACAGCTACACAAGTGAGTGTGGTCGAGTAT
>NC_051410.1:33500597-33500742 GCF_015228065.2 Penaeus monodon
CATACATCCTGTCGTACTCACAAATACATACTACCACACATACACTTGATATTACGCATGTAATTACGCACATGACGCACATGCTAATACCATAAACACGAAGATTCTTCAGCTCTCAATCCACATACACTGTTACAGTACATAT
>NC_051410.1:33502819-33505010 GCF_015228065.2 Penaeus monodon
CAGACTTACACGCAAGTGATCCTTTAAACGCAGCAACCTACTTAGCGACCTGGGACCAAAAACGCAGAGATAAAGCACTGGCATCATGAAATTGCTGTTGTATTTCTTCCTGGGGCTGCTGAGTTTCGTCGGCCAATCAACAGCCGTCAGCATCTGTAAAGCGGGAAAAAATCGAGCCATTTCCAGTCCTTGGGTCCGGAATAAGTGTCGGCCTCGTGCCCAGGAGCTGTTGAAGTGCAAGCAGACGTTCAAACGCGGCTACTGTCCCTCCTTCTGCGTCCCTCACAACAGGCAATCCACTTGCAGGTGCAGGAGTGGCAGCCCTGATAACTGTGTTATCGAAGGATATACTCCGGGATGGACTGGACTTCGCGGGGAAATAAAAGCTCATCATTGCGCAGACTGTGACTCTGCCTTTAACCTTCCCTGCTAAAGGTATTCACCCCATCGTATGTGCAACAGGAAAGCCGAAATATTCGTCCATTGTCTCACCTGGGAAGAGTGTTCAGAGGAGCGACAGTTTCCCGATAGTGTTGATAGGCGTCCTTGTCCCAATGGTCGCCACGGTCCTGTGTGTGCGTATGAAGAGCCGAGGAGGAGACATTTTCGTGTGCAGCTCTTTCGATTGGCTCTCCCGCAATGAATCCAAAAACTTCTCCATTCCCCTGGGACGTCCGGCACTTGTGAAACTCGAGTTCGACTGGTCCTCGTGGCGCCACAGGGAAGACCTCACGACCTCGTAAATCCGGCTCGTTGCTAGTTCTGGCAGTGCTTTGCAAAAAGCTCCGTGCATAGAAGTGAGTGCCAATAAAGGTAAAATCTAATGTACCTGGAATATCACCTACCACGACATAGGCACTTAGATGTTTCTCGTCAACTTCTCCTTCCCGCACGACCACACTTACACGACCTTCGGCGACATTCTGCATCGTATCCCCATGCAGGGCCGTGTGCTTTCTTATCCAGTCGTTGTGACGAAGGGAGAAGACGAATGCTATGCCGTCGGCGCTGAATTGCGAGGAATCAGTCAGAATCCCGAAATAGAGTTTTTATCACGAGCGGAGTCGAAAATTGCTGGTAGAGGGTTATTTTTCTCCCCCGGAAGCCTGTGCTGTTTCTCTCAGCTCAATAGAGTTCTGCTGGGCCGTAAATCATGCCCCATACATCAGCTGGCAAAATGCAAGCTTAGAGTATCCACTCCCTATGAGCTGTAATGATGTTATTCTTAACTGTGAAGAAATAAGTCAAATGCCAAAAAAGACTGATTCTTGAAGCGTTTTCCCTCAGCTATGGGTTTTTACACTATACAGTATGGCATCAGCCTCAACCGTGACCCTGATCAGGGCCTGTCATTCAAAAGTGTACCACTGGGTACGTCACGGTTGCTCCATCGCCTCTGCGTGTGGTAATTAAGGGAGGCACTTAACGTGTGCACATTAAGGGAATGCCACTTAAACTTGAGCTTCTGGAGCGATTGACCTCGACGTGCCCGCAGGCCACGCCACGAATTACCTCACATACTCTTGGTCCTGCACCACCATGGACAGTCAGTCAACTGCATGCTAGAGTCAATGGAAGATGATTCTCGTGTGGACCGACAGCGGCACACAGTTGATAGTGACGGATGGTGAGTTTGACCCAAATTTTGAGTATAATTTCACTGTTAGTGTACGAGACATTCGGATGGAAGTGGGTCGCAAGTCCGTGGAGTACACGCAAAACTGTAAGAGTTGTAGATGAACCGATCCCCGTTATAACCATCACCTGCGACAAGTACTGCGACAATCACTACATTCATCCGGGCGACAGGTGGGTATTGCATGCGAATTGTGACTCCTGCCTGGCGTACCCAGTGCCCGTGTTTTACCGCTGGATCATAACTAGGACAGGCGGTCCTCCTGACGAATTTAACTGGGCCAGCTCAACAGAGGCGGGCACGAACGAAGGGGAGAACTTGAGGACCATTGAAGTTCTTCCGAACATGCTGAAACCCGGGGCCGAGTACAAGGTGGAAGTGATGGCGAAGTATGAACCTAAAACAATGGAGGATTATGAAAACCTTAGAGCTTTGGGTAGAAAGTCACTAGGGTGATGAACGGGAAGGAAACGGTGAAAAAAAATAAAAGAAATAAGAAATTAAAATCAAAAGCACAAACACATACATGTGTAATACACACATGTGGGTATCCGG
>NC_051410.1:33505457-33505573 GCF_015228065.2 Penaeus monodon
CGGTATACACGGGACAAGTTTGTAGTCTTCAGTTGGCCCTTCAGTCCCTCTTCCCTCTTTCTTCTTCTCTTTCTCTCTCTTTGCCATCCCTTCTTTTCTCTTCTCACCTCCCCCCA
>NC_051410.1:33515618-33517715 GCF_015228065.2 Penaeus monodon
AGTGATCCTTTAAACGCAGCAACCTACTTAGCGACCTGGGACCAAAAACGCAGAGATAAAGCACTGGCATCATGAAATTGCTGTTATGTTTCTTCCTGGGGCTGCTGAGTTTCGTCGGCCAATCAACAGCCGTCAGCATCTGTAAAGCGGGAAAAAATCGAGCCATTTCCAGTCCTTGGGTCCGGAATAAGTGTCGGCCTCGTGCCCAGGAGCTGTTGAAGTGCAAGCAGACGTTCAAACGCGGCTACTGTCCCTCCTTCTGCGTCCCTCACAACAGGCAATCCACTTGCAGGTGCAGGAGTGGCAGCCCTGATAACTGTGTTATCGAAGGATATACTCCGGGATGGACTGGACTTCGCGGGGAAATAAAAGCTCATCATTGCGCAGACTGTGACTCTGCCTTTAACCTTCCCTGCTAAAGGTATTCACCCCATCGTATGTGCAACAGGAAAGCCGAAATATTCGTCCATTGTCTCACCTGGGAAGAGTGTTCAGAGGAGCGACAGTTTCCCGATAGTGTTGATAGGCGTCCTTGTCCCAATGGTCGCCACGGTCCTGTGTGTGCGTATGAAGAGCCGAGGAGGAGACATTTTCGTGTGCAGCTCTTCGATTGGCTCTCCCGCAATGAATCCAAAAACTTCTCCATTCCCCTGGGACGTCCGGCACTTGTGAAACTCGAGTTCGACTGGTCCTCGTGGCGCCACAGGGAAGACCTCACGACCTCGTAAATCCGGCTCGTTGCTAGTTCTGGCAGTGCTTTGCAAAAAGCTCCGTGCATAGAAGTGAGTGCCAATAAAGGTAAAATCTAATGTACCTGGAATATCACCTACCACGACATAGGCACTTAGATGTTTCTCGTCAACTTCTCCTTCCCGCACGACCACACTTACACGACCTTCGGCGACATTCTGCATCGTATCCCCATGCAGGGCCGTGTGCTTTCTTATCCAGTCGTTGTGACGAAGGGAGAAGACGAATGCTATGCCGTCGGCGCTGAATTGCGAGGAATCAGTCAGAATCCCGAAATAGAGTTTTATCACGAGCGGAGTCGAAAATTGCTGGTAGAGGGTTATTTTTCTCCCCCGGAAGCCTGTGCTGTTTCTCTCAGCTCAATAGAGTTCTGCTGGGCCGTAAATCATGCCCCATACATCAGCTGGCAAAATGCAAGCTTAGAGTATCCACTCCCTATGAGCTGTAATGATGTTATTCTTAACTGTGAAGAAATAAGTCAAATGCCAAAAAGACTGATTCTTGAAGCGTTTTCCCTCAGCTATGGGTTTTACACTATACAGTATGGCATCAGCCTCAACCGTGACCCTGATCAGGGCCCTGTCATTCAAAAGTGTACCACTGGGTACGTCACGGTTGCTCCATCGCCTCTGCGTGTGGTAATTAAGGGAGGCACTTAACGTGTGCACATTAAGGGAATGCCACTTAAACTTGAGCTTCTGGAGCAGATTGACCTCGACGTGCCCGCAGGCCACGCCACGAATTACCTCACATACTCTTGGTCCTGCACCACCATGGACAGTCAGTCAACTGCATGCTAAGAGTCAATGGAAGATGATTCTCGTGTGACCGACAGCGGCACACAGTTGATAGTGACGGATGGTGAGTTTGACCCAAATTTTGAGTATAATTTCACTGTTAGTGTACGAGACATTCGGATGGAAGTGGGTCGCAAGTCCGTGGAGTACACGCAAACTGTAAGAGTTGTAGATGAACCGATCCCCGTTATAACCATCACCTGCGACAAGTACTGCGACAATCACTACATTCATCCGGGCGACAGGTGGGTATTGCATGCGAATTGTGACTCCTGCCTGGCGTACCCAGTGCCCGTGTTTTACCGCTGGATCATAACTAGGACAGGCGGTCCTCCTGACGAATTTAACTGGGCCAGCTCAACAGAGGCGGGCACGAACGAAGGGGAGAACTTGAGGACCATTGAAGTTCTTCCGAACATGCTGAAACCCGGGGCCGAGTACAAGGTGGAAGTGATGGCGAAGTATGAACCTAAAACAATGGAGGATTATGAAAACCTTAGAGCTTTGGTAGAAAGTCAATAGGGCTGATGAACGGGAAGGGAAACGGGTG
>NC_051410.1:33518092-33518270 GCF_015228065.2 Penaeus monodon
AAGCTTTCCCGCGATTTCGGTGGAGATAAGCTCTTGAAAATCAAACTGTTGGATGAAAAGAGACTAGGAATCAGAGAGGTACTGTATAAATCCTACCTGACTTACTACGATATCTAAGAAAACCAAACTGTCACCCTTGGATATAAACATAAAGTTCTTATGGTTCTACGATTTTTCA
>NC_051410.1:33525417-33526538 GCF_015228065.2 Penaeus monodon
TTTCTAATTATCTAATTATCTAAGTCATCGCGCGCCCTGAGCATAAATGTTTCGGGCGTTCAAGAGACGAGAGGACTCTGGCAACAACAAGCGGCACTCTCCCTCTTGGACATCATCACTTAAAGAGGTAAATAGAAAAAGAGAAACCTTTACCTTTTTTTAAATTTCATAACTCGTTGACCTACGACATAGTGTCCAAGCCACGCACTGGTACTGCCTCATGTTGTCAACAAAATTTTTACATCAGCAAAGTGTGCGTTGAGGGACAGAACCAAATAGAAGAGAGACCGTGAAGAAATCAGGTATTCTGTCTTCTGCCTTGGCAGGTCGTCTGCAGAGTCGAACTATTGGGCATAGGAAGACACTCGGAATGGAAACGTTATGCCACAAGGCTGCTTAGGCATGCTACTCTCAGGGGCGAGCTTATTGATATATAAACATAAAATCAAAAAGAAATCCTCTTATGGAGGCCTACAACATATACCGAATTCTACAGAAGGCAAACCCAACGTGAAGAGAGAGACATACATACAGACAAGCAAAACGAAGACGTTCCTCGAGCACGAGTCGACAGCAAAAAGTGTTTAACCAAACATCAGCTCTATGGCCGAGTGGTGGCGCAAATACAGGATATCTGGTTACGGCTGCTAGCAGAGTGATCACTTGTAATAAGTTGAAAAAATCGTGAACATTATTCTTGCCAGCTATGGTTTGACTAGACAAGTAAACAGTATCTGCACATGGCGTTTTTGTGAAAGTATTTCTGCTGGCAAGGTGTCGCTCTAGAATGCATTTCTAGGGGAATACATAAGGCCCTGAAGAAGAGTGATCCATTTATATCTACTGACTCATGGCTCCACGAGACCTGCACTGACCTACGAAAAGCAAACAAACAGGTGAGAGCAGTAGAGCTGGTCGCGACCCCTATGACAGTATAGAAATTACAGTGGAAAATCTCCACAAAACTGAAATTCATTGCAAACAGGAATATTTTGTGTCATAGTCTCTCTTACAATAACCATGTTATGAAGTTCTTGACATTTTCTCGTTATGGAAAAGTTCCATTTCTATTGTGTTTTTGTTAGAGAGAGAGACATGGGGAGATAAATGTATAAATAAAT
>NC_051410.1:33526595-33526680 GCF_015228065.2 Penaeus monodon
GCAAGCGAGCGACGGATGAACGCATACGAGCATCAGCGAGGAGGGCGTAGCACGAGAGGGGAAAACGCCCGGGGGGGGGGGAGGC
>NC_051410.1:33526810-33526944 GCF_015228065.2 Penaeus monodon
GTTTAGGATGGTAGCGGAGTAGGTGTGTGTGTGTGTAGAGGGGGTACGGATTGTGGAGGGAGGGGGATAGGAGGGTTGAAAGGGGGTTGTGTGTGTGGGGGGGGGGGTCAGCGCTGTGCGTATGGCAGGTCGGT
>NC_051410.1:33526984-33527363 GCF_015228065.2 Penaeus monodon
TAAACTTCACGGCAGAGTCTCGGCGTCTCTCTGACCAGCTCCTCACAATCGACGTCGCGACTCCACACACAGGAGCCCTCAGCGGAAGACCCACCACACACCCTCCCTGGCCCACCCTGGACCTCACATTGCCGCCTGCACACCCGCTACACCAACACACGCACACACACGCCCAAGGACTCACGCCCACCTGTTCGTCAGGGTCTCAGGTAAGTCTTAGGCAATCCACAGGTGTTTTTTTTTCTCTTGCCTACGTTTGGATTCTTCTTATCGGTCTTATTTACAATCTTTATCGGGATTTTCTGTCTCTCTTTCCGTTTTTCCTCTTTTATATGTTTTTTCTCCATACCGATCTATCTCTTCTTTGCGCTCTTGGCTA
>NC_051410.1:33527837-33528339 GCF_015228065.2 Penaeus monodon
AAGGCAAAATCGTTTATGAACTCGAAAAACGAATGTGGAAATGCTGTGTGTTTGAAAAAAAAATCGTACATGACTTATTTCCTTCGTCTCGTTACCCTCAGAAAGTGGCAAAGAGAAAGGTAATCATCACAGAACCATAATGATTATCCTCAATTTCTTCCTAAATGTGAAATCTTAACATTCCTTAACTCCCACCCTTTTTCCCCCTACAACAAACTCACTCAAACTAGCAAAAACAATTCATTCTTATTGCGATTAGTAATAGGCACGCGGAAAGTAGTTATTTGTTGTTATTCGTCCTAGTCCTTTTTGCCCACCACCCTCCCCCCTCATCTACCCCTCCCCCTCCTATTCCCCTCACCTTTCCCCTCTCCTTCCTCCTTGTTACCTAAATTTCCGCCAGACAACGATTTTTCTCTCCTCTCTTAATTTTCTTGTTTTTCTAATCATTTCGAACAAGAAAACGAGTGTCTTTTTAATGTCCCACTTCCCTTCTTCGTTT
>NC_051410.1:33528606-33528839 GCF_015228065.2 Penaeus monodon
TATCTTCTGCTTTTCTGTGGACATTCGAGGAGTAGGAAAGATTTGGCCGGAATTAGGCCTAAGGAACAACTGTTTCTTGCGAGGCCTATTTTCTAATTTAATGTAATGCCTCAACCAACGCCGACGGAGATCTTTTCCAAGTGGGAGGTTTTTAATATGCTAACACTACATATTTTTTTTCCTGTCAGGGGTAGGGGGCCAAAATGAGATGGGAAATATATCTACTAAGAAGC
>NC_051410.1:33529736-33529906 GCF_015228065.2 Penaeus monodon
GAAGAAAAAGAACAATTGAAAAGATTCATGAAGCGAACAAGAAGAAAAGGAAAAGGAAAATAATTAGGGACCTCCTCCAACTCGCCTACAAACCCCTCGTGGGATGTTCCTTGAGGGCGAGGAGGCGCGCTGGGTCTCTCGGCGCGGCGTCTCCAAACTTTGACGGCGAC
>NC_051410.1:33530027-33530106 GCF_015228065.2 Penaeus monodon
TGCCAAGGACGCCCTCAGGTGACAATGGTTCAAGGGTGGCGGGGGCGTCTTCTACCCTCGTCAGTCCCCGCACCTATTC
>NC_051410.1:33530552-33530722 GCF_015228065.2 Penaeus monodon
CAATCCCCTGCCCTCATGCTCTCGCTGCCATCCCTCTCCCGTTCCGTTCCAACCCGACTCTCACTCACGCAAGTGCCATTAATTTATTCATACTGCAATAATAGGCTCTACTTTCTTCTACTCTTATTTCTGTTTTCTGAGATCCTCTTCCCTTCCCTCACTGACTTTTT
>NC_051410.1:33531096-33531456 GCF_015228065.2 Penaeus monodon
CTGGAAGTTCTCTGTATTAGAGAGCCAAACTCCGCATATATTTTGACATTTGACAGCCTTACTGCCGAATGACCCGTTATGACCTTAATACACTAACAACCACATCACGACTTGTTACAACTCTCGTTAAGTTCGTAAATAATTGATCGTCACCACTTGTACCATGCTGCGATTGTTCTAGAAGGAAGAAGAAGAAATAGCACACACAAAAAAGAAACCATACCTGTAGGAAATGGAACAGACAGTGAAAAATAAGTGGCGAGTCTGGAAGAAACACAACACGAGATGGAATTAGCGGCTGCGTCTCATCGACCCCTTTGTACGGTGGTCACATTGCCTTTCTTCTCCCTTTTGTATATA
>NC_051410.1:33531579-33531807 GCF_015228065.2 Penaeus monodon
TCCCTTTACGTCTAATGTACCTGTCTTTCTATTTTTTTTCTTCTATTTCTATTCGATTTTTTCAACACTTTATACTTCTTTCATTCTTTTAATTTTTTTTTTCATCTGTTTACTTTCTTGCACCATTCACTTTTTTCCCATTAGCATTTTTGTTTTTAATGTCCCCATCCTGTCTTTCTTTTTTTCTCTCTCCCTTTTCTCTTTCTTTTCTCCACCTATTCCCCTCTA
>NC_051410.1:33532214-33532896 GCF_015228065.2 Penaeus monodon
TTGTCTCTCCCTCCCTCCCTCATTCTCCCCCTTCCTCCCCTCCTTATCCTTCTTCTCCTCCGCCCTTCACCCATCAGCGCTTACCTCCTCTAACTTTCTTCCTCTCCTCTATTCTCCTCCTTCCTTCTATCCTTCTGCTACTCCCTTATCTGTTCCCCTCCTCTCCTTCTCGTCCTCCTTTCTCCTCTTCCCCCTCATCTCCTTCTCCTTCTTCTCTTCCTCCCTCTCTCTTCCCTTCAATACCCTCATCGCTTCTTCCCCTTCATCACTCTCCTCTCCTCCTCCCCTTCAACGTCCTCCCCTCTTCCTTCCCATCAACCCCCTCCCCTTTTCCTCCCCATCAACCCTCTCCCCTTTTCCTCCCCATCAACCCCCTCCCCTCTCTTGCCCCTCAACACGCTCCCCTCTTCTCTCTTCCTCCCCTTCAACGCCCATCACTCTTACTCCCCTACCCCCTTCAACGCCCACCCCATCCTCATCAACTAACGACGTTTACCCAACTGACGAAAATCGGTCTCAGGAGCTGTGGCGTCGCCGTCATTTCGCCTCATCTGATTCGTAATTAGTTTTTGAATGCGCTCATATTCCCTGTGGATCTTCTGTGGGCCTCTGCGTATCGCCCTTTGTCTTCTGTTGCCGTGGGGATTGTCTAAGAACGGGTAGATGTGTATGTCTTTAACTC
>NC_051410.1:33532926-33533066 GCF_015228065.2 Penaeus monodon
GAGATATAGTGCAGAAATATAATTATGGAAATCGACATCTGGATTATATAATTTGGGAATTTAAAGTAGTCAGGGATCTGATGCATTATCCGAAGACTATGTTGCCAGTTTAGAACCATTTAGAAAAGAGAAAATGATAT
>NC_051410.1:33533316-33533489 GCF_015228065.2 Penaeus monodon
ATCTCGCTAAAAGACATTAAAGAGAATCTCGATATTTCTCTGCATCGAACACTCGACCCAAGAAATTGTTCGACGACGCACAGTCATAAACAAAAGAAGTTCTCCGGAGACCTGGACCTATTACATGGTATTAAGGAGTTGAGAGCATTAAATACATAGGGAAAAAATGTGCA
>NC_051410.1:33533876-33533951 GCF_015228065.2 Penaeus monodon
GTTTCAGTGTCTCCCTAGTGTTTTAAAGACGGTGGAGAAAGGTGATGTTGTGCATTAACTCTTAATAGCACAGAG
>NC_051410.1:33534598-33534698 GCF_015228065.2 Penaeus monodon
TAAAGTATCTTTCATAAAAGTTGTCTGAGACCGCATTTCTGAATTACAAATTAAATTTTATCTTTACCAAAAATGTATTTCATCGCATTTTTTTCAATTC
>NC_051410.1:33534748-33534884 GCF_015228065.2 Penaeus monodon
GTCAGCCACATCCTGGTATTTGTATATTTTTACCAAACATAGGCATTTGAAATAATTAAACGCAATGTGGAGATTTTACATTTATATTTTTGGAATCTCGCGTGGCAAAATGCAGAGACAAATATTTCAATATATT
>NC_051410.1:33534947-33535273 GCF_015228065.2 Penaeus monodon
CACAATCGTATTTTTTGTTGTGTTGTATTTAGATATTGTTTGTTGTATTTGTATTTGGTGTATTTTGTTGCGTTGTATTTGTATTTGTTGTATTTTGTTGTGTTGTATTTGTATTTGTTGTATTTTGTTGTGTTGTATTTGTACTTGTTGTATTTGCTCTTTCCAGAGTTCACTGTGACATACGTAGAAAAAAAAATATGAATGAATATGAAGGTGATTCGAAACCTATTGCGCTATGAAGCTGTTAATTCCTCATTCATTTTTTGTTTATAGTTATTATTCTTTCCTTGTGATACGTGTTATTGATCGGTTTAGTTCAGTGATCT
>NC_051410.1:33535620-33536097 GCF_015228065.2 Penaeus monodon
TATACCTCCACGCCATTACAGTTGAATATGGCGTTGTAGCTCCGTAGAGTTTAAACGGTATTCAGGACGAACGTAGAAAGTTTCTTAGATTCCGCATCTTAAGTGCTGATTCTATATCTTTACGAAGGTTAGATAGTGAAATGCTTGCCCATATATCTTATCATCTGAAATGATAATGATAAAAATGAAATAAAACCTACCTAATGCCCAATTTCATCTAAACCTTTTAATAACACATCTTGAAAAAGTCCCCACGAAAATTAGCATAGCTTGTTCATCGCATCAGATACTTTCCTTGTATAAACAAGGTCTAAGTCTGGAGTCCTTGCACTATTATCTCGCTTAACACACACTGGTCTCTCTCTTAACTAGACTAAAGAGGTGTATCTCACACTTATCAAGATGACAGGGAGAGCCTGTGGTTGTGGGAAGCATTTCTTTTCTTTCTTTTCGTTTTCTTTTGTAAATAGTTTCATT
>NC_051410.1:33536256-33536328 GCF_015228065.2 Penaeus monodon
GACCCCAAAGGGAATGTAATATCTTAAGCTGTAGATAATTGGTTCTTGTTTTCTCGTTGTCTCCTCTTCTTT
>NC_051410.1:33536441-33536839 GCF_015228065.2 Penaeus monodon
TTATGTTTACCCGTAGATCTAACGTTCTAATTAACCCATTTCCCTCCCTGTTTGTGTACATTCCAAACATCCAAGTCCTTTTCCCTTGTCCCAATGTGCTTTCTGTGTGGATCTATTTCATATACCTAACTCAACTTACATGTCACCGAACTAACGTGTCGACTCATCGAAAGTGCACACGAACTACCGTGTTTGTTCAGCGCTACATTTTCGTTCACTCTACCCCTCTCTGCCCTCATTGCCTCCCCTCACCTTCCCCTCTTGGCCCAATGTTCTCCCCAGCCGCGGTGCCTCGAGGGAGTCTTATCAATTTACGAGAAGACACCAATAGGCCTATCCCGCCACAAGACTGCGCGAGATATTTAAAACAGGCAGCTCCGTGTACACCCACGCTGCAA
>NC_051410.1:33537284-33538138 GCF_015228065.2 Penaeus monodon
CTATCTCTTACTTCGTCTTTTTATTCATCGATTTTGCCACGTGGATATCGAAAGAAAGAAAGGAAAAAAAGGCATAATATCCAAAAACGGTTTCTTAGGGACAATTACGAGATTTTGCTGTGTAATTAACCATTTGGACGTTATTTCGCGCCACTTCATTGATCACTTTTTTCGTGTTTCCCTCCAGTTTTACTTGCTTCTCTTGTTTATACGCCCTTCATTTTATATTCATTTAGGGAACTATGTTATCTATAAAAGTGTTATTCAAGAATTATAACAACTTTTACATGAGAAGTTCGAATACTTGGATTAAACAGTTACGTATTGCCCGCTCACTCGTTTTCCTTTTTGGTGGCCGAGTGTTATGCAGGGTAGACTATAGAAAGTCGTTCGTTTCTATTGTATGAATCTCCTTTCTCTTTTGGTGAATAATTTTTTTTACAGGTACATATGCGTGTTTTAAGAAGTGAAATTGGTACTAAAGCTAATGTCCATTTTCTTTTGCAGGTACATGTGAATGAAGTCGGAGAAAGTTTGTCAGAAAATTCCAGTTCCGTAGGATTTATGAGGTTAGTGTTAAAGAACAAGTGAAACGTATATTATTAGTATGTCTTTTCTACTGTAGCAGGTGGAAGAAGATACAGTGTAGCCGACGAAGATAATAATTGGAGTAAAAAAAAAAGAGGGAAGGAAAGTAGAAAACTAGAGAGGGAATAAAATAATAAGTGAGATAAACATAGATAAAAAGGTGAAAAACGAAAAGATAAATAGACGAATAAACAGGACTGCATTAAAAAGTAAACAACAAAGAAAAATGAACTACCAAGGCAGCCGAGTAAATAACAGAAAAACGC
>NC_051410.1:33538352-33538853 GCF_015228065.2 Penaeus monodon
CTGAAGGGAAAGGGAGGTACTGGCGCTGCAGAGGAAGGGTTAGGAGCCAAAGGGGATGGCGGAAGGAGAGTACGAGGAAGGGGGACGCCGTCTGCTCTAGCCACAGAGGGGGGCGCGGGCGGAGCGAGGACGAGGGAGGGGGGCCTTGCCTCCGGTGGGCGGAGAGAGGAGAGGGAGGGAGGTGAAAAGGGGCGTGCGGTGGTGGAGGTCGAGGTGGAATGGGCGGATTGTGGTGGAGAAGGAGATGGAATAGGCGTGTGATGGTGGAGAGAGAGGTGGACGGACTATGGTGGAGAAGGAATTTAAATAGGCTTGTCTCGGTGGAGAAAGAGATGGAATGGGGGAATGGGGGAGGAGATGAAATAGGCATGCATTGGTGGAGGAAGAAGTGTTATGGGCGTGCTGTGCTGAAGGGCGAAGTGAAATTGGGCTGCACTAGCGGAGATGTAAGTAAAATGGGCGTGCAGTGGTAGAGAGGAAGATGAATGGGCGTGAAATAAC
>NC_051410.1:33542272-33542794 GCF_015228065.2 Penaeus monodon
GACTTTGTTGCGATGGTCTGGTGTTATTTCACCCCCATTCATTTCCCCCTCTACCACTGAAACGCCCATTTTACTTACATCTCCGCTAGTGCAGCCCAATTCACTTCGCCCTTCAGCACAGCACGCCCTAACCACTTCTTCCTCCACCAATGCATGCCTATTTCATCTCCTCCCCCATTCCCCATTCCATCTCTTTCTCCACCGAGACAGCCTATTTAAATTCCCTTTTCCACCATAGTCCGTCCACCTCTCTCTCCACCATCACACGCCCATTCCATCTCCTCTCCCCACAATCCGCCCATTCCACCTCGACCCCCACCACCCCACGCCCCTTTTCACCTCCCTCCTCTCCTCTCTCCGCCCACCGGAGGCAAGGCCCCCCTCCCTCGTCCTCGTCCGCCCGCGCCCCCTCTGTGGGGTAGAGCAGACGGCGTCCCCCTTCCCCCGTACTCTCCTTCCGCCATCCCCTTTGGCTCCTAACCCTTCCTCTGCAGCGCCAGTAACCTCCCTTTCCCCTTTAGT
>NC_051410.1:33542907-33543869 GCF_015228065.2 Penaeus monodon
TTCAACTCGTCTCTTCCTTGTTTCTATCCTTTCTCTTTTCTTTTCTTCTCCTCTCTTCTTTTCGTGTTCTTCCTCCCTCTTGCTTCTTCTTTCCCTTTCCTTTTCCTTTGCGTTTTTCTGTTATTTACTCGGCTGCCTTGGTAGTTCATTTTTCTTTGTTGTTTACTTTTTAATGCAGTCCTGTTTATTCGTCTATTTATCTTTTCGTTTTTCACCTTTTTATCTATGTTTATCTCACTTATTATTTTATTCCCTCTCTAGTTTTCTACTTTCCTTCCCTCTTTTTTTTTTACTCCAATTATTATCTTCGTCGGCTACACTGTATCTTCTTCCACCTGCTACAGTAGAAAAGACATACTAATAATATACGTTTCACTTGTTCTTTAACACTAACCTCATAAATCCTACGGAACTGGAATTTTCTGACAAACTTTCTCCGACTTCATTCACATGTACCTGCAAAAGAAAATGGACATTAGCTTTAGTACCAATTTCACTTCTTAAAACACGCATATGTACCTGTAAAAAAAATTATTCACCAAAAGAGAAAGGAGATTCATACAATAGAAACGAACGACTTTCTATAGTCTACCCTGCATAACACTCGGCCACCAAAAAGGAAAACGAGTGAGCGGGCAATACGTAACTGTTTAATCCAAGTATTCGAACTTCTCATGTAAAAGTTGTTATAATTCTTGAATAACACTTTTATAGATAACATAGTTCCCTAAATGAATATAAAATGAAGGGCGTATAAACAAGAGAAGCAAGTAAAACTGGAGGGAAACACGAAAAAAGTGATCAATGAAGTGGCGCGAAATAACGTCCAAATGGTTAATTACACAGCAAAATCTCGTAATTGTCCCTAAGAAACCGTTTTTGGATATTATGCCTTTTTTTCCTTTCTTTCTTTCGATATCCACGTGGCAAAATCGATGAATAAAAAGACGAAGTAAGAGATA
>NC_051410.1:33544548-33544871 GCF_015228065.2 Penaeus monodon
CTCCCACTGCCTTTCGAGATCTTTATTTCAACATCGCTAAGGATTCTCTCATCCATCGTCAACCCCATTTCTGTCGCTATCAATCATTTCTACGGCCTGTCTTTTATCATATCCTCTCTTCCTTCTTTCCACTTATGCTCTATTCCTCTTCCATTTCCTTCGCTCTTTCTCCGTTTCGCCGTTTTTTTCGCACCTTAATCCCCCTCACTCCTCACCCTTTCCCTCCCCAAAAGCCTCTCTCCCACAGTACAGAAGGCTTCCCCTCCCTCACCCTGCTGTCACGTCCGTCCTAGCTTCCCCGACTCTTCCTCTCGTGTTGCCCC
>NC_051410.1:33545246-33546055 GCF_015228065.2 Penaeus monodon
CCCTCACCTCAACTGCCACTCCTTACTTTTAGGCACCTGTCTTTCTCTGTTCCAAATACGAATCATTCCCTTACTAAACTTGCTCTTCTTATTTCTACGCGTTTCTGCATTTTGCAAGACGCTATATGCAGACTCCACTGTGTCCTCGTCATAAACTAAATCCTCCAGTAACGGTAGTCCATGTACAGCTACACGCAATCAACACCAACCGAGGCCATGGACACAATAGCTCTCCTAAACCTAGGGTATCGTCTTCCGTACTAATAGCACTAGCGTCAATTACTCTTAGATGAACTCCGGGCCAGTACACAGGGCTATTACACCCTCATTCGCAGTATAACAGACCTGTACGCAATCCCATTTAGCACTGATCCCATTTCGATTCATTTGTATAACAGAGGATTAGTATTTAGTAGATGGTCTGGTGTAAATTCGTTAGCGATTTGTGGGCATTGTGAACCTTTTAGATTTGTTTTTTGTTTTTTGTGTTTACATATGGTTATATAAGAAGGGTTTAAAAATGTGTTAGATTATGCAATTGTTTTCTTAAGTTAATCAGATCAGTTTCATTATCAGATTAGAGACTAATGCCCTTTTTTATAAAAGCAAAGGTCAGTTTAAAAGGACATTTAAAGCTTTGTATTGTATATTAAGGACTAGTGTAATCTAAACACTAGTTAACATGATAGACCCTAAGCTCAGATTTTTAGCATGCGATAATGCCTCGAAAATACCACAGTGTATTTGTAAGGTTCATCGAGAACCTTTGTTAATCTATCGCCACGAGTATATTTTATCATCCATCATTC
>NC_051410.1:33546110-33546261 GCF_015228065.2 Penaeus monodon
GCAAGATATAAGTGAATAGAGAGACCTGGCAAATCTAACGACGTTTAATATTTTTCGCATAGCATTATTTCGGAAGGACTTGTCTAGTGGTATTGATTATTGAGGATATAATCGTGGAAGAAAATGGAACACTTAAATCTCTGTTTTAAGT
>NC_051410.1:33546555-33546797 GCF_015228065.2 Penaeus monodon
ATTATAAGTATTGTTATAGTCCTAATCCATATTCTGAATATATTAGTAGTAGATACATAAGGTGCAGCTCAACAACTTTCTAATATGAATGGCGCGGAAGTTTTCAAATCTTCGTTGATATTCTGAACTTCTGTCATCCGGTCAGCTACCTAATCAACTTCCCCCCCCCCCCCTCGGAGTCTGCAATCTAACTTTCTCGTCTTTATGTGCTAATCTTGAGAGCAAAACAAACAACCGAGGCA
>NC_051410.1:33546821-33547110 GCF_015228065.2 Penaeus monodon
CTATCGGTTTTCTGTTCGTGTCGCGCGTTCGTTGTTGTAACCACACGGAACGTACCCAACCGTATTATGGTATTCGACTGCATGAAGGCAAGATGTGGAGCCTCTATTTCGGGTGGAATATGAAGCAAAGTTAAGACTTAATTTTCGATTTTTGGCTGAAAACAGTCTCGTGGATAATACATTCATTATTGTTCATTTTAAGAAGCATGTAAAGTACAGATTCGTCCCTGTATTTTTTTTCTTTCTCACCTTTCTTTTTTTCCCTAACCGAAACCAATTCACACGCCGG
>NC_051410.1:33547223-33547363 GCF_015228065.2 Penaeus monodon
AAGCAAACTCAATCAAGGGACGTTTCACCGAGGAAATGAAGCTACTTACTCTACCAGCGAACGAACAAGAGGCCTTTTTTTCGGCCGCGTCAACCCTATCTTTTCACGTGTCTCGCATCTTCTTTTTTTCTTCCCTTTGA
>NC_051410.1:33547747-33548571 GCF_015228065.2 Penaeus monodon
ATGAAAAAAAGATAAAGTCTAAAAACAACGTTTTCTTTACCACGAAAATTCAAGCAACATAACGAGGAATTCTTATATTTTATAAAACCTAGGGGATTGGCACGCCCAAGTTCGGCACATTGGTTGTCCATTAATCCGTGTTGAGAATATTTATTTTCCCCTTGGATTTCTGGCTTCATACTTTTTTTTAATGAATTATTGAATAACTAACCTTTTGAATTTCGTTTTCTATCTCTCAATTTCTATACTTTTTCTTTATCACGGGGAAAAAATATAGAGTACCTTTAATTTTTTTTCCGAAATCAGGGATTTTTTTCATTGTACGTAACATGCAAAAGTCGCTCATGGGCTGAACTATACTTATGATTATTGTGTTTATAACTTACTAATGTCCTTGGGAAATGTTACTTCCGTGGGAAATGTTACTCTTGTCTCGAGTTCTTTCTCATAATATCTGATCTTCTGATAATACATTGCAGTGCTTGCATTGAAAATAATTATGCCAAATCTGTGATATTTTTTCTTGTATCTTTACCCCGTTGATACACAGTCTCAACATCTTTGCTCTCCTACATCATTTTTCTATCAACAATCCTCTCTTTTATTATTAGAACTATTTTCCCATATTAGAAAGCTCGGCTTGATCATAGGTTATTGTTTACATCCACCGCGTTCAGCATCATCTAGCAAACTATCAGATCTGTATAGATAAATACCATCAACACTGGATTCCTTTCCCAAAGATTTCCGGTTTAGTTTCTCTATTCTTTACGTGAACAATGGTTGTTTGCCTCAGTTACAATTGCACTAGAAGCTTCCTGTCC
>NC_051410.1:33552241-33552381 GCF_015228065.2 Penaeus monodon
AAACTCTGCGGATCAGCTCCCCCGATTTTAATACAGAGCCAATTATCATCATCTTAAATTCCTTAATATCGAAGTGGATACGAATGAATACCGTTCTTAGAAATATTGGAAAGTTACAAACATATCCAAATACTCGCGTA
>NC_051410.1:33552410-33552515 GCF_015228065.2 Penaeus monodon
TTTTTTTCGTGGAAGCCGCCCTTAAACTGTCACTCGAGAAGTAGCGGTGTGGAGGCCAAGTTCTGGGAACTTCAGCTTTGGAAACTTTTATGACGTGTAGTCAAA
>NC_051410.1:33553138-33553456 GCF_015228065.2 Penaeus monodon
CGTTCCTACACCACAAGAATATTGTTATGGCTTTTAGAAATTTTGAGAAACAAAAGATGGAAACGACGAAAATACAACACAGGATTTTGGGCATTTGTGGATATTAAAATCATCACAAGCAAAATAGCTCCATGGCTTAGAACACGAAAACAACATTAGAAACAGATGAATAATGTTGTTATTGTTCAGCTGTCATTTGCAAGCGCTGGTTGGTAATGGGGCAGAAGATAAAGCAATCAGTCATCATCAAACACGTCTCTCGTCCGATTTACTTCGCGTATTTCAGCGGGAGAAATTATGAATATTGGTTTTCTCTTT
>NC_051410.1:33553547-33554521 GCF_015228065.2 Penaeus monodon
TTCTTCCCTAATTCTCCAAATCAGATCCATACCAAATAAGGTTTCCAATACTCTTGATGAAAAATGGGAAGCGAGTTGACATAGCTGGAAGTGAACTGCGTGCATTCGTTTATGAATAAATGAATGCAGTTACAACAGTGCACTAATTAATACCGTATACAGCAAGAAATCTCCGTTTTTCTACATGTGTGGCCAGGAATTGGTTTTCATTTTATCTCTCATCTTTTTTGACGACAGAAACTCGAGATAATAACAAGAAAACAAGATAATCAGCATTACGAGAGGGATTAGATCTCATTTTGCCAATCTGATTCTATTCTTGGCAACTCCCACACACCCAACGATAGGGAAAATAAAATTACTTCGACTCTGAACAAACTTTCCTGGATTTTACAGCTGTTGGGCGACGACATAACACCAGCTCATTAATTTGCTGGAAATAATTTTCGAATCGGAAACCGCTAAATGCAGTTTGCAAGAGAACCTAGTTACCCGCAGTTGCAAATACAGTACAGCGATAAGCAATGTGGCTGAATTTCCGAGGATTGAAGATAGATTATCAATTATACTTTTACTTTCAATAATGGATATAAAGCAGAGTGCAAAATGGAAATTCGTAATGACAGTATATATAAATAAAAACTGTTACGATACAAGAATTAAGAGGAATTAAGAAGAAAATGAATCGTATTATTTATAAAACTTTTTTTTTTTTTTAACTAAAATACTCTGCCACCGCTTTCTACTCGATGCGAAATAAGCACGAAAATTTGCGTAATGTATGCAAATTAAAGTGTCTCCGAATTATCTCTAAGTTATAGCTTTACGTCAATTGCTTCTGAAACCACTGAATAGATTAGAATAAATGAGATAGATATTGAGTTTCTCCTTCGTCTTCTTCTGAGATATTAATTGGATTTTGTACTTGGAGGAAGATTTATCTCCCGTTTCTGTGTTCCTTGAATTTTGCGGAG
>NC_051410.1:33554703-33555065 GCF_015228065.2 Penaeus monodon
AATCTATTTTCGCTACGGAATTCTGAAATACGAAAAGTAAATAAAGAAAATTAATTAGGCACGTTATGTTCGCTTGGAATATAGACGAAATAAGCTCGTAGTTCGATTTCGTTTTAACAGAATATTTAACTCTTTTCTCTTTTTTCGGAGGCGATTTATTTTCTTCTTTGTCTGTATTTTATTCATTTACTTTTTTTTGCGTTTTTATTTTTTTCTTATGTTTTTTATGTTTTTTGAGTGTTTTTTTTTATATTGTTATATGTTTTTATATGTTTCTTTTTTGTTTATTATGTTTTTTTCTCGTTTCTTTCTTCTCAGTCTTCTTGGTATTATCTTTCCATTGTTGTTGTTGTTTAGTACAT
>NC_051410.1:33555346-33555523 GCF_015228065.2 Penaeus monodon
GAGTCTCCTCATATTTCCCTTTTTTCGAATGCATTTTCCTTTCACCCTCTTTCTTCTGATCTTCATTTCTACAAGTTTTCTCAATTTTTCTTACTTGTTATCGTTTTTTATCAAGTCCCTAACCCTCTCCCCCCCAGGAAAAAAAAAACGCCTCACGCCCATCCCCAATCCTTCACG
>NC_051410.1:33555647-33555817 GCF_015228065.2 Penaeus monodon
ACAGCCTAAATTCAACCCTAATCTTTCACCCCCCTCCAAATAATTAACAGCTAACCCCACCTTTACACTCCACCCCCCCTATTCCATTCATTCACGATTCAACCCCTATCCCACTCCTTGACGTATGCCCCCCCCTACCCCGCCATGACTCACAGTAGCGCTCTCTAACA
>NC_051410.1:33555913-33556213 GCF_015228065.2 Penaeus monodon
GTTATCTATGACATTCATGCAGTCGTCAATATGTCTCCATTATGATGACGTGTGTCACCAACCCCATGCTACAAGCACCCTAGGGGCCTATGGGAGAGGAGGGGGGGGTAAGGGGGAGTAAGGGTGGTTAAAGGAGAGGGAGGGGGGTAAAGGAAAGGGAGGGGGGGGGCTGCGTATAAGGTGTGGTATCAGGCAGGGTATTTTTATAAGGGGGGTGGCTTTTTGAGCTTATATATGGGAGTGTTGTATAAATGGACTGACTCACCAGTGGGTTGTCGTTCATCAGGGAGTCGTAAACAG
>NC_051410.1:33556575-33556768 GCF_015228065.2 Penaeus monodon
AACCTAATATTCGGAGACAAATTAACACTCCTGAAAATCATCAGCACGCTAACGTCTCACCTTAGTAAAATTCTCTCTATATAGTTTGAAGTCCCAGAATGAAATGCTTTATAATAAGGGCATTTTGGTAGTACATTTTATGGTGGAAGTTGTAGCTAACAAAGGGAGGAACTTTTGCTAAAATTCCGAGACA
>NC_051410.1:33557638-33557826 GCF_015228065.2 Penaeus monodon
TATCGTACTTGATGGCGGTATAATTTCAGCTTTGGAATTGAACCTGGGAAGCAATTTCTTTGGGAAAAAAATCGACAGAGCCCAGCTTCACGGCTCCGCGATTCCAACGCGGGGGTGTGTGGGGGGAGTGGAAATATTTTCTGTAATCATTCGCGTTTTCTGTTTCCCTCATTTGAAAAGAGGTTGAG
>NC_051410.1:33558322-33558835 GCF_015228065.2 Penaeus monodon
CAAGTTCCTCTGCTCCTTCTCGATGTTACTTATTTTCGATCTACTCCAAATCGACATTTGAATATATTCAACAGAAAACGATTATGGATAACGGATCTATCGAAAATCTAAATCTTATTGCGTCAGTGCCACTTTTACTCATTCAAAAGGAGTATGATATTTTAGATTAATTTCAGATTTGATTTGGCAGGAACTGATATAACAGAAAGCAACAAATATAAGAAAATGTCATACTTTTTATTAATTTCAAAATGACACTCCTGGAAATTTCCTCATCGACTCACGCAGGGATCAAATTATACAATAATTACCCTATGATACCCTAATTATTCCCTTCGACTCATACACACACACCTACACACGCTAAGCTACGAGGGAACTTGTATGTACAAACACGCACACAATCAAACACAATTTTACAGACGAGTGTGTACACATGAATGCATGTAGAGAGATTGAGTAAATGAGTGTACGTATGGAAGTATGTGTGAGAGAAGAAAAGAAGATATATAA
>NC_051410.1:33558980-33559217 GCF_015228065.2 Penaeus monodon
TCCTCTTCAGCTGCACGTAACAGTCAGCATTATCACTTCTGACGTTCCTGACACTCACAACCACTGCGATCAGGCCACAGCTGTGCGGGGGTGGTGGGGGTAATAGAGGGGGGGAGGGTCGAGGAAAAATGGTGGGGGGGGGAGTGGCCAACAAGACGCATGAGATGCATGTTTTAACTTCCTGTGCTGTCTTGATCTATGTTAACGCTATCATTTTTATAATGATTATTACGGTTA
>NC_051410.1:33559288-33559405 GCF_015228065.2 Penaeus monodon
TCTCGAAATGATGATAGAACCTATACGGTTTGTGGGAAGTACTTATAAAAATATCCGAAAAGCATGAAAATACTGCTGAGTAAAGATAAAGGAAGTTTTCAATAACCTTGTTAGAAT
>NC_051410.1:33559654-33559759 GCF_015228065.2 Penaeus monodon
AATGTTAACAGCTTTGCCAGCGGCCACCACAAGGCAACCGCCCGGGGACATAAGGGGAATATTGACGCAAATCAACAAGGAGTCTGATCACCTCTTAGTTGCCAG
>NC_051410.1:33560025-33560629 GCF_015228065.2 Penaeus monodon
GACAACGACGAGAAGAAGCGAGAAGGAAGGAAAGAGGAGAGAAAAAGAAAGAAAGAAAGAGAGAGGATAAAGGAGAACAAGAACAAGAATTAAAAAGAAATAATAGTAGAGAAAAAAAATGGAGAAAAGGAGGAGAAGTAGGTGAAGGGAAAAGGGTGAGGAGAATAGAGAAGAGAGGAGAAGAGATGTGAGTGGGAGGAGATTGAAGAATAGGAGACGGAGAGGTCACAGCTCCAGGGATGCATTGTTGTCCAGAAAAGGAGAGGGGGGGGAGGGGGTGAAAGGGGGGGGTATGAGGGAAAGGAGGGAGGGGTCGGGAGATGAGGAGGGAAGGAAGGGGGATGGAGCAAGGGAGGGAAGGAGTGAGAAAGGCGTGAGGGAGGAAGGGGAAGGAGGTAGAGCGAGGAAGGGAGGGAGGGAAGAGGAAGGAGAGAGGGGGGAGGGAAAGGAGGGAGGGGGAGGGAGATAGGAATGGAAGGATGGAGGGAGAAGGGGAGGATGGAGGGAAGGGGAATAAATGAAGGAGGGAGGGATGAGAGAGAGAGAGAGTAGGTAGGGAGTGAGAGTAACGTAGGAAGGATAAAGGAGGGATGAAGAGAAATCT
>NC_051410.1:33560666-33560768 GCF_015228065.2 Penaeus monodon
GCGGGTTCTGGCTAAACAACAGATGGCAGACAAAAGTTAGTGGCTAAAGGAAAGTGCGGCGGGAAAAAGGAATGACAAGGAAGGGACACGTGAGAAGATTAC
>NC_051410.1:33560996-33562654 GCF_015228065.2 Penaeus monodon
TTTCTTTACACACTTGTGAGAAAATGACACTGGATATTCATTATTTATAACAAAAAAAGGCATGAAAACAAGAAATAAAAAGATTATATTTCTTCGAATTTAGTAAAGAAAGTAAACAAAAATATTACGGTCTTCAAGGACCATCAAAGTTAAAACCAAGAACTTGATAACAAATGGAATCAGGGAAATTGGCCATGGAAATATTTCTCTTCGCTCCCTAGCGACCGAGGCTGAGTGGGTGCTCCACTTACAAACCAGTGAGCTGAAATGTGGGGCAACAGAAAAGGGGCAATTTTGAGCTGCAGAAAAGAGCTTCATACGCAAATGATCTTTAGTGTTGAGTTGTCAGAAGTGATCAGAAATTGCATTTTTTTTTCTATTGACTAAAAAGGAAATCCATTGTTTGTAATGTAAGAGTTTTTTTTATTCCTAGGCATAAATGGCTATTAGTGGCAAGTCCGACAACATTACGCCTTACCTTTCTGCACAAACAAAGGGGAATAAATAGCAGTGGCGTGATCACACAACCTTATGACACTCGAACACCTTCCCTACTATTTGTCCCTCTCATTAGTAGCACCATATGCTGAGTACGGTTGGTTCTGCTGTCACTAGACATCCACTGCCACCACTAGCCGGCAAGGTAGAGGGAGGGTGAACAAGTTGGAGCTAAACATCTTGATATCTCGCGACAGGATCAGCATGTTGGTTCTACTGGCTGCTTGGGCTGTTGGTTCAGTTTTCTCTTGTTTTCTTCAGTAAATCCCTGCATTTAGGCGCTTGCGTCTCCTAAAACAGGCAATGTGGCTCTAGTCAGATGGTTTCCACCTTTCGTATGGCTATAGTTTTCAGTTATTTCTAGCGTGCCACTATTCTCTACTGTTCCTTGGTCGTGCATGGTGGAACGTAGCATCACAGTCCTAATCATAGTCTCCTTGAAGGCATTTGGGACACAAGTGTCATTTCATTTCTGTTTCATTCAGGCTGGTATCTCCATCTTTAGACTCTTGGTTGTGCCAACCATTGTTATTTCAGCAGGTCAAATGTCAGGCGTACCAAATATCTGTTGTGACGGTCCGGTTACTGTGGCCGGGTCAGCTCTTTCGCACTTGGCCCTGTGTCATCTTGTCCAAGGGACAGAATGCCACCAACCAGCGATCTCATTGCACCCATTGGATAATGGTGTCGTTATCAGTGCCTTCGGTGTAGCAGGCTTAAGAGGTGCCTGTATTGCAGTCTTTGGCATCCCATTCCTTTTGGTCCAAGGCAGTATCTCTTTCAGCAGGTCGCCAATAAAGAAGAGGGAGGAGCATTGGGCTGTACCGTACCCAACATGTTGAACTTCTGGTGTAGTTAACCATTATGTTCCTGTTCCTTGCTTGTATTTCCATTGTCTTGGCCACCTGTGGATAACATATCCAATTAAACCCACTTGTGTTGGTGACAGGACTGAGGAATCAACATCCTCCACTCTCCTGATGCTTTCTTTTTTTATGCAGGAGTAAGACTGCTGCAGAAAGGACAACGTTTGCATGCGAAGAGCCAAGGGCGGGCTATGAATCTCAAGAATTTTCCTTGTTAATGTACATTATTTCTGGTTCCTGTAAGAAATGTGTCCTCATCCCCAATATTATTAGCAAGATCTGGGATATACTCCA
>NC_051410.1:33562743-33563212 GCF_015228065.2 Penaeus monodon
TACTTTGTCCCGTTGTGCCCATAACTTATTCTAGTTCTTCATGACTAAGTATTCTCTTTATCATTTTGCATATTTTGATTCAATCTGCTTAGAGTCATTCCAAGAAAGAAAAGGACGATATAAAAAAGAAATCCCTAAGTCGAGAGAGAAAGGGCCCACCACCTATTACAGGGCGGGGATGCACAGGTCTTTGGTAGGATAGCTACGCATGCCCTTACTTGCCAAGCGGTAAAAGCAGAAAAGACAGAAGATGAAGAATGAAAATTTGCCTGGAACTAGCTATTTAAATCGTAAGAAAAAAAAGTGGAAGAAATCTTAATACATAAGGAAAAACGAGGAGAGGAAATAGAGGAGACAGAAAAGATAAAAATAGATAGATTAAAGGTAATCAATAAAGAAAGAAGATAAGGAAAAGGGAATAGATATGTGAGAAGACAGGAAAGGCGGAAAGAAGCCCAAAAAATTATAA
>NC_051410.1:33563262-33563560 GCF_015228065.2 Penaeus monodon
ACCAGGAAAAGACGTCACATATGGAAAGAGAAAGGAGGGCGAAAATTAAGGGAGGGAGTAAGAAAAAAGCAAAAAAAATAATCAACAACGACAACAAATAAAAGACAAAGAGAGAAAAAAAAAACGAAAATGGATAAACGAAAAAATTAAGAAGGAAAAGGGAACACAAATCAGACAAGAAAGCAAACGGGAATTTCCTTAATCGCAGTAATCTTAATGAAGCCGATAATTACACCCGGGGAAATATTGGAGACAAGTGATTGTGACGCTGATAGTGATGGTGACGCTGAAGAACTGC
>NC_051410.1:33563593-33563835 GCF_015228065.2 Penaeus monodon
TTTATGCGTATGCGATTTCTCAGCTGTCGATGGCCATTTACAGAAACGACGCACGAGTGTTGTATTTTTTCCCTTTGTGTCGATATCAGTGGCAGTCGACAAGAAGGCTGGTCCCTCCTCCTCCCCCTGACCGCGTGTACACATAAAAACACGTACATATGGATACATACATGTACGCATGTTCGTATACCTATCGTGATCGTGTTCACAAAGGGACACAAGTAAATACACGTGTTCGTGTG
>NC_051410.1:33564074-33564678 GCF_015228065.2 Penaeus monodon
CTTTTTTTCCTTAATGATGTGTTTATGCAATAAATTCGGTAATAAAATCCATTATTCAATTTTCATTCTTTCCTCATAACATCCGCCTTAAATAACTTCGAGGTCCGAATGTTTATTATAACACAATTTCCTTTTATTTAAGGAAATTTACCCAAGAGGACGTGGAAAAGAGGAAAAACAGTGAAGGGAGGAGGGAGGGGGAAGGGGGAGGTAAGGCAGGAGGAAAAAAAAGGGGGGGGAGGGAATTGAGGGAGGAGGTAAGAAAGGGAGGGGAAGGGGAGCGAGAATTAAGGGAAGGGGAAATGGGTAGGGGAGGTTAAGGGGCTGGGAAAGGGAGGGGGTAAGAGATGAAGATTTAAAGGGAAGAAATAAGAGAAAAAGGGAGGGAAAGGTAAGAGGGAAGGGGAGGGGGTAAAAGGGGCGAGGTAAGGGAGGGAGGAAAGGAAGGAAATTAAGGTAGGGGTGAAAGGGGAAGGTAAGGCAGGATGGAAAAGAGGTAAGGTAAATGGAGAGAAAAGGGGGCATTCAGCATAGGATAAGGAGAAAGAAAGGGAGATCCAACTTCTCAATTCATAATACGTACTGTTTTTACCCTATTACTTCC
>NC_051410.1:33564793-33564945 GCF_015228065.2 Penaeus monodon
CCTTAACATATTTTCTCCCTCATTCTATTAACCATCGCCCTATTTTCTCCTCTCTCCCTATTTCGGTACTTCCACCCTCGCCCCTGTACGTACATGCCTTCCCCTCCACAATTACAATTACGATTTGTCACGGTCGGGGAACAGATGCTATG
>NC_051410.1:33565181-33566382 GCF_015228065.2 Penaeus monodon
GGCCTTGACCCCACTTCCTTCCCTTACTCCATCCCCATATGCTTGGGTCGAGGGAAAGGAAAGGGAAAGAAAAGGGAGATAGAGAAAGGGAAGGGAAAGAAAAAGATAACGAAAGGAAGGGGAAGAAAAGCAGATAAGGAAAGGAAGGAAAAGAGGACAAGGAGGAAATGAAAAGGGAGGGAAAGGGAACAAGGAAGGAAAAAAAAAGGAAAGGGGGACAGAGAAGGAAAGAAAAGGGGGGAAAAGAGGGGAAACGGAAGGAAGGGAAAGAAAGGGGAAGGTAAAAAAGGAAGGAAAGAAAATGGATGGAGGAAGAGGGAAAGGAGGAGGAAGGGAAGGAAAAGGAAAAAGGAGAATAATAAAAGGCGGGAGCTGAAGAAATGAAGTGGAAAATAGATGAAGACGATAAAGAAATGCAATAGGCCTAAAGGAAAAGAAGAGAAGGAAAAGTACCGATAAAAATGTATACAGAAGATAAATGGAAGTGAAATCAAGGAGAATAAACGGGGAAACGCAGACAATGGAAGAGAGTGAGAAAGATAGATTGGAGAGACATCTGGAGGATGTTTTCAAAACGATTTCAATAAACAAATTAACTATAATGTTATTGGGTGTTTCGCTATTCATATAATCTTTAAAGTGACGTCTTATAGCTATTTGATATTTGAATAAAATGCTTTACGATTTACTATCGCAAATTATCCTGTTCGATAACCTGCCGCTATATTACGTACCCTTATATAATTCACTTTACATTGACATTAAAAAAAAAGAAAATTGAGTTAGTTTCGAATGTTGCTTTTGGTCGAAAGGAACTCGCTGGTGGTAGAACATTTGTTAGTAACGTTACTTAATTAGTGAGAATATTAGCACTTTTTTCCCTCCGTTTAATTAATTCGCTCCCCTCGGAATATTTTCATTGGCATCTCTGGTTAATTTATTACGATGGAGGGACTCTGTTTTCAAGCACCTAAATAGATGCTGAGATCTTTTTTTTATATATATTAAAGAAGGCGTTTTTCTCTTTCTCAAACTGTGGTGAGGGTAACGGTGTAATTTCCATTTTCATTATATAATTTTCTAATATTCCTTCCCCTATTTTTTCTTATCTTTTTTTTCGCATATGTTTTCATGACTTTTTTTTCGTATTTTGCCATCACTTATTTCGAATAAATAACTCTGATTTCGATTTTTTTTTCCC
>NC_051410.1:33566404-33566505 GCF_015228065.2 Penaeus monodon
GGTAACCCCGTATCCCAGCTATGGAAAACGTGAAGCATCTTTTGGTCTTCTTCATAAGTTGCTTATCTTGTGGCTGTTCTTCCGCTCGTTAGGCCTAGACT
>NC_051410.1:33567142-33567286 GCF_015228065.2 Penaeus monodon
CCAACAGTTATTACTAGTGCAGGAATCCAGTCCTTGTTTCCAGCATTCTGTCATCTCCGACACTCCGCGTGGTGTTTGGTGAGCTGTGAAGACGATTATGTGCGTCAGAGTGGCATGTGTGCGTTTTATTCTTTCATTTTGTAC
>NC_051410.1:33567646-33567899 GCF_015228065.2 Penaeus monodon
AAGTGAGAAAGTGAGAGAGAGAAATGAGCGTTTGTGTGTGTATGAGCGCTTTCATATGCATGTCCGTGCCTTCACTATAACCTACAATACAATTACATTATATCCCAAACATTGTTCTTACAAGAACCTCTTATCTTTGAAATGTGTTCTTTTCTAATATCAATCTCATCCACCAACTTTAACCCGAAAGAATATCCCAAGTACCATCACCATTAATACCCTTATCCTCATCCTCATGTATAAGGACCCAGAT
>NC_051410.1:33567933-33568055 GCF_015228065.2 Penaeus monodon
GAGACATTTCCTTCGCACAATGCTGCTCCAATCCATTAGGATTTGTTTCCCCCTTCAAGATGGTTATACTGTAGGCGTATCTCGTCTCCTGGAAATTTCGTGTTGTTTTCTCGTATTACAGT
>NC_051410.1:33568340-33568655 GCF_015228065.2 Penaeus monodon
ATCGGTCTATTCGAAGATCCAACCACTCTTATCGACCTCGGCGACCTGGACATCAGAGAGAACATTTTTTCTCCCTCCCTACATCCTCCCTTTTCCTTTTTTTCAATAACCTTTTCTCATTACATATTTTCGGTGAGGCCGGATGGGTTTATTATAAATGTCTGCTTTCAAAGGCATTATTTTTACTAATTCATTCACGGTTCTTCGTGGAATTATCTCTCTTTTTATTTACTTTCATTTACCTTTTTTTTTTTTCTTGGTGTATATTTCCTGTTTATATATTTACTGTTTACCAGTTCCTTATGTCCTTTATCT
>NC_051410.1:33568769-33569112 GCF_015228065.2 Penaeus monodon
AGGAAAATGATGAAGAAGGCGTGAGGAATATAGGCCACAACAGGCATGACATGATGACAAATCTGTGGCGTTTGGGGAATGGCTCCATAAGCTCACGAGAAATCCAGGAATCAAGGGGCCATTACCCTGTTTTGGGCGAAAAGAGCGATTTTTTTTAAATAATCATAAAAATAGACGAGAATGATAAAAAATAATGGAATCGTGTCTTATCTGCGGAAAATATGTCGGTGGGAATATATTCCAAGAAATATCTAAAACGCTCGAGATATATTCTTGTGTGCATAAAGAAAAGGCAAGGAAGTGTTACTTTGCACATAGAAGGAGAAAAAGAATAGATAGCAGG
>NC_051410.1:33569223-33569626 GCF_015228065.2 Penaeus monodon
ATTAAACAAGGGAGAATTTGATTAACAAAACCGTCTTGAAAGAATAATTCGTGATAGTTAGAAGAAAGAATAGGTTATTGGAAAGGATTTTTCAAAGGTAAAGGATTTTTTAAGTCGCCATAAAAATGAAATTAGATTAGTTAATTCAGCAGAGAGGGAAAAGGAAGAGAGACCGGGAATGAAATATAACATTAATCTTAAAATGGTAACCTAGCATAGGCAAATATCTATCATACGTTGGCGTGAGATTCTTGGGACTAACATTTTTCAATCGAACATGTTGCAACAGTATATATTTCAATGGAGGAAAGGTTGCAATGGAGGACAGTCTGCATTTTGCAAAGAGGACAAGGACAAACTGGACGTGTTGAACTAGATGACATGATGAAACAGTCATGGAACA
>NC_051410.1:33570290-33570611 GCF_015228065.2 Penaeus monodon
CCTGTAAAAGTAACAAAGCTGAAAAGCCATTTCACAAACTGACCACAAAAATTCTAGAATAACACTTCCAGATGTTTAATTCCTCCCTTCGTATGATGAGGTCATGAGTCACTTTCAGCATTCATAACATTCAACATTCATCTTCCTCTCTCTTCCTGCAACTCCGTTCTTTCTCGGACATTTCTCTCGCGCCATTATTCTTACTTCTCTTCACATATATTTCACTCTTTCTTCTCGTCTATTTTCTCATTAATCCTTCCTTTATCCCTCTTCTTCCCCTCTACGTCAACCCTCTTTTTTTTAAGGTTGCGATACACCCAG
>NC_051410.1:33570661-33571203 GCF_015228065.2 Penaeus monodon
CCACTTCGTTGTTTCCATCACCACCCTCACCTGCGTTAATTACCTCCTTGTAAGGATTAAGCTCCTCTTCAAACCCCTCCGATCACGCGATTTGAGAGATCCCGCAAATGGCATAACAAATCAAAGCCATTTCAATTAACTTTATCTCGAACGATTCCCCCTTTACTTATTCGCCCAAAAGGGTCTGTCCGAATAACTCCTTCCGTTCCAAAGCCCTGTCTGAGGTTTTCGGCTTCCTCGTCCTCTCCTCTCTTTGTGGATTCGGAGCTTCGAAACTTCCCGAAATATCTTTCCGGAATTTCTTTGTTTTTCTGTCCTAAATATCCTCTTATTGTTTTAGACTTTTACCCTGAGGAGCTGAGGGGAGCCGCAAACACCATCAGACTATTATCATAATCAATAAGACAAGATTATCCACGCATGTATAGCAACCAGGGATCCTTTCACGGTGGGGATAACACTGACAAAAACACTATCCACTTCAAGATACACGTTGGCGGGACACACATCAAGCACACATGACACCAGCAGGCATTTGTGGG
>NC_051410.1:33571354-33571579 GCF_015228065.2 Penaeus monodon
GTCTGAATTCCCTGTGCGACTAAATCGTTTTATTATCATTGGCCGAAATCTTGACAGCCAGATCAAGTTACTTTCAAAGTAGGATTAACATGAATCGTATTTCCTTTGAGCCGATAATGCCATTTTATATTTAATTTCTAAAAGTAATCAAACAGATCCTGATCAGAATTGAGCTCAGGAAGGATGACTAGACGGGGGAAATTATCACGATTCTGCATCGCACAA
>NC_051410.1:33573134-33573757 GCF_015228065.2 Penaeus monodon
AATTGCACCAAAGAGCACTGACCTTGTTAAGTTAACAGAACATCGCTGACATAAGCATGACATTAAACGATAAAAAATCATCACGCACACACATACTATTTCATTACGTGAAAGCGATATCGTTATGGTCCTCCGTGAGGCGTGAGCGTATCTGCAGGCGTAAGATACTCAGCACCTCGCTTGAGACACATGTTCATCACGACGAAGGATGTTTCCTATTTTTCTTTCTCTCTCTTCTTCTAAAGTTCTATTTTTCCTTTTATTTCATTTTCTAATCAACGCCCCTTGTTCGTGACAACGTGAAACCTGTGTTTATGTTTTTGTCGAGACTTGGGGGTTAAATTCATCTCACGTCATACCTCTCTTCCTTCCGGTTGGTCACGTGACATCGGGAGAGCAAAACACACCAGTGCAAACATGAAAGACAACAGCTCGATAAGAATGACATTCGTGCCAAGGGGGCCTCCTCTATAAGGAAATTCTATCATGTATTACTTCGCCATCCGCTTTTTCCTCCCGTCCCTATCCGTTCCGTCTTCGTGCTCGACCTCGACACTCCCACCGAGATCACGTTTCGCGGTGACGTCACACTTGTTTAGAGGCGGACAGTTGCACGAACGCGG
>NC_051410.1:33573783-33574032 GCF_015228065.2 Penaeus monodon
GTGCGTCGCCGTGGCTTTTATTTCCTCGTTCAGCTGTTCCGGCGGATGGAACTATGGTGGGGATCATGCGCTGTGACAGTAATGTTGCCTCTGCAATAAAGGTGCTGCTTAGGGCCAGAAGAGAGCTGCGCGAGACTTGTCGCCTCCGGGAACGCCACTGTCGCGATAAGGTAAACGGTTTTATTGCAAAAGAGCCTCAGGGAATTATGACCAGTGTGTATAAATAAAGGAAAGGATGACTAATGAAAT
>NC_051410.1:33574104-33574854 GCF_015228065.2 Penaeus monodon
CAGTATTGCTATTCAAAATTACCCCAAGTGTATTTGTATGCATTAGCTCTAGGGACACAGTCAGAGGCACAAACAAAAAGCCTTGTAGAACCCATTGGATTCTTACCGAACACCAATAACGCATTTCTGTCCGTCAAGACCTCATCCTCTATCGGCCCTAGTTAGGCCTATAAGCGGGTAATCAATCTGAAAGACGCACTTACACAGTGACCCAGAGCCGAAGTAAAAAGGCGCAGCTGAACAGCATCACCAATTCTGAGGATTCTGTCAGTCCCTGCTATGTCCTATAATCATAAGCAAAGTAAAAATATACGAAGCAATAGGCTGTCCTTGCATCCTAACAAATTATCTTAACTGAAAAAGGAACTATAAAATTATCAACTGTTTTACGATTACGTGTTTAATGCTCCAGAGTGACATTTATAACGTGCTACTGATAACTTGAAGACAAGGGTGTATTGGAGCATCCTGGCGAGGGTTCTCAGGGCTTTTCTTTTCATGCACTGGAGAGTCAAAGGGGATGCACGGATCGTTTGCTTCTCACTTGTGTAATTAACAAAGGCGTTCCAAGTCTTCGTTGGAATGTCCACTGCCCTCCTCTCGCTGGCGTTAACGGCGGTGTTATTGTTTCAGCTTCTTGGGTTCATCACGTCCGATTTCACAGATTATTGGCCTCAGTGTAGTATGTGGTTATTCAGTGATAGGCAAATTGTATTCACATAATAAACTGTTAACAGGTATGGAACAGTT
>NC_051410.1:33575109-33575390 GCF_015228065.2 Penaeus monodon
ACCTCAACTATGCAAAGTGTGACAAACGAGCGACTTTGAACCCATATCAGCTTCGGATGGAGTGACTTAAATCCCCCTCGCACCGGTTCGGATCATGTGAGCGTGGCAGATGTTCGGATTCCGTCTTGACGTAAGTACTTGCATCATGGGACAATATTTGCTTTCGTTACTTTTGTGTTTTGAAATTTACTGCTGTGGGGGACAGGTAGATATATTAACGATGATGAAGGGAGATCAACAAGCGAGCGAAAGGATAGGAGAAAATACTGATAAAAGAGGTG
>NC_051410.1:33575629-33575742 GCF_015228065.2 Penaeus monodon
AAGGCAACGCCGTAGCCATTAGTGAAGGGATCCACAAGTATTGGGCAAGGAAGGGCGACGTATATCCCTCTGCCTCTCCTGCTGGATCCCTCGGAGAGAGAAAGGGGCCGGCT
>NC_051410.1:33575782-33576019 GCF_015228065.2 Penaeus monodon
GATGGATGAGTGTTAGAGAGGGAGAGGCAAGGACAAGTCTCGGGCAAGAAAATCCTCTCCGAAGGACGGAAGTTAGGGTGTGTTAGAGGCACTTTCGAGGGGGGGGGGACGGATGGGATCTTGCACTCGCGTGTTGGTTGTTCGTAGGCCTTTGGCGTTAGTTTAAAGCTTTCTTTTATAAGATTCTACCGTCATTGGTGATCCGAAAACATAGTACGGGTAGAAGTAGCAGCTATC
>NC_051410.1:33576038-33576521 GCF_015228065.2 Penaeus monodon
GGAACACATATATGTCTATAAAACAATATAAAGTGCAAGGCAGGTAGGTTTTCAAACTCAAGTTTCGGAACACAGAGCACTCGAGGTGGAGAACACAAGCAACTGCAAAGCTATAGAATGGCAACACCACGGATACAATAACAACAAAAAGTTGTTTTATTCTAATAAATCAATTTTAAACGACACGAGCACGCCATAAAAAACGAATCAGGTCCCGCCCCCTGTTCTCAAGGGAGTCACAACGGCATCACTCGAAGCACAAAATAACACCGTTCGAATCCTCAAAAGGAACGGTGATGGCAGCTCGGTCCATGTCAAAAAATATGCTTTTACAGATCAAGGAAAAGTAGCATTTTTGGCACCTTGAGTAACTATATAAGTATGTGGGTATTACTTTTTTAAAAAATGTGATAAAGAAAAAAGAAGCAGATGGAGAAAAGAGTGACCAAAAAATAAATCATTAGCAAAAATTAATTGAGGTAC
>NC_051410.1:33576570-33576706 GCF_015228065.2 Penaeus monodon
GATTATTACGCTCATCCCCCTCCTTGTCAATTTCCATGTAAAGTTGCGAAACACTTTTCCGTACTTCATAAAGACTTTTCTCTCCGTTTTTCCTCCTTTACGATCGTAGTACAGGATGGAAAACGGACTGAGTTGC
>NC_051410.1:33576804-33576970 GCF_015228065.2 Penaeus monodon
ACATAAGGGAGCCGAGTAAAGGGATTAAGGGTTAAGTGAGAAGAGCAAATGAGGGGAAAAATGGAGAAAGAAGCAAAGTGGGAGAGGAAGGAAAGTGGCAATTACTCTATGGTAATTCAGGATAAGATGAATGAATGCTTTGCGGGGAGAGAGGCAATGAAGGGGG
>NC_051410.1:33576999-33577349 GCF_015228065.2 Penaeus monodon
AAAGGGGGTTGAGGCTCGGGGTTTCAAATGAACTCGTCCTTATAGCATTAGTGTATAGCGTTCACTCTTGCTTGCGCTGACGGAATGGGTGTATAATCAGTCACCGCATCTTGGCACTAATGATGTGGGAAGGGAAGGGGGGGGGGCGTTAGGGCGGGGGGTAGAGGAGGGATGGGGGAGCTGTATCGCCTTGCATCAATATTCCAGATTTAGGTGGATTAAGGGAAGAAAGAAAGGGATAATGCGGAATAAAGAAAGGGAGAATAAGTATCTAATTTGATTAATACTTTTATTTTTGTGGCAACAGAAATTAATTAGTTCGTTCCAAAAGAGTGAGATGACATGCAGCA
>NC_051410.1:33577634-33578099 GCF_015228065.2 Penaeus monodon
CCCTAGAACCACTTGTATTCCTCTACTTTTATCCTCAGTCTCCCTCTTTACCCATTCGAATCAGCTGATTTAGGAGACCGAGAGGGGAAGGGGGAGGGGGAGAGGGGGGATAGAGTTCTGTCCCCTGAAACGACCTTTGATCAGTCACTTTATAAATATCAATTTATTACTTTCAGACTTTCAGAGCGTCTGGATATTGGGAAAATGTTTATGGCGCCTCGTGGCTACGGATATTGATATTATAAGGAGAAAAATAATAAAAAAGAGAGATTGGAAATATACGAATATCGATAGCAGCGCCGCGGAAATTAATGTTGTGTTATCAAGGCGGGGTCTTTCACAAAATCCGTTTTTAGAAGAATTGCTTTAAGGAACACCCATACTTATCTTCTTTTAAGGTAAATTTACTTAATGCATCCGTGGAGATCTACTTTATATTGTATTTCATGTGAGAAAATGCTTTTA
>NC_051410.1:33578318-33579921 GCF_015228065.2 Penaeus monodon
ATTACGTTGCTAATACTCTTGTTTCTCTCGTTTCAGGTTCGTAATCTGATGAGCGGACGCCCGTAGCTGCTTAATCTCTCTTTCCTATCCTGAACCTCAGACTGTAACAATAAGCATGTAATGTAAGTATTGGATTTCATAAGAAGATAAAAAAAAAAAAAATTCAAGGGTTGGTATCTTTACACTGGACGAGGATGTACAGTACTTCGAAGAGTTTAACTCTCGGTCTTTGCAGAGAATGAGTAGCGAAGTGATCATCATGTGTTATAAAATCATTTCGATTAAATTATCACACCCGCCAATCACTGTGTATGTTAAAAAATATATATGTTTCCGGCTTGCGTAGTTCCTCCTTCATTTTTAATTGATATTTTTGGGGGAAAACAACGAATATTAATATCCTTTTACACAGAATAACCGAAACGTCACATCTTGTTAAGAAATATAGAGATACGAAACAAATACTAGCTAATTATTAGTGGTAAAACAAATATTGGCTGCTCATGAATTCCTAGGTTGATATCAGAAAACTTGCTAATTATAAAATGTTTATGTGTAGCCCACTTGTATAACCATACATTTACATAGGTTTTAAGATAAGATCCTTGAAACGTAATTAATTAACTTTGTGTTAATGATACTATTATTTTCATCAACCTGGAATATATTCTAATGTAGATCAAATCTGGGAGAGAAACACAAAACTGATAAAATCCTCTATAGAGACGATCGAAACACGCAGACGAACCAAAAAATCACTAAATGCGATCCGAAGGTTTGTATATCCGACCCCCCGTGATAGAAAGACATACGTAGCTCCCCCGCAATAAGGATCAGCAGACAAATATTTGTATTACGCATTCTGGACCTTAGTAACGGTTGGGAAGAGGCGAGTTAATTGGTCCTGTGTCATCCGATTCGTAATACTGAAGATAGATCCATCAGGGCGAATCTGCATGTGATCGTCACTTGTTTGCTTCTTCGATTGGCGGCCATCCGTTCTGCGTGCAGAAGCCCCGCTTGCTTTTGTTTTTCAGATCGCATTTATCACCTTGTATCTCGAGATACCGTTTTCAGGATTTAAATTTTTACGGACTCAGGACGAGATAAAACACTAAACTAGTGCAAATATAAAAAAGGTACTAAAAATCAGCGGGCAGGACCAGAACGCAATTAAACCCCGCGCTCTTTCATTACACCAGAATTCCCATAACCATCAGCGCAACATAAACACGGGGTGTTCAACGTCTCAACAGAACGAGCTAGCTGCCTGTACCTTGTAAAAAGCATCGAAGCTGATCCTTTTGTCCTGCGAGACGTTGTAACTCCTTATCACATGCGGGTGAGATCTTTGGCATAGTGAATGAATGAATCAGCGCCATCAGGGTACAGGGTGTGATTTAAAATCTCTAGTGTGCATTGTTAGATTTACGATGTTAGTTCTAAGGAGCGTTCGGATGGGTTTGCTTGAGATGTGAGTTGCTTGGTGTCGAAGTAGGATGAGTGTTGAAGGTAGGATGTGTGTCACCTTCATGTGAAAGCAGTGCATTATTGACATGGAATTTAACCCCGAAGAACAAACAAACAAACAAACAGATAATGA
>NC_051410.1:33580047-33580699 GCF_015228065.2 Penaeus monodon
CCGGCAAGTGCAGTGCCAACAGCTGGGGTTTGAGTGGCACCCCCAGTACGCGAGTCGGACGTCGACGGGGGGTGGAGGGGGTAGCACGGGTAACAAGGGGAAGGGGAAGAAGGAGCTAAAGGGGGTGGGAGAGGGGGAGGAGAGGCCAAATAGGGGCAGAGAGAGTGGGAGGAGCGGACTAAAAGGGGCAGGAGGAGGGAAAGGGGGCCATAAGGGGCAGGGGGAGGGGAAGGAAGGGGGCAAGAGGACTCAGAGAGAGAGCAAGGAGGGGGCGAAGGGGGCAGAGAGAGGGGGAGGAGAGGGCAAAGGGAATCAGATAGAGGGGAAAGAAGGAGTGGGCAGAGGGGCGAATGGGATGGCAGGGAGCGGGGTAAAGAGTTAAGAAAGGGGAAAATAAGGGATAAGGTGCCAGGGATGGGGAGGTAGGGTCATGGGTCAGGGAGGAAGGATGGAGGGTGGGCGATTGACTCCCGAAGACCTGTTTGCATCACGGGGAAACAGGCGGGGTCAGCTGAGAGAAGATACACGTGGGAGAAAAATGTCTTGTTTCATCACGACGTCTGTTCCCTTATCAGTCCGTTGCGTGTGGGCGATTTGTCTTCTTTAAACTCCACCCCTCCCTCCCACACTCACACGCACGCTCGGTCGCTCG
>NC_051410.1:33580926-33581763 GCF_015228065.2 Penaeus monodon
GGCACTTGCATACTTATACATTCATGTCTGTATTTCTATATGAGTTCCACATGCACACAGTGATTGTCATAGAAACTCCACCTGTAAGTGCTGGGACGTGTTTTCTCGTCTATTCTACAAATAGCTTCTCTTTAGTGAGAAGTCACGGAGGGAAATTGCCTGAAAAATAATCATTACTACCAGCCTTTTTCAACAGCGAGCTTGGGGAGCCGCCGGTCCGTGCAGACTTGTTGACAATTTACCTTGCAAAACAAGCTATATAGACGCGTATGCAGCGAGTGACAGGAGAATGAGAGAGGCAAAGGGACATTGCAGTTCAGGCGAACACTTGGCGATGGAGAGACACGTTGAAATGCGAGCGAGGGGACACAGGGGGTGCTGTGTAAGATGACGAGGAATGAGGATACTGGGGAATACTGTGTTAGGGGAACACAGTGGAAGAACTGAGAGGAAAAGAAAGCATCGCACGGAGGGGAATACGCTAGAATGAGGGAAGAGAAAAAGGGAGCATTCCAAGGAGGGGAACGCTGGAATGAAGGAGTAGAAAAGAAAAGAAGACATGCCACGGAAAATATTGTTTTGCAATAGATAGTTGGTCTGTCTTCTCTTATTAATCTATTAGTCTTCTGCATGTTACTAGCCAACGAACACACGGCAATAGAGGGAACACTAGCCGAAAATAACAACAGATTTCGAGAAGAACGAGGCTTGGAACAACGTGATAAATCCACGGAAAATAAAGGAATACAATGAAGAGCAAAGAAATTAAGAGGAAAATAGAATATTAAACGGGCTAAATGCTGGATATAAAATGCATTCAAAGAGAAAGTAAAAAAG
>NC_051410.1:33581974-33582195 GCF_015228065.2 Penaeus monodon
CTAAGAAGGATACAGTCAGTAAAAGGAGATTGTATGGGATGCGGTGACGGACGGAGACGAGGAGCTACGAGTAACACAGCAGGTTCGGCGGGACACAATGAGCACGGTTGGAGTGACGGGACAACAATAGGGTGAGGGGACACACACAGCCTCAGGGAGCGTCATATGCTGGTTATTGACCCTCATTGATTCCTGCTAGGTCGCCAGACGTAGGGGAGAGT
>NC_051410.1:33582254-33582610 GCF_015228065.2 Penaeus monodon
GGGATTGAGATGGGGAAGGATAAGGGGATGGAGATGGAGATGGGATGGAGATGAAGATGGGGTGGAGATGGAGATGGAGGTAAAAATAGAGATAGAAATGGAGATGAGGATGGGGATGCAGATGAGGATGAGGATGAGGATGGGGATGGGGATGGAGATGGAGTTAGAGGTAAAAATAGAGATAGAGATAGATAGATGGAAGGGAGATGTAGAGAACAAGAGGACGAAGGAGAGAGAAGATACTTAATAATCAGGAAGAGGAGGAGAGGGGAACTAAATGAGAAGACAAGAGAGGGAAAAGTACGAAGTCAGATGAAAGGGTCAGAGGGGAAGGAGAGGGACAAAGAATAAAAAAG
>NC_051410.1:33582644-33582746 GCF_015228065.2 Penaeus monodon
TAGAAAAAAAATAGATTGAAGGAGAAGTCAGAAAGACAGGACCGAGGATCGAGTGTAAGAGAGAGCACACACAGATACATTAAAAGACTGAATAAGAGAGAG
>NC_051410.1:33582784-33582970 GCF_015228065.2 Penaeus monodon
TGAGTCAGAAAGAGAAAGAAAAAGTGTGCGAAAGAGAGCAGACAGACATGAAACGATAAAAGGGAGATGTCAACTTCAAGGCAGAACAGGAAATCAAAGAGAACGGGAGAAAGAAAATAATAACGAAAGGGAATTGGGGATGTGAGACAAGAGAAGAGAAACTGCAAGTACACGGACTTTCATGAT
>NC_051410.1:33585514-33585670 GCF_015228065.2 Penaeus monodon
CCGTGTCAGGACGCCCTGACATGTTGGCACCAGTGTCGAGGAATCATCTAATGGCACCCTAATTACCGCGTTAATGACAATGGGAGCGACATCGATCAGGACCGTGGCACAGTGGCAGTTCGTCTGTAGTGCGGATGCAGGAAGACAGGAGGCGGA
>NC_051410.1:33586074-33586469 GCF_015228065.2 Penaeus monodon
TCCCATCTCTTAAAATCTTCAAAAAATATCTCTTTTGTCTTTCTATCCATCGACCTATTCTTTTTTTTTTATCTGCATCCATCCACGTATTCTTTTTTTATTTTCCTCTCCCTGTACTTCTGTATCCCTGTCTCCCTCCTTTTCTTTCTCCCTTCCTCTCACTCTCTTTACGCTGGCCAGTTTTCAGAGTCGTTCATTCGGCTGGATTATTTCTCGTCGTCAAGAAGGAGGTGGATGACAGAGTAAAAGAGAGAGAGAGGGGGGGGGGTGAGGGAAGGGGAGGGGAAAGGGGGATGGGGTTGAGGGAGGGTGGGAGGTCGACGTCAGTGGTAAGTCATCTTTTGTATGTATTGTATCATGTATGAGTAACTCTATATCTGTTTATCTATTGTTTG
>NC_051410.1:33586731-33587093 GCF_015228065.2 Penaeus monodon
GTACGTCTGCTTGGCTATGTTTAGGTATAACTATAACCCTGAGACACTCTAATTGTTTCCGATTAGGCTCACGGGCGCCTCTTATTTCGTCACAATTATTCTCAATGGTTTACGTCACGGACTACGAGTGACTCCCCCCCCTCCCCTGTCACCACCATCTCCCCCCACCTCCCTCCCAAGCCCAGAGGGAAATCGTGAATTCTTTATCGATCGAAAGTGCATTCGCTACCTTTTATCTGCTGTTTGTGGCGAGGGACGTTCTGATATCTCGTTTTACGTTATGATTATGGCATTGTGATATGCTCTGTAGAAATTAAGTTTCATTCCGACGTATGAGTATAATTGTATGCTGGAGTTTTGAA
>NC_051410.1:33587222-33587536 GCF_015228065.2 Penaeus monodon
ACACACATACGAATATGAACACGATACATAACACACGTACAATACTCTCACACATTCAAATCCGGAACATCCCCACCGGATCACTAAGAAAAATGGAAACACAAGCGAAGCGAGAACCACCAACGGAAGCGACAGTAGCAATATGCCCAGAGAGCGCTGTCAAAGCAAGGGTCCCGAGAGCCACTTCAGCGCTTCCGAAGGAGACACGCCCTCGTCACGGCGTCCACGGCAATGGGCGGCAGCTGTCGACCCTTGCGAGCCCATCTCGAGCTATAACACTATACTACTGGCTGATGATATCCCTTGAAATTTCT
>NC_051410.1:33587574-33587886 GCF_015228065.2 Penaeus monodon
AATCGGTGACGTGGTGTGTTATGATGTTAAGATGTGTCATAAATTTTCGTCCGTCTTCGCAGAATTCTTCATTTACGTGTGTTGGGGCTTGTCCGTCTTCGTTAACTTTTTTTTTTTTAGGAAGTTATACATTCCAAAGGAGTTAAGTGATGAAGTTGGACGCAGTGTCATTGTGCTAAACTAAGCCTTTTGGAAAGAAAAAAAATAATAAAGCACCATACGAAAATGTTCAGGAAAGTAATATAAAAAGTCCAGGCCATTTTCCTCGAAATAAAAATGGAATAAACGATTATGAAGTAGCTTATCTACACG
>NC_051410.1:33587919-33588018 GCF_015228065.2 Penaeus monodon
GCTTTGAAACACTCTAGATTCCCTTCGAACCCCAGAAGAAAATAAGAAAACTAACTAACGGAACTTCTGCTGTCTATTTACGAAAGTTGAAGGTTTTCT
>NC_051410.1:33588069-33588466 GCF_015228065.2 Penaeus monodon
TACAGCTCTATCGCTACTGTCTAGTTCAGTAGCGAGTGTTCGTTTGTCATTTCGAGTTCAAGCAACACCAAAAGCTTTGCACAAACACAGGCACATAACAAGCATAGTGGACGTAATAACCTGATGACAAAAGAGTGTTAGAAAATTATTTAGTGTAAATATTCAGATTATTTTACAGAGCTGTTTGATCTGGCGGAGATGATTAAAGCACTGAAGACAATTTGATGAGAGATAAAGTAACTGATAGATATGATACAGCGAGTGCTAGGCTGCCGGATTGGAGGCGTGTTGTAAACGATCACACTAGTATGCCTGACTACACGCATGCTATTGGAACCGTGGCCATAAAAATTGCAATAGTATGCGGACTGAAAAAAGGACCTTTCACTTTTAAGCT
>NC_051410.1:33588819-33589105 GCF_015228065.2 Penaeus monodon
GCTAGACGGGTATCCTATCCATATGCAGAGAGCGGATGCCAAGGAATGTACGCTATCATTCGTAGCGTTTATTGCCATAATCTGCCTCATCATCGCCATTTCATAACAGCAGAAGCGTGTCTCTCTATGCGTGTTTGCACAAGTACTTTACATACTTGAGGGCTTAGGCAAGAATTCCTGGAATGAAGTAGATCTGCGCATTCTTGGTTTAAGGGTGGACGTGCCTTGTATACTTCCTTAGGACTTCGATCTTCCACTTCCGATGCCGTTATTAGTATTATCGTTG
>NC_051410.1:33589302-33589559 GCF_015228065.2 Penaeus monodon
ATTTTATTTTTATTTACATATTTTTTTATTCATAATTGCAACGAGAGTAAAACCAAGCTCGCCGACCCCATTCAAACCAGAACCCCACCAACGTTCCTCGCTAACCGAAACGTTCGCAGTGGGAAACGCCCGACGAAACGTTAACGCAGACGGAACGCTGCTGCTGATAACGAAGCACAAGTTCGTATGTTAGACACAAGGCCACCACTTGAGCCTGAGTGATGGCGGCCAAGAGCGACAATAGGATCACCGCGTCA
>NC_051410.1:33589979-33590112 GCF_015228065.2 Penaeus monodon
TAGAGCAGAGGAACATCGCGTCAGGGCGGACCCACAGAAGCGGAAGTTTGATGGTCGAGGGCGTGAGCGAGAGATCGTGGGCGTGAATGGATGGTTGGCTCCGTGTAATGGAATTTTGAAATCTTTATAAATG
>NC_051410.1:33590142-33590279 GCF_015228065.2 Penaeus monodon
CCCATCTTAGCCCTTTTCCCCTTTGCTTAATGAAATTATTTTTAAAAATGGTGAAGTTTGTGAAACCTCCTGTGACGGGAAACGATAAAATTACTTGTTTAAAACTGACAGTAACGGGGCTTATGGGATAAAGCCAT
>NC_051410.1:33591048-33591150 GCF_015228065.2 Penaeus monodon
CAAAACTAAACATAGCTAAGCATAGGAAAGTGTGGAAACAGGCACATGGAGAGAGGGGGGGGGTGGAGCACAGGGGGGATAAGATAATAAGGCCAGAGGATA
>NC_051410.1:33591248-33591882 GCF_015228065.2 Penaeus monodon
GGACAGGGTATGGGAGGAGGGGAGAGGGGGAGGGGACACAGAACCTGGTGTCGGTGAGGATGCAGGGGGTTCCGCTGTGACCACGCTGTCAGAGGGAAGGGAGGGACGGCCGGAGGAACAAACCGACGAAGGAGTGTCAATCTACGAGCAGCAGCGACATCGTGGGACGCGACGGGGGCCGGGACCAGAGGGGGGAGAGGGGGGGGAGGGGGAAGCGAGGGGAAGGGGAAGGCGAGGACGAGAGGGGAAGAGGAGGGCGAGGGAGAAGGTCAGCGGGGTAGGGGGGAAGGGGGAGGCGAGGAGGAGAGGGTAGGGAGAAGGAGCGAGGGAAGCAAGAAGGGAAGGGGAGAGAGGGGAAATAAGGGGAAGGAAAGGGGAGAGAAGGGAAGCAAGGGGAAGGGGGGAGAGAGAAGAGAAGAGAGGGGAAGGGAAGAGAGAGGGGAAATAAGGGAAAGGGAAGGGGGAAGAGAGAAGCAAGAGGAAGGGAAGGGGAGAGAGAGGGGAAAAGGGAGAAGGGAAAGGAAGAGGGGAAAGTGACAGAGGTGGGGTAAAGAATGAGTTATTTTAGTTATTTAGGTTATTTAGTGCTGATTCTTTGCTGATCCGGTTCTACAATAGGATTTTTCTTATCTTT
>NC_051410.1:33591942-33592064 GCF_015228065.2 Penaeus monodon
TTGCAAAAAAATATAACATACAGTTTATACACATTATTTTAATCAAGAAATAATGGGAAAATATATGATACTTTCGCTATGTCATGTATACTCTAATATCTATCCATTATATACATACTTGC
>NC_051410.1:33592297-33592579 GCF_015228065.2 Penaeus monodon
CATTGGGAAAAAAACTGCAACTGAAATTAGTGAAAGATGAAACTTTAATTTGATGACTTTACGGTGAAATAAAAAGTTAACATTATCTCGGTAGAAATAAGATGGTAATTTAATATCAGAAGCTCACATTTCGGACACTGATAGCAAAAACCGTGGCGAAAGCGTATCTTTGATTCAGGAATGTTACGAAAAAACAAGGAATGATTTTATGAGAAAAGAAATGTAGACGAAGCACATTAGTTATACAATGATGTATGTTTTTTTTAAGAACAAGGAAGTCTG
>NC_051410.1:33592716-33595236 GCF_015228065.2 Penaeus monodon
TAATTGTCACTAGTACTTTTTTTATTTACTTATCTGTTTTTCTTCTTGATTGTTATAATCATCACTATTATTATAATTATTTTGCTTCTTATGTAAAATATCATTATCGGTGTTTACGAAATTGAACGATTTTCAGTATCATTCTGATAGTTCCTTTTCATACTTGCGGCAACTAAACAGTTTCTTCTAACAACAATAATATAAAATATCAATATCAAGGTAATAACGCAAGTGTGATGGTGACTTCGAGGCGCATAATAGTGAATGGAATAGATAAAAGAGAGGTGCCGTCAGTAGCTGAAGTGTCACTATGCTGTAGAAGTTATGTTAGAACTGGCGAACGGAAGTGGCACAGAGTGAGACGTATATGTAAAGAGAGAGGAAGTTGCATTTCAGTGTCCTGGGGAGGAATGTGGTGGTGGCGGAGATGTACTATGGTGTCGGTGGTGGAGGAATGTCTGATGGCGGGGCGGGAAGCAGAGAATGGACGCGGGTCATAGAATGGTTGAGATTATACGGGAAGTCTCACTTACCGCCTGCCCACCCCTCAACCTCCGTCCATCTGCCCAGTCCGGCCGGCGTCCTGTCTCTTGGCCAGTTTTGAGGGGAAAAGGGCGGCGCTCGATAGCCCTCATGATTTAACTGGTATCATAGAGGAGCTAATGACAAATGAGATTTGCGGGAAAGCTCTATTAATGGAGGGACAACTAGCCATGGATACGATTCTCATGGAACATATAGGGTGATCGCGCCCATTGAGTGACGCTGGGATCTGATTGGCCTGGCGAGCGCAACTCCGGCCGTGATTGGTCAGGACGATCTGGTGCCAAGGGCTGCCGGAGTGGCTCTGGGCTCGGTGCTCTCAACGTGCCTAGTGTGTCTTGGCACTTTCAGTGGGTAAGTCAGCCCAAAAGGCGTACGGGGCAGTGCGTCGACATGAACTGAGACATTTTCACAAGTGCCTTCTAGCTATGTTCCCGCTGCAAGGTCGTGTAGATAACAGTTGACATTAGATCACCGCTAGAACTCTAAATCCCACACAAGATTTTGGTTTAGTGGTTTTAAGTGAAAAGAAGACGTCGACGCCCTCGAAAAGCAAATGGGACTCTGACACCGCTCTCAACTTCGAATTTCCCGCGATCTCCACAACCCACTTCGGCAACGGTGAGTATGAAACGCACAGGGCTTTAAACGCCGCGCGGGAGTGTTGCCAATGGCATGATCATTTGCACATCTATTATTCGAATAAATCAAGGTGATGCTTTATTACATCTTCCGTTCTATGTGCGGTATTAAACGAACAATTGAAGATTCATAAATACCTTTATACTTTGTTAACGACTGTAAAAACGTCTATAACGACAGCGTGCCTCCCGTCGCCTGCCAGAAGGGCTGGGATTGTAGCGATCATTTGCTTAATATGATTACATATTAGCACTGTAAGACGGAAGCACACGTTGATTATAAAGTACTTTTGTCTTGACGAGGATAAATTATTCACTAATTGCCGACGGTTGTATAATGGAACCACTGCGTTGTACCGGCATTTCATGATTAGTTTCACATGTTTATTTTTCTTGGACCAGTCCATGGAAAGGTGTTTGGAGCTGTGCCAGTCGTGGCTGGCATTGAGTTTTGTCTCTCTACATCACCTATATTACATCAGTGGTCGATAATCAATGAATAAAACATAAGCTGATGATGGCCCATAGAAATAACCAACGGCCGCGTTGGCGATTAGTGTATTTGCATTCGGCAGTATAGCACGCCATTGTCCCTTCACGAGCTTGAATTTCCACAAACGTTTTGGCGCGTATCAAATCCTCTAATGCTTGCAGGATATTGGTTACCCGCGCAACACCTTCGGGGGGAGTGCACCCGTAGGTGAAACGAGCGAAGCTCCGTATAAACTATTTGATAACTAAGTTTACTTAAGGTGGCAGTCCATAACGTTACTCCACAGAATGCAATGCTTTGTTTTGGATATCTCTCGAACAATGCCATAGCCGTTGTATGCTGGATATTACAGTCCTCACACAGTAATTAGCAAAACCAACTTAAATATACGTAAACATGCAATCGCCGATGGCGTAAGAAAAACGACACCCTCTCTGTATACAAACATACAAACCAAGACCTAATATATTTTTCTTCATGGCTGATTGGATGAGGGATGACACGCAGGTCAATGTCATCGGGCGAAGATCCATCACGGTGGGTGTGGCTTGTTACGGCAGCCGACCAATCACGCGGCGCCACTTGGACCTTGGCGCCTTTGACGAATCCCTTCAGGAGCGGAAGAGCTCGATCGCGTGTCGTCTACGCTAAATGATCGTTATGAGGCCGGTCTTATTATGGCCTGTTTGCGATAAGTGGGGCTGAGTGGGTGACGCTTTGTATTTTCTTTATCTTTATTATGTTTGTTATTATGCTGTGTTCCACGGTGTATGAATATACGATTCTGAACGATTTTAGTAAACATATATTCGTTTTCTCAGTCTTTCAGGTGGACAGCAAACG
>NC_051410.1:33595258-33595504 GCF_015228065.2 Penaeus monodon
ATGAAACAGTATGTAGAAATATGATACAGAAGTTCCATAGATAAGATAGGACACCCTTATTTAACTTTTCAAAACACGAGAGAAATACGTGTTTACATGTAACATTTGAAGCACACAAAACACATTTCTTATTCATGTTCCCACAGGACTGGTGAAATACTATATTATAATGCGTAACACTGCGTGATCATTCAACCTCCGTAATATAGTACTATTTTTTAATTATAAATTATGTCCAGCTCTGGA
>NC_051410.1:33595606-33597019 GCF_015228065.2 Penaeus monodon
TATTTCCAATTACAGTCCCTAACTCTCAGTATGATGTCACTCTTTTGCCGTGCATCACGATATCATTTTAATTCACGTGATACTGTAAACATGAATAATTAAGTAATTAAATCCAATAGAGAATTCACGTGAAATGATTAAATAATTCACGCAAATTGGTCATGAGAACCCTGTTTAGGACAGCGCCCATTTCGGGAGGGTCAGTGGCGAGGTTGTTGTCGTGTGACAAATTGGACGCGATGGAACTCCGTGTATTGGGTATCTTAATGTCCATCGGGTTTTCGGTTTATCATAAGCTCTCCATTTCTCTCTCCCTCTTCTTCCATTCGCACTCCCTCTCATTTGCTCCATTCGCACTCTCATTTCTTTCGTTCTCTCATTTCTTCCATTCGCAGTCTAATTTATTCCATTTTCAATCATTTCCTCCTTTCGCACTCTCTCATTTCCTCCATTCACACTCTCTCAGTTCCTTCTTTCTCACTCATTTCCTCCAGTTGCACTCTCATTTCCTTTTTCGCACTCTCTCAGTTCCTCCAATCGCATTCTCATTTTCTCCATTCGCACTTTCTCATTTCTTCCATTATCTCAGTTCCTTTTGCCCTCTCTCAGTTCCTCCATTCGCACTTTCTCCTATTTCCTCCATTCACACTCTCTCATTTCCTCCACTACTCGCACTCTTTCATTTTTATCGATTCGCCCTCTCTCATATCTTCCGTTCACACTCTCTCCCATTTCCTCCATTCGCACTCTTTCATTTCCTAAATTCGGAATCTTTCTTTTCCCCCATTCGCACTCTTTCTCATATCTTCTATTCACACTCTCCTTTCCTTCACTAGCACTCTCTCATATCCTCCATTTGTATACTCTCTACTTTCCTCCACTTTCTCGGTATCTCCCTTTTCTTTGTTTCTTCCTCTCTGTAAATCATTCAGTTTCTCTTATTTCCTTTTCTTGGTTCGTAAGATTCTTCCCCTCCTTTTCTCTCTCCCATAATTTCTGTTAATCCTCTATATTCTTTATCATTCTCTCTATTTTCCCTATTTTCTTCTGACGTCCCCCTTTCACTTTATCGTTATTTATCTTTATTATTTTACATCTTTGTTATCCCCTTCTTTTCCCTCTTACCACAAACTACCTCTTTGTTCCTCACACTTTTTTATATTCATTTTTTACCCCTTGTCTCCTATTACTCTGTCTCTCTTCCTCAATCATTGTACTTCGTCGCCCCTCCCCTTTTATTCCTGTTCATCTCTCTCCTCTCTTTGTCATTTTTCAATACATTTCTCTCCATTAAAAAAAAGTTGCACGAACACTTCGTCATGCAACGCACATCCCGCATTGTGACGTGATAAGCATTTCTCAATCGTTTTTTCCGTGTTATGTCATATTGTTCGGACAGAGCTGGAGGATTTA
>NC_051410.1:33598583-33599505 GCF_015228065.2 Penaeus monodon
ATTTTTTATCATCTCTTTTTTCTTTCCTTTATATGTATGTTTTGCTGTATGTTCGCAATATGAACATACATACGCAATTTTACGTACGTTGGTCAACGCATACATATCTTATAATTCATTAAACTCGCTAACTTTTGTGCGAATGATTATAAATCTTTAAGTATGATATCAAATATGTTCAGATAACAAATTGTTCTGCACGAGTCATGAATGCACACAACCATTTCAGGCCTCTAATATACAATATGTTGCATCATGATTGATAGCACACTGTATCCCATTTGAAGTCCGCGTGTGTTACGTCAACCATCACGAGTAAGTAAATAAATAAAGTAAATTCAAGTTGCATTTAATATAATTCTTGTTCGTTTATCCACTTAACCACCGACAGAGCCAGCTTCCGTGACACAGCACCGGGGGTATAACTAAGGGACGTATCCTCCACGAATCCTTAGAATTTCAGTTCTTATCGAGTAAAATACGAAAATCTGATGTTTTCCCGGTATGCACTCTTGGTGATTTTTTCTCTCTTTTCTAATCTTAATTTGGTCGATGAAACACCAAAACATATCAGTCCAAAACTTCACCCAAAAAACATGAGGGCTGTCACGCTCGTTCCTTCAAAGCCCATTTCCAGCAACGGATACCCTAGGGTGCAGGGTCGTTAAGAAGACCACCCAGCGAGCGAGGATTCACGAGCTGTGCGCATGAATTTCAATTTGGACTTTGACAGCCGGATGTTCAGGAGCGGACAACACCTACTCGGGGCTGAGTCTCGCGGGGAGCGGACACCAGACCTGCTCCTGGATCTTCCGATTCTCATTGGGCTTCTCAGGCGCTGGCGAAGTCGAAGGCATTTCGACCTTGACTGCTTCTGGGCTCTTGGGTGATCGGGTCATCCACTTCTGAGGTCTCCTTACTT
>NC_051410.1:33600967-33601213 GCF_015228065.2 Penaeus monodon
ACGAGACATGAATACACGTAAGTGAAAGTTTAGGGGAAAAAGGCATGAGACAATATGTGAAAGAGTGGCATAATGTGGCTCGTAGCATTGTGGCCATATCTGTCCCCCGTGATAGGCTTAAGCGCTCTGCTCCCAACCGCCGTGTTATTAATGTGAAACTTAGCACCATGATGATGGTAAGACGACCCAAGATAAACATGAAGAACATCTTGTGAAAAACATAATACCGTGTCACTTTGCCGCCCG
>NC_051410.1:33601282-33601372 GCF_015228065.2 Penaeus monodon
TCGGGGGGGGTATTTATTTTAGTGTTTTATTTATAACATTGGGATAATGACAGGCTATGTGGAATAATGTATAGCATGACGTAGCTTCAG
>NC_051410.1:33603063-33603221 GCF_015228065.2 Penaeus monodon
ATATTAAGATGAACTTGTTAGCAACATTGAATGTTAGCGCTGTCACTCAGCAGTCGTGCCTTCAGAATTATCATGATTTATGGCATGTCCTCTCCCCCTCTCCCTCCTCCCTCCCCCTCCCGCCCACCCGCATAAACACTGCATAGTTTATGGTTCGT
>NC_051410.1:33603240-33603393 GCF_015228065.2 Penaeus monodon
CACGCAGGAGCTCCGTCTTCCTAACTTTGTTTTAATCTAATTAACGTTCACATTGCACAAGAACAAATGTGTTTATTTAACTACTTAATTATTTACAGATTTTTTTGTTAAAATAGTCTTTGGCGTTACTTCTTACCACTGAGTGAGGCCGTG
>NC_051410.1:33603836-33604110 GCF_015228065.2 Penaeus monodon
AAGACACGCATATATACCTGCATTGTCATCCTGCTGACATAATATATAAACCCGAAAAGAGCTGAAGTGGGTTTCAGGATCCCCCGCCGCTATTGTGACAAGGACTAATTCCCTTTCATACAGTATGCTTAACAGTTTCTGCACAATCAGTTTCTCGAGCTGGGTGCGATTTTAGTTTTGCCCTTGCTTTCCAGTACTGCTTTGGATTACGTTTTATGTATTTTTGAAAGGTCGTCAGTCGTTTGAGAGGGATTTCGCTTTCTGTTCTTGTAAG
>NC_051410.1:33604127-33604464 GCF_015228065.2 Penaeus monodon
CAAGGACAGTAGTTTTGATGTTTCTATTTTACTGCATATTTTCCTTTGTTTTGTTATTAATAGTTTCTTATTTATTCCTCAGACCGACTCCCATTTAATTTGTTAATCTGTTTATGCCAATTTTAACATATTTCTCTATTTACCTCTCTGACCTACATAATAGGAATCTGTGAATTTGTACTTTCTGTAAATATCTGGCGAACTCATCTGAAATTGCAACAGTACGAGTGTGTGCGCTTGTGTGTGTTTCGGTTGTGTGTTTGTTTGGATTTTCGTGTGTTACTTTGTTTGCCTGAATATGTTTGTTTGCTTGTTTGCTTGCCCGCGCGGGTTTGTA
>NC_051410.1:33604569-33605103 GCF_015228065.2 Penaeus monodon
TTGTTTGTTTGTCTGTATGAATGTGTATATGTTTATGTGTGCCTGTGTGTGTTTAGGGGCGTGCGCACGATCAGAAAGGTTCTAAGTGTTATATGTTATTACCAACGCCACATCTTTAATTTTAGCTTCACATACTTAGTCGCAAGTACTCACAGAATGCAAAACATCCAGGGAAGGAGAGGGTCACATGTTGGCGATAGATCAAGTTGCACCTGCCAGTGTGGATTTGCAAGCATGGCATTTTTCCCGTGCCAGCGAGTGCAGACGCAATTAAAAAACACTCTATACGTGTTAAAGTGTCGAGAAACCAAAGAGGCCGACGCACCTGGCCAATTAGCAGACGCCTGGCCATCGGATGTACAGGTCGCGTAAAATTCCTGTTGTCCTCAATACGTGCTTAATCTTACATGCTATAATACGGAAAGAAAACAACTTTATATTAAATCAGTTATTTGTTTATATCAACTAACCTTTGATATTGACTATAACGAACTATATTTTCTAAAGTTGTCAAGGAGGAGCATCCGCCAGTTC
>NC_051410.1:33605865-33606219 GCF_015228065.2 Penaeus monodon
AGATACTTAGTATGCAGAGTTAGGCAGTCAACCCGGCAGCCCATTATGAACACTGGTGGCATTTTTCCATGAGTGAATTAAAAATAAAATGCAAAAAATGCACTATATTCAAGGTTTCTTTGTTTACGGCCTACGGTGATATATGATATGTAAAATAATGTCAAGTATTTATGTAAAAGTTAGAAATCAGGATTCTCACGCCACAGGAAACTGAGATACAGTGTATGGTTTCGCATGTAAATGATGCCATTGGCAGTTTAGTTCATTAACGTATATTTTAAAATGATTTGATACTTTGAAGTAGATGATCCAACGGATTAATTCATTGAAGGTGGCATTGTGAAGGATTTGAGT
>NC_051410.1:33606853-33606991 GCF_015228065.2 Penaeus monodon
CTTGTAGAGATGTTTGTGATGGAATTTAGGCGAATGTTTGGATACTTCAACTATTTTCCGTGTTTCATAAGAATCACGCTATCCGTTTTTCATATATTATGTTTTTGGACTTGAAATCAGTGATTCAGTATTTATCTT
>NC_051410.1:33607877-33607944 GCF_015228065.2 Penaeus monodon
AACTCTTGTTTTATATGTATTTATAATATGTTTTTTTTTTTTCTCCCTTTTTTTAAGTTGTCAACTC
>NC_051410.1:33608583-33608803 GCF_015228065.2 Penaeus monodon
GTATACAGGTCTCCTTGCATACATTTTTACCAAGTGCAATTACCAAGTTTGTCTTTGTGCCTTTGCAGCGCGTGACAACCTCCCCCTCCGGAGCCCCCCCGTGCCAAGGGAGCCTCGCGAGTGAGCAGCGGCGACCATCACTGCCACACCGGACGCCCCAGACACACCCACGCTCAACCCAGACATGGAGGGCGACGAGAAGAACAAGAGCAAATCTGCG
>NC_051410.1:33608853-33609166 GCF_015228065.2 Penaeus monodon
CATGGAGATGAGCCAGTACGGGTTGAACGGCACGTCGCTCCCTCAGACGCCCAACGACGCCGGGCAAGTGGCGGCCACCGCGGAGCACACCCTGCGAGGCACCTGGTCCAACCACCTCGATTTCATCCTCTCCCTCGTCGGCAACGCCATCGGTATCGGCAATGTGTGGCGGTTCCCTTATATCTGCTACAAGAACGGTGGAGGTGAGTCCCGGCTTCTCGGTTTTCTCTTTGGCTTGTTTATTTTTTTTTATTGGGCTCTCTTTATGTCGGTGTATTTTTGTATATGTCTGTTTTTTTCTTTCGTGTGGATT
>NC_051410.1:33610210-33610439 GCF_015228065.2 Penaeus monodon
GCCTTCGTTTATTGTATATCTATCCGTGTATGACATTGCCATTCTTTCACTAAGGATTCATCTATATATATCACAATCTTTTGTGGTTAAAGTTTACCTGTACATAAGTTTTCAGTCTTTTTTCTCTGCCTCCAATTCTCACATATTTCCCCTTCCTTCTATGAATATTATAATAATAAACAAACGAATACATACAAGGACAGGACAGGCAAGAGAGCTTCACGTGACT
>NC_051410.1:33610838-33611253 GCF_015228065.2 Penaeus monodon
CTATACATACTAAGTACATTTTTTGATACGCACATATTGTACATACTTATACACATATGTCGATATATATGACGTAGATGAACCTATTTACTTACACATTTCTGAGTAAATTACGTCTTAATGAGAACACCATCTGCAACATAATCATGCAAAGTGCAACATAGTATTTTAACATTAAAAAAGTGTTCCAGCCATAACGTAAACCTTAACCAGGTTGTATCGAAAATCTATAATTCAGAACAAGCAAAAGTTTATGTTTTTATCCTCTGAGAAAAAATGTACATGGACTTTTTTTTACCTAAAATTTAATTAAATATGAACTAGAGTTTCCCATTCACTTAAAGTACACTGGTTTATTCCTCTCCGCTTGCTATGTAAAATCCAGTTTCGACCGGATGAGGAGGGACCTAATAGC
>NC_051410.1:33611700-33611787 GCF_015228065.2 Penaeus monodon
TCGTTCAATTCATGGAGCTTGTTTGTGAGTTAATGCTTACCGTAAGGAAGTAACTCGTGAATCGTCTAAACTCTACGAAATAACTTC
>NC_051410.1:33612186-33612573 GCF_015228065.2 Penaeus monodon
AGTATTGCAAGATTTAGCTCTCTGGAGTTGAAGATGGTTACTAGCTTCAAAGACCTCATCTATGTTCTTTATGGGAATGGTTCGTTTTATTTAGACGTCTGTTTTCATTGCGGTGAGAATAAGTGATGTAACACGCACATGCACTTGATATTTAGTTTTTGCAAAGATAAGTTAATCGTGAGGCAGTTTCCTGCAAGTTCGGAAGGGATCATCGTTGTCACATATATCTCTTTTATGACCCAGCAGTGCAACTACGCTCTCCGTGAAGTACAACAATGACAAAGATATTATAGTGAGGCTGTACACAGTCATTGTCACGTTAGATGTGCATGGTACAGGTTATCCTTTGGTGTTTTGATTTTGACAACAAAGTTCGACCTTATAGCT
>NC_051410.1:33612799-33614377 GCF_015228065.2 Penaeus monodon
ATTTAACTGGCCTATCTATCTTTATCTACCTACATTGTCTCACTTATCTCCATTTGCCTACCCATATATCTGCCTCTAGAGCCATCTACCCATCTATCTATGTCCCTGTCAATTACTCGATCTACAAATCTTTGTATTATTTTCTACCTGCCCGTGTCTCCAAGCGAGCCAGATCAGGGGGACCAACTTTCCGCTGCTGTTCATTCATACCTTCTCCAAGACCATTGTTGTGAGTACTCGCTCCCTCTATGAATGAATGGGATTTCGCTGCCTTGAGACCTCGCCGGGCCTGCAGATTTACTTATGTATTTAATAATTTCCCGCGTCTTTCTGTATTCTCACGAGCTTCGAAATGCAAATCGATCTCAAGAACCTCGCCGATCACAGTGTTTAGTAAGTGACATGGAAAGAAAACAAAGAAGAAGGTCCACCCAGAGCAGAGAAAGACGAGTGAGCAACGTCAGGTCATCCCAGGCACCAACGCCGGACCCGGACTGCTGCGGACAACAGGGGCGCAAGTGCCGGTCGAGACAATTGGCTCCTGACACCAACCTCCCGCTGCGGCTGACGGCCCCCCCCCCCACTTCCTTCGAGGGTATTCCCCCCGTATGACAGATTCATGTCCTACGTGGCTGAAAGCACTGAAAGGTTAGACAGGAGAGGCTGTGTTAGAGGGGGTTTCACAGCTGATTGGTAATGTGGTGTTAGGGTTTTATTATAGAGTGGAATAAAAGAACTTCTAAGTAGTTGGCCGCGTGGTAGAAAACAAACAAAAAAACAAGCGTCAAAAGATCATTAGGCTTTGATTTATTGAAGGGAATATTTAATTGAAATAATGCGAAGACTTTTTTAATTCAAGGGATCGAAATTTATCGCAGAAGGACAGTGCCCTGATCCGAATTATTTCTAGTCACGATCCACGTTCACTTCCAGACTCCTTACCATTCACTGGCCAAAAAAACGATAAAATATGTGGTAAAGACGAACAAAGTATAACAAAGAGAACTTTAAAAGTGACTCTGACACCACATCCGGCTCGGCGTGAGTCCCTCGCAGCCACAGCTCATGGGAACCGCCCGTATGCTCATGGCGCACGTGGGAGGGCAGGAGTGGTGGGCGGGGAAGCTGCTCTTGGCCATGGAAGGCGTCAGGCACTCTCATGATAGCTCAGACAGCTCATGCTAATGTGAGTCAGTCCGTGATATTCTTATTTCTGTTTTTCTTTAAAGTCTTTGGAGAAAAGAACAAGGGAAAATGGCGATGGACAACCTATAGGCACGTCATCAAGGCGTACCACGAGTCTGTTCTTATTGTGGTATTGTGGTCAACGTCAGGCTTTTTCCAGACTAGCTCAGGAAAGACGCCTCGGGCAAAAAATATTATTTTCCCCCCTTTGGGACTTCATCTCATTTCCTATTACGGGTATAAAATACACAGCGTAGCGGCGTACATGCATATTCATATGTCATTCTGAAAAAAGCCAAGTGGTTATAAAATATTAACGCTGAGCCCTTCATCCCGTAAACTTCCCCTGAACCCTTACTGCTTTAACGCCACTCGCGAGGGGGCGATTAAATC
>NC_051410.1:33614691-33614815 GCF_015228065.2 Penaeus monodon
ACACCACCACCCTTGGGCTAAGTTTGTTGGCATTCCATTATTCCATAAAGTTTACTGTCGAGATAAATCGTACGCGTTTATCAAGCTGTATTTACGAGAGAGGTCTTGGAGGAGTCGTACACAC
>NC_051410.1:33614839-33615149 GCF_015228065.2 Penaeus monodon
CTAAGGAGCAACTCCAGGTCCTCGCACTAACGTCCTGCAGAGTGAGGCCTCAGTGCAAGCTCATTGCACTCTTGGGTCAACTTTTCTGCAACAAGAAAAACCTTATGGGGCGAGAGACGAACGAAAAAAAATCACATAGGGGAATAGTTTTACGCACATATGTGCAATTACAATGGTATAAGTCAGGGAATGTTATGCAAAATTCGTCTTTACAAAGTTGTTTACACCTTATAAAACATTATAAAAATGAAAAAAGCTGGGATCTAAGCAACAGTGGATGATGACGATGAAGAGAAAAGAAAAAATGAAG
>NC_051410.1:33615254-33615800 GCF_015228065.2 Penaeus monodon
AAGAAAAGAGGGAAGTGATCTGACTCGAAAGATGGAAAGCATGCAGGGCAGGAAAGTAAAGAAATATAACCAAGAATCATACTAATGACAGCAAGAACTGAGTAACTGATGATCGTCTTAATAATCGTAATTATCTCCGATAATCAACAAAAACAAAAACTGCTAATATCAGAAACAAGAATAATAATCATTAATGACAATATTCGTAAAAGAAAAATCAACATGGTTCTACATAAGAGGCCATAACTATATATAGTATAATTCTAATTAAATAATGGAATTCTATTAAAAAATGCATCAACGAATGAAAAGAAAAAGAGAAAAGAAAATGGAAAAATAGTTATGAAATAAATACAAGCCTATCACGTAACCATAACTGCACGAGGCAAAACACCTGCTGCCCTTAATTTCCCATTTTACGCTAAATTTCTCCCTCCTACTGACGGAATACAAGTAAAAAGAGCGCTGTAGCTACGGGGCTACAGCGCCCGGATAGCAGTGGCATGCTTGCCCTAAGATGAAATGTTATTTGCGCTTGTATACATA
>NC_051410.1:33615900-33616156 GCF_015228065.2 Penaeus monodon
AGTAGTGATACTGAAACCACTTCTTGGTCCCTCCCCAATTACAGGTAAGAAGTACTGCTGGTCAACCATAAGATGCAACATGGTGCAACACCAATCGCTTTTAATGGCCAATACCAAGCCCCCAAGATCTAACACTGTCCCTTTATCATATGTCAGCGCAACCACAATGCCTACCTTTTGTAAATACAATTACGTGGGAGTTCTTCAGAGAGCTTAAGTTAGTACTATGTCACATGATTACGGGCCTTCTCTAAAA
>NC_051410.1:33616188-33618046 GCF_015228065.2 Penaeus monodon
TTTTTTTTCCTAAATTCACTTTCCTACCGATGCTCTTTTCTTGCATGTGGCAGAGGTAATCTTTGCTCACTTTGGACGTCTCCTTCACCTGCAAGTGCAGGGTTAATTCCCGGGAATGAGGGAGGACTCTGCAACTGTAAATCACCTATCCACCTCGTCTCTCATTTAAGCTTCAACTGTAGAGTTACCTTCTAACTTCTCTTTTTCACGCTAATGGTATCAAGTATATCAATCTATTTTCCAACATACACAGTTTTTCGTTTAATAATTTCCTTGAAAGGGGAAAACTGAGTCACACTACATATTTTTCCTTTAAATAATTAATAACTCCTCTAGATACTTGCTTTTGGCTCTAAAAACTGCGAATCCGATGGGGGAAGGCCAAGCCACCACAACCACAACTTCTGGGCTACCCTGTTCTGTCTTAGCAAGCGTCCTTCCTCCCTCCCCCTCCTTCCTTCACCCTAACCGAGGCCTTCACAAACACCCCTGCGAATGCTCCATCCCCCTTTTTCTAGACAAAGCTCCAAATATATATGAATATGATTACAAATGCTGCATAATACTACACCGTCAGTCGACAACTTCTAGTGAGCAGCTTAGTTATGTTGACTTGGTTCTTCTAATTTATTTCCGCATAACCCCCAAACAAGGCCATTAAATTTCTAAGTGAAATGTTAGCATCCCATATTGGAGGAATAAGTTAACAGTCAATTTCTGAGGATTGATTATGGGCATTGATTTCACCGTGAGGCATGTCTTCAGAACAAGTAAAAATAATGATACTTAGATTTTACATAGTTACATTTTGGTATTATCCAAAATGCAACTATGTCCTCTGGAATACAAAGGCAAAACTTGAATATTCACCCTTTTAAGGGGAGGTGGCATGGGTTCTGCGTGTCTGTTATATTGTTAGAACTGGTCTTCATGTTCATATGCCTAGCAGACCAAAAAAACACTTTTAAAACAGGATATTCTATTGAGCTTGTTATGCAGAAGAGGAAAAAAGAATCAGGCAGATAATGAAATCAAGTGAAGATCATATTATGTATGAAGCAACAAGAAAAACAGGCTTACAAGATTTAATCTGGGAGTTAAACTGTCTCAAAATTACTAATTCTGCTAGTCGATCTTTTGTTTCTACTGATCCAACCACATTGCTAATGTTGTCACCTTAAGATATTATCAGAAATTTCTGAGCATATACTTTACAGAGAAATAAATACAGATCATATGCGTATGCCTACCAAAGTTTTGGAACATCTAACTACAGGTCGTCATTCTCTTAGATAATCCACGATTAAATACATTAGCATCCTGGCATTGTTTGATGATAGAGATTTTTAGGTGGGAGTCAAGTTATGAATGTCTTAGATATACTTAACGAATTGATAACGTGAAAAGACAGTTGACGGGGGCAGGTTGTGGTTGAAGGTCATAATGGATGATGGGTCAGGTGATTTGCAGCTGCGAGGTGTCTTTCCTCGTGTCAAGGAATAAGCACTGGCACTTTCAAGAAAAGAACTTTTGTGGAAGAGTGAATATAGAGAAGACACTGTTATCAATGGAAAATATATATAGATTTTTTTCTCCAGAAACGGGCAAGAAGTAAATAACAGCATTGATTGAAACTTTTTGAGGAACCTCTTCCATCCTTTGTGTGTACAAAGGATAGGAACTTGTGGTTACACTAACATCTGATGGCAATAAAGGAACATTGTTAAATGCTGGAGATTGACACTGACATGCTCGATACCATTTAAAGGACTAGGGTTGCACTATGTATCATACATTTGTCTCGAAGTAAGTGGACACGAGAGTGATGATAGGATTGAGCCTGTGAGGTTTAATTAAC
>NC_051410.1:33618201-33618744 GCF_015228065.2 Penaeus monodon
GAGTGTGTGTGTCAAAGATTGTGAAACTGAAAAATGTACAACTCTAACAAGCTCATTGTGGTTGTTGAAAACCATACTAGTCTATGTTATAGCAAGGCTTGACTGGACCTAAACCAACCACAGTCTTTGTTTATGTTACATGTCTGAGGTGCTTATTTAGTCAACAAATGTGTTACCACCCACTGTATTATATCGGTTACACAGTAAATTATGGAATGTCAATTAGATATATCGCTTCTATTGCACTGCGCAGTCTCTGGTCATTTCTTCTTTTTGGAAACAAATGGTTTCAACAAAACTCATGTTTCAAGTAAGTTGGAATGACGTGATCATGCCCACTTTTACTCATCCAAACGGTAGAAGAGTTTGCCATAGTTCATCTTCCTTGAATAATAGAAAATCATTGGCATTATTACTGCTACTTTTTATATTCAAATTCAGAAAGCCGTCAAAACAACGAATGAACAATTGTAAAAAGAGCAGTCGACTATATTTGTTGTTTCAACAAAATTGTCAATGAACATAACTATCATAATTAATGTC
>NC_051410.1:33620931-33621720 GCF_015228065.2 Penaeus monodon
CAGCGCAACACACAAACGCGCGCGCATAAATATAACCGCATGTATATATTACACGCACACTCGTTTCATAACAGCCGAGCTTATGTGCGTCGCCACCATTGACAAATTACACGAGGATTTGTGGCCTCGGTCTGTTATTCGTGATGCTGTCAGGGTCCTCTCACCCTGGGCCCTGAGCGTCGACAGCAAAAGGGTGATTAGGGTGGAGGTCAGTAAAAATAGGGATAGTAAACGGGAATAAAGATTAGAGTGGAGGAAAAGGTAAGGGTGGAAAGGAAGATGGAATAAAGTAGAAGGAGATTGAAAAAATAATACTAATAAGAAAGATTAAGAAAGATGGGGAAAATTTGTTATTGAAAAAATAAAGAAAGAAAGAAAAGCAGTCGAAGATGGAGAAAAGAAGAAAAGAAAAAGAAAAAGTCGAGATATCCAAGACAATAAAGAACAGACAGAAAAAAAAGAAGCAAAAGAAAAAAAAGAAAATAGGAAAAGTAAGAGGAAAGAGAGGAAGAGTCAAGATAAGACTGACAGTAGAGGAAGGAAGAGACAAAACAGAAGAGTGACGCAGAGTGGAAGGAAGGACTGAGAGAGTATAGAGGAAGAGGGGGCGGACAGAGGAAAGGAAGGACAGATAAGGATGACAGACGGATGGGGGAAGGAAGTGATGAGAGCTGGAGAGACGAAGATGCATGAGGAGAATGGGTAGAGAAAGGGAAAGGAAGGGTTAGTGCCACGAAAGGCAGGGAAAAAGAGGGGCGGCCAAAGGGAGATGAATCGCTAGATAGATTG
>NC_051410.1:33622266-33622980 GCF_015228065.2 Penaeus monodon
GAGAGGCGCGTCAGACGGACGGACGGACACAGAGCGTGCAAGAGTATAGAGGAAGAATGGGAGGAAGAGGAGGCGGGAACCAGCGGCGGCCAGAGAACGAACCCCCGACGGGATACGTTCATTAAACAGAGCTCAGAGCAGACTCGCAACTGTCATTCATCCTCGGGAGGGAGTGAGACGGGGCCCGAGGGGGAGGGGGAGGGGAGGGGACGGGGAACGGGAGAGGATAGGGGGAAAGGGAAGGGAAGGGGATGGCGTATAGGAGGAAGGAGGGAAGGGGGAAAAGGTGGGGGGAGGAAGGGGATTAAGGGCAAAGGAAGATAAGGGGTTATGGGAGTATGGAAGTGATAGGATATGGGGATAGGAAAGGGACGAAGAGACAGGGAAGGGATTAGGAGCAAGGGTTGGGGACGGAGGGGAGGGTGATAGGGAGAGCGGGGTGGGGGTGGGGGGTACGGGAATGGGAGGAAGAGGATGGGGAAGCAAGGGGGAGAAAGAAAGGGGGAAGTAGAGAGAGGAAGGGGCGAGGTTGGGAAGGAAAGGGGGATGGAGAAAAGAGGGATAGAGGGAGGTGGAAGGGATAAGAGAGAGGGGGGGGGAATATTGCAACAGTATCGCTACCAACAAACTCTAACTCAATAATTATCCAATTTGTGATTCTCTCTAATCGTGTTAATAAGTGGATTAAGAGGCTTTGCGAGTGTCATGTTGAAG
>NC_051410.1:33623862-33623963 GCF_015228065.2 Penaeus monodon
AGAAAAAAAAAAAACGAGAGCTTACCCCCGGTATAAAACCCTGTCCGCAGCTTTGGTAGATTTAGCGTCAAGTCCTTTGCCGCCTTTGAGACTTGTTGCTT
>NC_051410.1:33624388-33624642 GCF_015228065.2 Penaeus monodon
ACTCGCATCACCAATGCCATAAATAGGAGTAAAAAAGACCCTCCTAATGCATGCAAGTCACTGTCTGTTCTGCAGTTGAAGTTACACGAAAGACTTGCTGGTGTGCGAAGGTAGGGTACGAGCGTAACTATTTATTTGGTGTTGTTTTTATCTACATTGTATATTCGAGTATGCATAGAAACGCTATTAGTGAGACTGTGCACACTGTATTTATTTTTTAAAAATTATCTGTCTCTCTATTTGGATCACATAAT
>NC_051410.1:33624715-33625266 GCF_015228065.2 Penaeus monodon
TGGAAAAAGAAGTAAGATATATCATTGCATTTTCAATCGTTTAAGATCCTCAATATACCCGAGTGAAGAAGCAACGCCATCTATACGGCCAACACGAGCACTTTTCGATCTCGTTTTATGAGCGTCGTAAAGGGAAAAAGAAAAAGAAATGAAACACCGTGTGCTATCTTTTTGAGTTTTCTCAGTCCAAGTCCAAATTTTATTGTCGTATTTTGTCATTTCCTTACTGGAAGAAATGTGTTTTAGGGGGTGCGCCAGAAAAAAAGAAATGAGTGTCGAAATATTATAGAAATGTGCACGAGAAAATATCATATTGGCTTTTTCCATTTCTCGAATTCAAAAAAAGGTATCTCCTCGGCCACACACAATCTATAAGATTTTTTTCAAGGATTTCGTAATATGCAAGTTTATATAAAGCGATACATATCCTAAGCAACGTAACTAATTAAAAATTTCCCTCCAAGATGGGGCTTTGATGTTAATAAGGCTCAGATTTCAACAGCATCTACGCCATAATTGGAGTCATCAACATTGTTTATGATCTCGGCTGA
>NC_051410.1:33625584-33625921 GCF_015228065.2 Penaeus monodon
TAAGAAAAGAAAAAAAACACTCACAAACAAACACACAAACTCAAACACAATCTTTCTCACAAATAAGCAAACAAACACACTTGAACCAAACCCACACAAATCCAAGAGCAAAATCAGACCAGTTACAAGGAGCGGGAGAGAGAGATTTCAGAGACGAGAGAGCGGATCCAGAACGGGGTGTTTTCCGCCAGATTACACACTAAAAAGAGATTTCGCCGTCAGGGCTGTTATCGAATTCACGACGTCTTCGCCACCCAGTACTTTTCCTTTTGATGCCACGTTTTACACCGTCTTACGCTCCTCATCTGAGACGGTGGTGGGGTGTATCTGTGTAAGA
>NC_051410.1:33626020-33626594 GCF_015228065.2 Penaeus monodon
TGGTCTTGGGTGTGCATGGGTGAGTGGGTATTTGGTTCTCTTCTGACGCTGTTTCCGCTGCCTCGCTGCGGTAATTAACACCGAAGGTTGCCACAAATGAACGGCCAGGATCCCTCTTATTTCACATCATATACCTCTGTCACAAGAAAAACACAAAAAAATCATGAAACATAGAAATAAAATATGATCAGAACATCCAACATTACCAACAAATATGAACTCTAAAACACGCTTTGTTTACCAACCAATCTCGTGACGTCACCCAATCGAGGTTCCTCTCACCGGTATTTCTCCAAGCGCAGGAACGAAGGGTGTTATTATTTTCACCTCTCACGTGCGCGGAGAGAAGCTAAATAGCCGCACCCTCATTAATTGGAGTCGGAACTACAGAGGCAATCGCCAATCTCGGTAGCTGAATGTGGAGGACCTTTGGCACTAAAGGAATACATGGGAGGTAGAATGTGGGAGGGTGAGGTACGCTTCCCTGTGACGTTTTGGGTTATGTGGACCTTGTTGTAGTTATGGTTTATTGATCTGTTTATGCGTGTTCTGGGTGTGGTGTGAGGTGTGGGTG
>NC_051410.1:33627153-33627300 GCF_015228065.2 Penaeus monodon
TTTCCCTTTCTCAAACACAAACACCCCAGGAAGACCAAGAGAGCTGACACGGTTCCCAGGAAGTTGCGTGTGGGGAGATAACTTCGTACATTTCCCCTCGACCACGCTGACAAAGAGGGCGGGGAGAAGCAGCAGTGATAAGAGGAA
>NC_051410.1:33627718-33627943 GCF_015228065.2 Penaeus monodon
GATGAGATAGGGTGGTTGGGGAGAATAAGGGAAGAGGGGATAGGATGGACGAATAAAGAAGAGAAGAGAAGAATATGGGAAAAAGAAAAATGAGAGAACCAGGGAAGAAGAAACAGGAGGAAATAATATGAGAAAACGAAACATGAGAGAAGAACTAGGGAAGAAGAAACAGGAGAGAAGAATATGAGAAAAATAAACTTGAGAGGAGAACCAGGGACAAAGAAA
>NC_051410.1:33628017-33628233 GCF_015228065.2 Penaeus monodon
GCAAGTAGCGAAAGATGTTGAAAAAACGTCATACGAGAAAATAAATTTCTTGGAGATTTTATGGAAATTAGCATCTATTTGCAAGTGATGAAATAAAAGTCAATTAGAAGGTGGAAAAGAAAAAAAGTCTATACCACTTGATATTCCCTTTGCTACTGAAGATGTTATTAATACGTAACTCATTATCATTTCACTTTTCTAATATAAAATTACGTT
>NC_051410.1:33628544-33628875 GCF_015228065.2 Penaeus monodon
GTTTGTGCCTGTCTGTTTATGCATGGATGTAACTACAGGAAAATAAGTGAAAGTCCGTTTTAAAAAGGCCGCCGTTTTCTTTCACCGGAGGATTACAAACTCACCAGCAAGAGATATATGACATAACATTTTTCCCTTCCCATTTTTTCCTCCTCTCTTTTTTTCCCCTAAACAAATGGAAACTAAAGAAATCCGCATCTGGTGTTGACAGACTCGCATAAACAAGCTGGCAGCGATATTGTTATGTGGGTGGGGGGGGGGAGATCCATTCCGATTTCCTTTATCTTTATTTATGTGTGTCTGTATCATGGGGATATTTGTTTTACGGGAT
>NC_051410.1:33629033-33629317 GCF_015228065.2 Penaeus monodon
CACGAACTCTACCTTCAACAGCTTTTCTCTCCCTCAGACACGCTCTGCCTCACCCATACGTTATCCTAACTGCGCTGCAATTTGTAACCTCTCACTTGGCTTAGCTCTATCCCTTGTGTTCCCCAGGTGCCTTCTTGATCCCCTACGTGCTGACGGTGCTGTGCTGCGGCGTGCCCACGTTTTTCCTGGAGGTGTCCATGGGCCAGTACTTTGGCACAGGCGGCCTTACCGTGTGGAGGATAACACCCATCTTCAAGGGCAAGTATTGAGACGTGTTTTCTGTG
>NC_051410.1:33629461-33629824 GCF_015228065.2 Penaeus monodon
TCCATGAACCTCGGGTTTTTGCTTATTCAGGAAACCGATTTTATTAACGAACAAAAACTCATATTCCCAGTTATATCTATTATTGGGTAACTGAATTAATGACAGTAATTAAGAAAACATTTGTTTTTCCTTTTAATTTATTTTTCATGGTTTCCATACGAGTTTTTTTTTTAAGATTTTTATATCATCTTTACGGACCCCCAAATTCAACCTGTGTAGGGGCCCACCGTTTGGAAATCACTGTTCTAGACAGGAAGATGTATAAAGGAGAAGTCATGAATAAAGTGATAAGCAACACGGAAATGTGTGAGGGACCTAAAGAATTATGCTAATGCTCCTGCTGCTAGTGATTCGTGGAGGAAG
>NC_051410.1:33630525-33630776 GCF_015228065.2 Penaeus monodon
GCCTTGACCCTTCACTAAAAAGCGCCGCTCTTCATTTAGCCAATAAAGAATGAGAGTGTTTATAGATTCAATAAGAAACTCATTTAAAGTTCTTTATTTGAATCAGGGAACCTCTTTTGGCGATATAGATTCGCTGAGAATTTGTTAATATGCATATATTAGAATAAATTGTGAGGTAATTTCCAACACAGTGTTCCCCGTTTTTCGAGATTTTGTTTTTCATTTTTAACTCGTTTCTTAACTAAAGCTGT
>NC_051410.1:33631097-33631162 GCF_015228065.2 Penaeus monodon
TCAAAATAAACTCCGTTTCATCAAAAGAAGAAGAAACAACATGAAGCCCCAAGATTTGTGTTCTT
>NC_051410.1:33631201-33631281 GCF_015228065.2 Penaeus monodon
CACCCACCGCTCCGCTCTCCTCCCGCCGCCATCACCACAACACCAACAAATCAACAACAGCGTCATCACCATCCGGCATC
>NC_051410.1:33631888-33632086 GCF_015228065.2 Penaeus monodon
AAGCGGCCGAATCACTCGACCTCACTTTTTCATTTTGGGAAATCTGGATCTCTTTTTTTTTTCGAAAACACACGAGACAAGGAATTCTTCTTTCGGAACGAGTCGCTTTCCAGCCTAACAGTTCCAATAGGTTCTTCACTGAGAAAATGCGGACTTTTGGGACAAATCTGTCTTCGAATGTGTGGTATAGGTTTGTAA
>NC_051410.1:33632258-33633072 GCF_015228065.2 Penaeus monodon
CGAACATTTGCAAATCATATGCGCGTGCCCGTGGATCAGACTTCAGTCTCCATAAAGAGATAACTCCTGCATCTATCACTCTCGTTTGTCTTGTGCTTGTTCATTGTGAATCATTTCACTCATTTTACTAATCAAATAAATAAAAAATAGTATAAAACAAACAGAAAAGAGATTTCAAGAGGATTATGACAACCAATGATTATTCCCGCTCTAATGTCAGGTTTAAATGTACAATTTATGAAACTGTGCCATACTTTTTTTGGTCGCAAAATTTTGGATGAAATAGGGATAACATTGCGCCATCTCTGCCTGATTTAACTGCATTTCGTGAAAAAAGAGTGTAATGGTGGGATATAATTTTATCAGTCGGCCATAGAAAACGTTAATAGTAATGCCAGGCCGGAAAATAAATGTCAAAATCATTAAAATAAATGAATTACGAGGGAAATAAACATCCTATCTTTAAATCATGAATATTATACAATCCAAAACAACGTTCGGGCCATTTATCAATGCATATTGATAGGTTCTTGGCAAAACTGCTAATATGTAACACTAACATCTCAAAAAAAGAAAGAAAAAAAATCTATACAAAGATATTTAATTGTTCAAAAAACTTTATTATCACCAAAAAGATATTTGCTGATTCCACAATTTAGCCGTCAGGCCACCTGGCGGTAAAGAGTCGCACTAACGGACGCGCACTTCAGCTTCAAAGTTCGTAACTTTACACCGAAAACCACATGGCTTCAAAATATCAACAAAGACACCCATTCACTTCCATTAGATAAAATGGCCACTAAAAGGCAAATTG
>NC_051410.1:33633806-33633966 GCF_015228065.2 Penaeus monodon
ATAGGCTTGGTAGTTACAAGGGAGTTTTGAGGCATGAAACGTTATTCTAGCTTGACTACTAACGTGCAGGCTGAAAATTATGCATCCCGTAGTCGTATGTAGGTATGATGAACCTGACTGTTGTAAGATATGATAATAAGATCAAATTCTCTCTTTTCTG
>NC_051410.1:33634377-33634512 GCF_015228065.2 Penaeus monodon
TCAAGGGTCATAATGAAAACAACAATGGTCTCACTGCACACATTTTTGTTATTTATTGTCAGCACGAAATGATGAGTTTCATTATCAATGGTACATACAGTGTGTGAATAGATTATGCTTATATTTTTATTTCTC
>NC_051410.1:33635068-33635573 GCF_015228065.2 Penaeus monodon
GCAGGTGTTGGCTATGGCGCTGCCGTTATGTCCGTGTGGCTTAACATTTATTACATCGTCGTCTTGTGCTGGGCGCTTTTCTACTTCTTCCAGAGTCTCACTGCCCGTAAGTCGCCCCGGAGTGAATTTAAGAGCGTGGTAAATTGTGGTAGTACGCATGGCTGTTGTTAATAAGCAGCGTGACGATATTTTTCTTAACTGTGTTGATTGGCAGTTAATTGTATTCTTGTTCGGATTTTTAAAAAATTGAGTTTTTTTTTGTAATCTTAGTTGTTTTCTCTTTTTCTTGTAATTTTTCATGTGCGCGGACTGACTGTTTTTTAACTTACTTTCTTTTCAATCTGATGATATTTTCTATATATGCTGTTTCCTCTGTCATGCATTTTCATGTGATGCTTTTAAAGATGTAATGCTTGCTGCTTATTCTTCGAAATATCTATTCTGCCCAGTTCTAATCTGTACGGGAAATACAAGCATAAAATGAACGTAGAAACATAGAAAGCTT
>NC_051410.1:33635832-33637848 GCF_015228065.2 Penaeus monodon
CAGGACTTTTGGCTGTTGGTTAGAAAGCAAACCAGATTTTTTTGACTGCTTTTGGCTCACTGATGGTTTTCATCTTTCTCTCTTCGTCTTTTCAAAATCTTTCTCTCCTTTTTTTTTCCTAACTCCGTCTTCCATTTTGATGTTCTTGTGGATCTCGTTGGCTTTGCTGCCGCTCACAGTTGCTACGGAGAGTGAGTATATATTCTTCCAGCAGTGTTATGCATCTTCTTTTGCCACGCATGCCTACTTTTCCCGAACAGTATAATCGTAATAATAATGATTATTCTTCAGCAGAGTATTCGATATGCATATATAAGAGTTCTTGATGTATTGATTAATACATTCTCTTGATGAAAATGCATTCATTAATACGATGATAAATCAGAGACAAAACTGTTAATTTATATTATTTATAATACTAGTGCTTAATTAGATATATTCATGCAATTCATAATGGCTAACACACGGATCTAGGATATGAAAATCAGTGATAAATCTCCAAAATTGAAACCATTGCATGGAATATCGGTTGCAGATATGTTATCCTGATTATCAGCCATTGTGCCCTGTTCATAAAACTATTTCTATTCACGTACATGTCAAGTCTGTAACAATGATTCGAAGAATGAAAATGTTTACTTTTTGAGCCGAACATTTGCTATAGATTTAAGTAATCATACATTTTTCCCCCAGACATTTTTCATTTCATTGAAATCCACAAATCCAGCAATATTTTCTTCATGTAAGTTCATATTATGATTTCCATTAGCCGACCGAGAACCTCATTTTTACCCGGACAATGAAAACTTACAATTCCTTCACGTCTCAACTACACACACACACGTGACCTCTGAATTAGCTGTATCATAAACATGGTAATCACCCAGCTGTCTGAATAGCCTCGTCTGATCGCCAAACAGCCCCATTCAGTGAAAATAGGATTATCTCTTCCTTGCCCACAACGACACGAGCTCATCGATCACTACCCATCACCTCCATAGACGTTTGCTCACCGGATCAATCTCCGAGAGACTAAAATATGCTCTTGTTCCCTCCCTCTTCCTTCCCTTTCCCCGTCTCTATCCCTGCCCCTTTATTCCTTTCTCCTCTCCCGTCTGTTTCTTGTCTTATCCCTCTCCTTCTGTCCCTTTCTCCCTCTCTCTCCCTGTCCGTCTTTTTCATCACTATTCCCTCTCCCCCTTCTCTTTTCTCTCTCCCCGTCACTCCCTGTCCCTTCTATCACTGTCTCCTCCCTCTATCCTCTCTTCCTGTCCTTCCCACCCCTTCACTCATTGTCCCTTTTCCCATCCCCTTCTCATCCTGTCCCACACTCCCTTTCGCTCTCTTTTCCTCCCTTTCCCTTCTCCGTTCTCCCCCATCTATTTCTCCCGTTTCTCTCCCTCTTCATCTCCTTTCCCTCTCTCCTTTTCTCTCCCTGTCCCTTTCTCCTCCTTTTCTACGTCCTCCCCCTACTCCTCTCCTTTCTCTCTCCTTCTCCTCTTATCCTTTTCTTTTTTAATGTTTTCCCTTCTTCCACCTTTTCTCTTCCCCTCCACATCTCTCCCTCCCTCCCCTCACCCATTCTACTCCAATCCCTTTCTTCCCCTCCCTCCCATCCTACCTTCCCCCACCCTTTCCTCGACAACCTCCCTCCTCACCCTTCCCCCTCCCACCCTTTCCACCCTCCCTCTCCCCCTCCCCACCCTCTCCCTCCATCCCCCCCACCTTCCTACCTCCCCCGCCCACCGTCCCCCGCCGATCCACCACCTCAGAGCTACCATGGGGCTCGTGCAACAACTGGTGGAACACCGAGACCTGCGTGTCCCCCTACGCCCGCAACACTCTCGAATGCTGGGACGAATCCTACAACTCCACCGCCAACGAGACCTTCTGCACCGTGGGCAACCTGACGAGGGTTAGCGTGCTGAACATCACCGATCCCGTCAAGGAGTTTTGGGAGTAAGTGGGAGGAGTTTGGTTGGTTGATTGAGTGTGTTTAGTGTATGTGTGTTTTAT
>NC_051410.1:33638316-33638903 GCF_015228065.2 Penaeus monodon
GAAAAGTTCAATTCCCTCTTAAGACCTCTTCACCAAAACTTTCTAGAATGTCTTTCAATCTCCCAAAAGAATGCAATATACAACGACTGTTCTCCAATAAAGACACAGGCCACAAAACACTGCAGCTTAAGTTTGTTTTTTGGAATATAAGGCAGACCAACCAAAGCTCACTGAAAGGTTATAATAAAAAACAAATTTAAATTCCCGCCAAAACCTCCATGTTCACCATTCCATCCTAACGTAGAAATCTCCCGGATGCAAGTGCTTATAATCCCTTCAAAACGCATTCCTCCTAGAATCTCCTCACATCGATTGCCTAGATTTTAACAACTAACTCACCTTCAGATTACAACCGCCGTCCTTTTTCCTCGATTCCTCCCCAAATCGCACGATCTTAACCCTGTACGTTCCTCTCCACAGAAAACGGGCTCTGCAAATTTCCGAAGGCATTGATCATCCAGGCACCGTCCGTTGGGAGTTGGCCCTGACTCTCCTCCTGGCTTGGATCCTCTGTTACTTCTGCATCTGGAAGGGCGTCAAATGGACTGGAAAGGTAAGGAAGCAGCCGCCTTTTGGACTGATAGGGT
>NC_051410.1:33638965-33639641 GCF_015228065.2 Penaeus monodon
ATGTGACCATCCTCATTAAGGGGACTGAGGGAGAAGAAAGATCTGAGCTGGTAATTTGCGCGGGGGTAATGAGAAGGAGAAAGCGGAGGTTGAGGGACGCGAAAGGGGCCTCTGTGTGTGATTGTGCAGGGTCGTTACGTTTACCACGGAAAGGGCGAGCAGGTAAAAATCCTCACAATAATCCCTTATCCGTCCGTGGCCAAGATGATCGCCTGGAAGTAGCGTTTCCCCTCAGCCCCTACGACGTGCACGAGGGGGCGAATGAGTGAGTACTCAGGGGTCTCAGATAACCCATAAATTACGTCTTTGGAGTTTAGCAAAGGATAAATTGAAAAAAGGGAGAAGAAATAATCTACCCCATTATCTTTCAAAATTCACAAAAAAAAAAGTGAATGTGAAAAAATGAGATAAATCTAATAAATACAGCAACAGTCAAGCAGCTCGTTTGTCATGGGCGTGATGCAAACCATTAATGTGGCGATGACGCGACGAGGGGCGTGGAGGAATGGTGGTGGTGTTATTCCTGTGTTAATTGGTACTTCCCGCGCGCCAAGACATTTGCGAGCCATATCATAATTAGCTTTTCTCGGGAAGAGAATAAGGGGAGGGAGAGAAGAGGGGAGAGAAAGAGGATCAGGGAAAGTGACTACTTTGGAAGACAGTGCGATGCGGTGAG
>NC_051410.1:33641550-33641660 GCF_015228065.2 Penaeus monodon
CATTACTTCCTCTTTAATCTAAAGTTCATGCATAAAGTTCGTCCCTTTGGACTACTAGATGTGGCTTTGTGTGTTTGTTTCTTGTTAAGAGACGTGTGGACATGTATAGT
>NC_051410.1:33641939-33642226 GCF_015228065.2 Penaeus monodon
CTTAAGCCTCAAAAAAAAAAAAATCCCAACAACCTAATCATACCCCAAAGTCTGCACATTCCGCAAACGTTTTCCCAGTGTTCAAAAACGTTTCCCTCTCCCCCAGGTGGTGTACTTCACGGCCCTGTTCCCGTACATCCTCATGGTCATCTTGTTCATCCGTGGCGTGACTCTCCCGGGCGCCATGACGGGCATTCGCTTCTACCTGATTCCTGACATCGCTAAGCTGGCGGACATAACGGTAAGCGGTCTTTCGGTGTCATTGGGGACTCGGGTCTGTGGGTTTC
>NC_051410.1:33642264-33643532 GCF_015228065.2 Penaeus monodon
CTTCTCTGGTTCTTGTCTGTATATCGGGTCTCTTCTCTGGTTCTGGTCTATGGCTGATTTCTTCTCTGATTCAGGTTTCTGTGTGTTTTCTCTATCTCTGGTCTGCATGTATGGTCTCCCGTCTCTATGGTGTATTTCTGCATGTATGGTCTCCATGTTTTGGTCTCTGGGATTCTTCCCCGTCTTTGATCTATATATCTGGTCTCTATATCTCGTCAATAATCTTATTTCCTTGGGGCTATGGTCTGGATCTCATATATCCTTTCGTTCTGGGTTTTAGGTGTTTTCTCTGCTCTGGTCTTTGGGTCTGAGATCTGGGTCATACTGAATACCAGCTCATCGACACGTTACATACACGCATTTAACCTCTGTAAACACCTAATTAGCATTACCCAAAGAACAGTAATGTTTATTCAACCTAAGCATTGTAGTTCCAAGACAATATAGGTGTTTGTGCTGAGACATACTCGTAATAACGACCACCCATGATATCCTCCATATGTTGTAGTATCTGAAGAGGTATTCTATAATGGCAGAAGAACTAAAGATGCATTAGTCACACATGGCGATCCATGCTGAGGCTTTACATACAGTTTCTGTTATTCTCGTTGCATGGCGAGATAAAACAAAACAGGAAAAACGTACCTTGATCTCTCAGGCTCTCGTTAAACCCCATCTTTAAACCTCCCAGAGCATCATTAATTCTCTCAGCATCTCTCAGGCTCTCGTTAAACCCCATCTTTAAACCTCTCCGAGCATCATTAATCCTCTCAGAGCATAATAAACCTCTCCAGGTATCATTAAAGTTTCTCTAAGGGCGTCATCAAAGTTCCTCTTAGGGCATCATTAAAACCTCCCAGGGCATCATTAAACTTCTCAGGACATCATTAATGTTTCTCTCAGGGCATCATTAGAGTTTCTCTTGGGACATCATTAAACCTCTCAGGGCATTATTAAAGATTCTTTCGGGGCATCATTAAGTCTCTCAGGACAGCATGCCAAACTATATCAGGGTCAGCTTTAATCGCCGTCCTTGATGCGGGAATGAGTTTGAAAGTGGAAGACGGCATCTTATTTCATATTTATTAACCATGGTCATCATCCTCCCAAAGTATATTAGATTTTGACCAAATGCAGAAAACATGGGACCACTGTTAATCAATTTCACAGATCTCATTCTCGTTGTGTTACCTATCCAGTGCAGCATATCAAGAGTATTGAAGCCAGTGTTGCTAAGTCTATCGCAGAGTTATCAAAGCACATTACAA
>NC_051410.1:33643609-33644036 GCF_015228065.2 Penaeus monodon
CGCTTCATATTTTATTATTTTTCAACGACCAATTCTTCTTCTTCTTCGGTATAGAATTGTGTTCTTCTGTTCTGTTTTTATCTTTCAGATCTTTGTTTGTATGTTGTTATTGTTTTTTTTTTCGTTACGTTGTTTACCTGAGCGTCCCTTAATTTCGTCCCATTAATCATTTGTTCTAGCTATTTTTTTCATTTTCTATCGTTGTTATTTATTACATTTTTGTTCCTGTTATGTTATCATTCTTATCTTGCATGTCTATTAATTAATCATTAATTATTTGTTTTTTGTATCCTCATTTCATTCTTATCCTTCCAACTCGTGTTTAACTCCTGTACGCTATTCATTTATATCATATGACAAATTTTGTAATTTCATTATATTCATCGCTTGTTTTCATTATTTGCTACCTCATTGTCATCATTAGGTA
>NC_051410.1:33644068-33644953 GCF_015228065.2 Penaeus monodon
GATTTATGTAAAGTTCTACTTCTTTTTTTGGATTTAATTTGAAATCCATTGCCTTTGCATTTTTTTCACCCATTTTTATTTTGTTTTTATTGTATATACCGACATCATAATTTTTACACAATGCATTTCCTCCTCAACCTTCTCATTTACTTGCATAGAGCAAGAATAAAAGACAATGGATACAGAAAGAAGCTAACAGCATGGACACCAAGAAACAGGGAAATGTAATAGCAGAAGGTCACATAAAAGGTGGATTGAGGTTGTCAGTGCCAGGATGGTTTCTAACCCACGATGGAGATTCTTGTTTATTGTTGGTTCTTTTAATATCATTTCTTCTCTTGATACTCATGCTCTGTTGTTTTTAACATTGCTGCTTCTTTTAACACTCTTGCTTCTTTGAACATTGTTGTTTTTAACACTCTTGCTTCTATTAACACTGTTGTTCCTGTTAACAAGGTTTCTCCTTTTAACACTGTTGCTCCTAATAACACTGTTGCTTAATAACACTGTTTCTCTCCTTAACAACTGTTGCTTAATAACACTGTTGCTCTCCTTAACAACTGTTGCTTAATAACACTGTTTCTCTCCTTAACAACTGTTGCTTAATAACACTGTTGCTTAATAACACTGTTGCTCAACAACACTGTTGCTCCCCATAACGACTGTTCCCTTGTCATCAGGTGTGGGTGGAAGCGGTGTCACAGGTGTTCTGGTCCTACGCCCTCGTGTTGGGCTCGCTAATCGCTCTCGGATCCTACAATAAGTTTGATAACAACTGTTATAAGTAAGTCGTCTTCATTTAGCACGAATGTTCTCGCAAGTATTTACAGATACGTATATATGAATAAGTACGCATGCACAGACACATAGCCATGCTGAGTGTAA
>NC_051410.1:33645430-33645705 GCF_015228065.2 Penaeus monodon
ATTCTCACCGTCTTTCCTTCGCAGGGACTCGCTCATCCTCTGCACCATCAACTCCTGCACTTCCTTCTTCGCCGGTTTCGTCATCTTCTCCGTCGTTGGATTCATGGCGGAGGCGCAGCAGAAGTCCGTAGCTGACGTGGCTGCTTCAGGTAAGGAAATGGGGGTCGTTAAAAAGTCCTTTTAACAGTGTCACGTTTTGTATTATTTGACCAATTTTCTAAAATGAAACGAACAAATACGAAATCGCCATCGCATTATTGTACTGCCTTATTTGA
>NC_051410.1:33645958-33646321 GCF_015228065.2 Penaeus monodon
AATATTATATCATGCGCTGAATATGATAATTAACAACCTACGTCAACAGGTTTTCCCTCACGTCAATATTTAAGAAAAAAATCTGCATATAATTGTTAAGTACTCCACTCTTGAACAGGAAACATCTCATTTTTTGGACATAATGATTAAACACTTCTACTGCCCCCCCCCCCCTTTTAGAAAATAATTTCATATTATTTTCACTTGTTAAGGACTCACAACAGTACCTCCACATTCACTTTTAAATTCATCACTTTATTTTGTTCATAAAGATTATTATCTCTCTCGTTTTCCTTCTCTAGATCATCACCTTTGCTCTTAATGATGATCATCTACCTCCGTATCCCCTCTAACCTAACAAGC
>NC_051410.1:33646357-33646733 GCF_015228065.2 Penaeus monodon
TGCTAATATGGAAGTGCCAACGTTAACCATCCCTCTTATCTTCCTCCCTTCCTTGCCCCCTCCTGTAGGACCCGGTCTGGCGTTCTTGGCGTACCCGACGGCGGTGCTGCAGCTGCCCGTGTCTCCCCTGTGGTCCGCGCTCTTCTTCCTTATGGTACTCATGCTTGGACTCGACTCTCAGGTGAGACTTTTGAATGTGTGTCTTGTCCCTAGGGGTTTCTCTCTCCCCGTGGCGGGTCAGGAAACGAGTGTTTATGTTTACTGTCATAAGGGCGTTTGCGTTGTGTGGTAGTTATGCCATGAGGGAGTCTGCGTTGTGTGGTTAGCTGTGTCATGTGGGAGTTTGTGTTGGTTGGGGCCATGGTAGCTGGATTGG
>NC_051410.1:33646822-33647090 GCF_015228065.2 Penaeus monodon
GCATTAAAGAATTTTGAAAATAAGGGGGTAATTATGTTAGAAATTAAAATAATGTGAAGAAGTTCTTGATAAGAACAAGATGATAATTATGAAAAAAGTTGATAATGTTACTCTTACTAAAAATAGTGATAGCAGTGATGCTGATAACAACAACTAATAATGATGAAAATATAACAAATAATAACATCAACAATAGTAATAGGAAGGAGTAATTAGCACCAGTAGTATAAAAACTATATTACGATTGTGCATGAATATAAAAAGGACA
>NC_051410.1:33647151-33647412 GCF_015228065.2 Penaeus monodon
CGTAATGTTGAAACTTGTGATTATTTTCCCTCTTGACCCTACAAAATAAAACTAACATTCTCTTTTTTCCCTCACACGTATTCTGTTCTACATAAAGTTCTCTCCTCTCCAAAGTTCTGCACGATCGAGGGCTTCATCACGGCCGTGTCTGACGAGTGGCCTAAATACCTGCGCAAACACAAGGAACTCTTTATCCTCATCGTGTGTATCCTCTCCTACCTGGTTGGCCTGTCGTGCGTCACGGAGGTAAGTGGAGCGGGT
>NC_051410.1:33647531-33648079 GCF_015228065.2 Penaeus monodon
TGATGACGACGACGATAACGACAAAGTTGAATGGGAAATAGGTAGGAGCAGAGCAGGGTACAGAAAGTAAACATAGAGTTAACAAGTAACTTAATGATTGGCCATTCCAGTCAGTTTATAGAGTTATGCAGTTTTAATCTCACATCTCACATCCTTTAGATATTCATTACTTCTAGACAAGAATAAAAAATTAAAAAAATACATACCAACAGGACATCGCCACGTCTTGAAACTAGTACCTACACACACACACACATAACGAAAACCAGTCACCATTCTGTACTATTACAACATCCTATATCATTATACATCTACACGTTTTATTTACGTCCCTCCTCTGACGCTGCCCCTCGTTCTTCCAGGGCGGAATGTACGTGTTCCAGATCCTAGATACCTACGCCGCCTCCGGAATGTGTCTCATCTCCTTGATCATGTTCGAGTGCCTGGCCATCAGCTGGGGCTTCGGCGCCGACAGGTGGTACGACTGCGTCAAGGAGATGATCGGATATTACCCCTTCTTCTGGTGGAAGTTCTGCTGGAAGTTCATT
>NC_051410.1:33648397-33648586 GCF_015228065.2 Penaeus monodon
TAATGGTTTTGGAATTTCAATAAGGAGGAGATTAAATGTCGCATGTGTAGTGGAAGAAAAAGAAAATCTGAATGAGGAAAAGAGACGTCGGTTCATCCACTGTTCATCCACTTGTAAACATTTACGTCAGTCATTTCAGAATATCCCAGAAATATCAGTCATAAGGCTCAAATGCCCTTCCTTCCTCAC
>NC_051410.1:33648802-33649086 GCF_015228065.2 Penaeus monodon
TCATCAAACTCCCTTCTCCCACAGAGCGTGTTCATGTTCAACGTGGTGATCTGGTCCCCTCCCAAGTACGTGAACTACGAGTTCCCAGGCTGGACCCACTTCATCGGCTGGCTCATGGCGCTGTCCTCCATGCTGTGCGTCCCGGGCTACGCCATCTACAAATTCATCACCTCCCCCCACCCCGGCACCTGGAAGGAGGTACGTGGCGGGGGTCGCGGTCAGGACGGCCGCCCTGCCCCTTGCCGTCGCTTGGCTCGCTCTGAAGGCGAAAGCGGAAAGGGAAA
>NC_051410.1:33651750-33651936 GCF_015228065.2 Penaeus monodon
TCTGGACAACGCCTGAGCGATCATTTGTGCTGTCATGTTATTGTGAATACTTGAGTGAACTGTGTGGGATGAGGTGTTCGATAGTTTTTCCTTAACTCGCCCAATGCCTGGCAGTGCATTCACCAGCCAATCATTTATGAGGATTAATGACGTCATCAGCCAAAGTCTCAACGCATTGAGTTTGAA
>NC_051410.1:33652543-33652737 GCF_015228065.2 Penaeus monodon
AGAGACTATTAGCAATCACAAAGCCGGAACTGGACTTGGAAGCCTTGAAAAACAAGTACACCAGCGCCAGCGCGCAGGAGGCCACCGCCGTGTAGAGCCTCCGCATGATAAGCCCGATAAATCCCACACACCTCCGCGATATCGCTGCTTAGTAGGGGGACGACTGCGAGGGGGGTAGGGGGTTGCATTTCTTA
>NC_051410.1:33652804-33653193 GCF_015228065.2 Penaeus monodon
GAGTCTTCGTGCTTTCTTCGTTACGGACTCGGCAGTGATAAGGGTGCTCCAGAATTTTGTCTGAATTGCCGTTTTCTTTTTTTTTCATTTCTCGTTTTCTTTTTATCCTTTTCGTACTCTCGTGCGTTGCACTTCTTTTTGCGCTCTATCCGGTTATCAGTTTTGCCCGAGGGTCACACGCTGCCGTTATCACTGTTTGTGCGGATGTCTGCAGGTTTCAAAGTGATCTGCACAAAAAAAAAAGTGACAAGAAGCGTGTTGTTCCCTTGGACATAGGATTTTCGGATACTGTAGGAATTGAGGATCACCCATCAGCACCCACCAAATGACACCACACGCCTTCACCGACTCACTTGCACCATCCCTTCACCAAGACACATAACCCCAAA
>NC_051410.1:33653239-33653516 GCF_015228065.2 Penaeus monodon
ACGGGCGGCTTGTAAGGGCACGTTCCCCTCGAAGAAGCTGGAACCACCTCCGGACGCCGCCGTCGCCGTTCCGTTGCGCCGCTTCTCACCATGTTCTCCGAGGAGTAGACGAGGAACCAGCTTTACTCTCATCCTCGTGGGGATGGCAACAGCATCAGGAAAGGCAGCATCCCCACGCGTTGTCGGGGCGTTTATCTTGTTGTTCGTTTCTGTTGTATTTTAATTTGTTTGTGTTCTCTCTGATGGGCATTATCCAGGTCCGGGTTAGGAGACTTCG
>NC_051410.1:33653568-33653655 GCF_015228065.2 Penaeus monodon
GCTTTGCATTTCCTGTTTTTTTTTGTTCTGTTTTTTGTTTTTTTTGTTATGATTAATATGTTTTTTGTGTGAGAGAAATGTGGTTGG
>NC_051410.1:33653674-33654656 GCF_015228065.2 Penaeus monodon
GAGCGTTTTGCGAAATATAACGAGAGTTAGGAGTTACTGATTATCTGTTGTTGCCATTACCTTGGGAGTTTTATCTAGCATTTTGAAGGCTGTAGATACAATAAACAAATTGTTGAATATTGTGGATAATTTATTTAGGACGCTGAGACAATATTAAAGCAAAAGTTGTATGCCCCCATGATGGTACTTTTGACTATGGTACTACGCTGAAAAGGGGGTTATTGTTCTAACGCTGCAGAAATGCATTTTTTTCTTCAGATTATATCGATGTTTGTGAGATGGTTTGTCGGTCGCCGTCTGAGCGGCTGTTGTATTTTGATGTTAAATAATTATCAAGAATATCTATGTCAATTTGAATTTGTAAAGGGCTTCCACATTGTCTTCCAATTTAGGATACTTTTACATATCAAACGAGATAATCCTAGACATGAATGTAACTGAAATCTTATTTTAGTCACGCAGTTGTAGTCTGACCTGTTGGAACTGTTGAGGTAACTTTTACCTTCTTTTTGGGGCCAAGGCAATTAGTGCCGAATGGTTCTTCCACTCGTTAAAACATAGTCTTTGACCTTTTAGCACCGGACCCCCGCGCGGCCCAGCGATAAGGTCAACCTATTGGTGTAGTAAGATGTGAATGACGACCTTATTAAAAAAAAAAAAAGTTGTTTGTGGAGTTCAACACTTAGCATCGTTTTTCTTGTTGTTGGTCCTGTCTTCACTTTAGAACACAGTAGTTTGTATGCGAGCAATAACATCACCTCTTTTTAGCCGTTTGGTCTCCCCGAATCCCCCCCCCCCAGCTCTTGCCCCCATCCCTCACCCCTGTGTGCCCTCCTGTCTACCTGTTATCTCCTCTAATACTCCCCAACGTTGTCAGTGGTCCATCGGAAACTTCTCGTATATTCTTGTTTTTTTTTCATCAGCAAATTTTACTCAAAATTTCAACTTTAAAAAATAATCCATGAGTCACAGTTACGGGAGT
>NC_051410.1:33654697-33655658 GCF_015228065.2 Penaeus monodon
TTGTCAGTCTTGTTGGTGACAGCTCGCGTGGTTTTAGCCAATCAGAATCAGCGAATTTGAGAATGAATCACAACTGCCAACACAGCATCGAAGGCGTCGGTTCTCTTGGAGCCTTGCGCGCCTCACCATTCAACCATCCCTCCAGCCAATCAGCGCACGAGTAGGAGTGAGACACGCCTTGCTCTGGCCCCGCCCCTTCTCTCATATGATGCTTTCTTATTGGCTAAAACCGAGCTATTTTGTAGACTACATATTACTACCAAATGTAAAATAAGCAATGAATGTATGTATTGCCAGTAAGTTGAAATGTGTACATGTTATATGTTAAGATAATGTTTTGCACCGACTCGTTAATTAACCCTTTATCCGCGGAAGAACCATATATGGTCGACGAACGAATTAAAAGTCAACAGCAGAAGAACCATATATGGTTTTGCCTCATATCTCTATTCCCCTTGTATTTTTCGGTGAATTTTTTTATCCCCATGCCTTAGATATGTATATCTGCAGATACACTACTGCAAAAGATATGGAAAGAAATCGTGCTCTTTCAGAAACTACAGAGAAACTAATATGACAGCAGCAATACCACAGGAGAGCTAATAAGAGCTAGCTGTCAAGAAGCCAGGTGAACTGAGCGCAGTAAGAGAGAGAGGTCTTTGAGGTCTTTCAGTACCGTGATTGAGCAATAGTGTGTGTGCTTGACAATGTGTGTTTGTGTGCTTCAGTGCTTTAAACTTCCAATTTATGTAAACCGTGAACAAACGTTATGGGTATAATTTACATGGGTATAAATCTGGTAGAGAGGTAGGGAAGAGAAACGGAGGGAGGCGAATGGTAAGATAGGAGAGAAAAGTGAGAAAGTGAAAGAGCGAAAGAGAGAGAGAAAGTGAGAGTGGTGTGTGAGAAAGAAAAGAGGGAAAGGTAGAAAGAGGGTGTAGAGTAAGTGTGATTGTATTTG
>NC_051410.1:33655724-33657038 GCF_015228065.2 Penaeus monodon
ACCTTATCTTTAGCTTACATCTCTCAGTGACCCATCACCAAAGGTCACTCGAAGTAGCGGTCGAGTGTAATTGTGTGCATTAGTATTTGTGCATATGTCATACTTGCACATTTATTTAGCATGCATTATCACACGAATTTCTATCAGTCATGACCAAATATAATTTAAATAATTCTCTCTCTCTCTCCGTCGTTTTGAAAAATTAGAATATATCTCTAAGACAGCAATGGTAATTTCAACCTCAGTTATGCTGCAAATTCCAATAAAAAAAAAAAAAAATGTATATCATGCCTTTTTGGTATCGCAGACTTGCAATTTAACAGGAGAATAATTTGTTTGTTTGTTGTGGTGGGGGACCACTTTGGTGTTCAAGGTGCCGCGGTTAAAGGGTTAAAATGCTATCTATAATATTGTAAGAATTTAGTGCTTAAGTACAACCTTTTTCTTCATGTTGAATGCGTGGACTTTGTAGTAAACGTTGATGTTAGATTATATGCAGAGAGAACTCAAGAACACAAAACAAAAATCGTGTGTCAGATAAAATTCATTTTTTTCAGTGTTGTGTTTTTAACATCTCGACCAACACGAATGTAAAAAAAGGAAGTGTGAGTACAAAGTTCAGTGTTCCATAGAAAAAAAAATCGACTTTCACCTGTTTGTATAGTTAGGAACCTACAAGGGAGAAAAAGACGGACCATCAGACCTTCTTTTGGGTTAATAACCTTCCCACGTTGTATAAAGAACTATGTTAGGATACAGCAAGCGACTGCCGGCTCAGTTTTTTGGCTTCGAACGTGAGGTAAAAAATATTTTTGTAGCTCTGGCGCCTGTATTAACACAGTGATTTGTACACTTAACGAATCTCTTGTTTGTCCCACTTTCTGCGGCTTTACCGTATCTGATTAAGTACATGAAGATGTAATACTTAATCTTTGAAATAAAACAAAACAAAATAGTACAAGTGGTTTGTTATTTATACGTACCTTCCCTTTCGAGGTTTCGAAGATCTGAATCTGTGAATCGCCCCCCAAAATTTTTTTTCTTCTTTTCGCTCTCAAAAATAGATAAATTGGCAAATCTCTGGAAAAACAAAGATCCAAATATGATGTAATTCTCAACTCATTTTCATATAATTACCCCTTCTTTCTATATTTCAAGTTAGATACCAAAGTTATATAATTTTCATGATTTAATCACCAATTCTTTTTTTCGCATCAGCCCTTCGAAATAAGGAAATCGGAGAGACATTTCCTTTTTAATCACTATTTTAAGCCTCTTTCCTTAATGGATATGCCAACTTAAGCGCCTGTTCTA
>NC_051410.1:33660166-33660886 GCF_015228065.2 Penaeus monodon
AAAGGATCATAAAACTTGATCACAAATTCTATGAAGACAATGCGAGAATTGAACTTACTTGTGCACCAGACAAATCAATATATTGAAATTAACTTGCGTGCCATCACTTGTAACATTAAATATGGAACATCTCAACCAAAGGGTCATAAAACTTGATCACACATTTTGTGGAAACAATGAAAAGATTATGGACTCGATCATATATTTATTATGATAGATTTTATTAATCTAAATCAAATAACTAGTCAAGTAGTCTAAGGGATATATATTTTAAAGATACCCCATTTCGTCATCAACCAGAGCTACATGCCAAATAACCTCTCAATCTCCTCGCCAACCCGAGCCTCTCCTAATAACAGGAGACCCCTGTCCCCACCCTGGAAGATAGTTATGTTCCCGTCGCTTAAAATTATATATCAGTTTATCTATTAACAGCCCATTATTTCACAATAAAACAAACTCTATGAATGCTAATACTCTCCACAGACCACATGTAAAACTATGCACATACTACCATGTTTCCTGAAAGAATGGAAACGCATACACTCGCTAAATGAAATATGCACAATTGTAACTTCTGTGAAATGCATCTCCCATCCTCCGATACAAGAGGGTGGAAAAATATCTGTGAAACTGGCCATGTGAAATCTTACTTTCTAAAAATTAATTATATATGATAATGAAGCATGATAATAGACATACAGGCTTTTTGCTTGCTGA
>NC_051410.1:33660905-33661929 GCF_015228065.2 Penaeus monodon
CAACATAGCTACTAAATTGCCAAGTGTTTATGGAGAGTTGTCCCCTCTTTTGCGCTGGTAATCGTTGATAACGCATCTAATGAATTTACTCGTGCACAAGGCAAATTAATATATTGTAAATCATTATTGCAAAGGACCATAAAATTGGATCATATGTATATATCTATTTTATTGTGAGGATTTCCAGTAATTAAATCTGCTAGCTAAGAAAACTGGGTCAAAAGGAGGTATATTTGTGATAAGCCTCATCTCCTCACTATCACCCAGCCCCCTCCTCACCCCTAAATACTGGTGAGTAACACCCCTACCCCCTCCCTCTCGCCTCCTCACAAGGGTGTTGCGCGACCGCATCATAATAAACAAACACACACGCGCGTGCAAATTTTACAAGGTATGTCTCAGGGCCCTACATCAACTTTCTGTGATTAACTATTATCCAGCATGATCATTATGCGTTAACCCAAAAGATTTCACCGGGATAAGCCTAAAAATAATCTAATACGAAGACAACCATAATAGATCCTAACAAAATATAACACAAACACACTACTGTACAGCTGTAAAAGAAAGTAAAAGCACGCATAAACTTTCTCCGTAAATATAAATGGGTAGCAACTGACTCCCGTGTTTATACATGCTGAAATCATGCCTGCCCACCTGTCACCTGTGAGCGATAATAACCCGCGCAGCTTGGTACACATTCGATGTGCCATTTCAAAACCAGTGAATTGCCGATTGTATTGACTGCCATGTTTACGGAATTAGCGATAGTACGAATTATCTCTTCTCGGAGCTCAAGTTCTTGCTCTTGAATTGCTTCATGAGCCTCTTCTTGGTACGTTTGTTAGTAAGAAAGGTACAGCAGGTCTCCCACAGTGACACAAAAATGTCGCGTTTGTACTGGGCGCGATAATACCGCACCGCCTCTCTCTGAGTGAAACCTTTGCTTTTCTCCTCCTCATTGCTAGTATGGGTTGTATCTGCGAAGATGCGGCACTAAAGAATTTGCCGTACCTATACGACT
>NC_051410.1:33663006-33663516 GCF_015228065.2 Penaeus monodon
TTGCATAAGATACAATTATTCACTATTATATGCATTATATGCTTTTAACAGATAAACTGCCTCTGTCTTTACTATCCCTTTCGTTCGCTGTCTCTTACATGCTCAACATTTGTCCCTATCACCTGTCACCTAATACAGGTGATGAAGAAGACACGACGTTGCCTATTTGTGAAGCAATTTAACCAGGGAGGGCCACTCGTGTGACAGAGGCGGGAAATTTTACTTGTAATGAAAGATCTCTAGATCACTAGAATAACCATTTGAAGTTTTTAAGCCCTCGCGGAATATAATCTACGAGTACACTAGAAAAGGCAAATTATTTCATACGTTTTCCTTTTTGCGACAGGACCAAATGTAAAGGCTAAAAGAGCAATTCGCCCAAAGCAGATATATTCAACCAAGGGCGAATATACCACAGCAAGTAAATTTTTACATGACATTCTGCGAATATCCTAATTATATTGTTTGATACAATTTTGTTTAATATTTTTTAAAACCAAGTTTGCTACA
>NC_051410.1:33664135-33664466 GCF_015228065.2 Penaeus monodon
TTTTTCAAAACATGAATCTGCACAGGCCGCCAAAAAGCTAATTCAAAAATTCTTTCAAATTTTATTTCTCACCTTACATGGGAAGAGACGGCTTGCTGTCTTTCGGAAATGATATCGGAACTACCACGTAGGTTATGGGATGAGCGCCCACACAGAGGTTTATAAGTATTTACAGTTATTTATATGACTAATTATTGCTCAGATTTCTCTATGCAGAATAACGTAAATATTTCTTCACTGACGCAAATAAACCCTGCTTATCTTCGATATCGATGTTTTTGATAAATTTACCATATAACCCTTTTATATAAAGAAAACGTTAAAATGCCTA
>NC_051410.1:33664700-33664858 GCF_015228065.2 Penaeus monodon
CAACTGCTGTAGTGAGCTGCTGCTCCTACTGCTCCTTTTGGCAACCCACACCCACTCAGCATCATCCTAAACCCCCCACAAATTGTCCCCGCGACCAATATTACAAGGGTGGACCAGGGCGTGAGGATCCTGGGGGACGCGACGCTGCAGAAGTACCG
>NC_051410.1:33665234-33665588 GCF_015228065.2 Penaeus monodon
TTAAAAAAAATATGTGTGGTTGTTGTGTTTAATTTTTAAAAATTATACATAAATTTTTTAGAGGGTACATACATAATAAATGATGTATCAAATGGCTTAAATAATGAAAGTCAGGATAATGAAATTAACAAAAAACAAAGCAAAAAGTATTGATTTTTCATCAGTCATGATTTATGAATTACTTAATCTGGTATTTACAAAACGATCTGAGGCTTTCTTCAATTATTCACGATCCCTCCAGCAATCATGCGTATTTTTTTCCTTATAAGAGATATCCGCCACATTCTCTTCCAGTCGTGTTCATAAGGACAAGCCAGAATAAATACCTCAGGTGAAAGGAGGAATAACTTCAGT
>NC_051410.1:33665943-33666064 GCF_015228065.2 Penaeus monodon
TTAAATGGGAGGGGATAGATGACCCACTCTACTTCACTGCTAAAAGAATATTCTTATCATCTAATATCTTCATAGATATGACTCCAGTTATTTTCATCTACGAATCTTTACCAGCAGGAGC
>NC_051410.1:33668451-33669114 GCF_015228065.2 Penaeus monodon
AAAGGATCATAAAACTTGATCACAAATTCATGAAGACAATGCGAAAAATTTAATTTCTTTTGCACCAGACAAATCAATATATTGAAATTAACTTGCGTGCCATCACTTGTAAAATTAAATATGGAACATCTCAACCAAAGGGTCATAAAACTTGATCACACATTTTGTGGAAACAATGAAAAGATTATGGACTCGATCATATATTTATTATGATAGATTTTATTAATCTAAATCAAATAACTAGTCAAGTAGTCTAAGGGATATATATTTTAAAGATACCCCCTTTTGTCATCAACCAGAGCTACATGCAAAATAACCTCTCAATCTCCTCGCCAACCCCGAGCCTCTCCTAATAACAGGAGACCCCTGTCCCCACCCGGAAGATAGTTATGTTCCCGTCGCTTAAAAAATTTTATATCAGTTTATCTATTAACAGCCCATTTTTTCACAATAAAAAAAACTTATGAATGCTATACTCTCCACAGACCACATGTAAAAACTATGCACATACTACCATGTTTCCTGAAAGAATGGAAACGCATACACTCGCTAAATGAAATATGCACAATTGTAACTTCGTGAAATGCATCTCCCATACTCCGATACAAGAGGGTGGAAAATATCTGTGAAACTGGCCATGTGAAAATCTTACTTTCTAAAAAT
>NC_051410.1:33669150-33669992 GCF_015228065.2 Penaeus monodon
ACAGGCTTTTTGCTTGCTGGACTCTCTCTCTCCTCTCCCCAAAACATAGCTACTAAATTGCCAAGTGTTTATGGAGAGTTGTCCCTCTTTGGGGCTGGTAATCGTTGATAACGCATCAAATGAATTTACTCGTGCACGGCAAATTAATATTTGTAAATCATTATTGAAAAGGGACCAAAAAATTTGGATCATATGTATATATCTATTTTATTGGAGGATTTCCAGTAATTAAATCTGCTAGCTAAGAAAACTGGGTCAAAAGGAGGTATATTTTTTGATAAGCCTCATCTCCTCACTATCACCCACCCCTCCTCACCCCTAAATACTGGTGAAATAACACCCTACCCCCTCCCTCTCGCTCCTCCCCAAGGGTGTTGCGCGACCGCATATAATAAACAAACAAAACCCCGCGTGCAAATTTTACAAGGTATGTCTCGGGGCCTACATCAACTTTCTGTGATTAACTATTATCCGGGCATGATCATTATGCGTTAACCCAAAAGATTTCCCCGGGATAAGCTAAAAATAATCTAATACGAAGAAAAACCATAATAGATCCAAACAAAATAACACAAACACACTACTGTACAGCTGTAAAAGAAAGTAAAAGCACGCATAAACTTTCTCCGTAAATATAAATGGTAGCAACTGACTCCGTGTTTATACATGCTGAAATCATGCCTGCACACCTGTCACCTTTGTGAGGAAAATAACCCGCGCAGCTGGTACACTTCGATGTGCCATTTCAAAACCAGTGAATTTGCCGATTGTATTGACTGCCTGTTTAGGGAATTAGCGATAGTACGAATTATCTCTTCTCGGAGCTCAAGTCCTTGCTCTTG
>NC_051410.1:33670059-33670183 GCF_015228065.2 Penaeus monodon
CACAAAAATTTTCGCGTTTGTACTGGGCGCGATAATCCCGCACCGCCTCTCTCTGAGTGAACCTTTGCTTTTCTCCTCCTCATTGCTAGTATGGGTTGTATCTGCGAAAAAATTGGGGCACTAA
>NC_051410.1:33671213-33671396 GCF_015228065.2 Penaeus monodon
TTATGCCAATCTCCCTGTTCAAAGAGAGGTGTGCATATATGTTAACGTGATATTAAATAAAAAATTTCTACTCAACTCTTCAGATTCTTTTCAAGATACAATTATTCACTATTATATGCATTTTAAAGCTTTAACAGATAAACTGCCTCTGTCTTTACTATCCCTTTCGTTCGCGTCTCTTAC
>NC_051410.1:33671496-33672173 GCF_015228065.2 Penaeus monodon
TTGAGCGGTAGGGCCCAACTCCTTTCACACGACAAATACAGCTAATTCATCTAGGAAACATTAGTTCACATAAACAGTGCTCCCAAACAGGAAAAAAAATTCCCCCTTTCCTCGGAAATACCATTTTCCCATAAAACAAGGCTTGGGCAATTTTTCAGAAAGGTAAGGTGCATAATTTCTTGTGTCTTTATACGCATTCCATCTCCCATGAAAAAAATAATACGTTATCATTTATCGAGAAAATAAACTATTCATAATACTTATATTTTCTATCCAAATTTTTAATAAAAAACAATTACATGCAGGCACAATATAAGCAAACACAGATCATAAATTTTTAATGATAATCAGAAATCCCCTTTTAATTCGAATAAATAAAAAAACGAAGTCCCATTAGCCCCAAACAGGTTAACCTGAAAAACTGGCGCCATAACTTCCTTTAATTTTTTTCCCTTATTTACAAACCCAAAAATTCCCTGGTCGGAATATTTACCGGCACGGAGACTTTTGGGCATGCTACGGCAACACATGGCATCGAGCTATCCCACCCGCCGGACGTGAAAAATGGGATCAAAATGACCCTTTGAGTGTTGTGGTTCGGACTCAGGAATCAGTACGGGGAAGGGGGGAGCTTTTTCGTTTGGGAATTGGTATGGGTGTGGATGAGGTTTATGTAG
>NC_051410.1:33672403-33672784 GCF_015228065.2 Penaeus monodon
TTTTTCTCATCCCTCCCAACCCTCTCCTTCCAGACTTCGCGGGGTCCGGTGTCCCAATAGGGCGCCTCCATAAAACCTGTAATTCTGGGCAAAATGAACGCTTCCCGTCATAATGATCGGCGGGGGAAAAACAGCGTATGATAAAGGACGATTTTTGGAGCTTCGGGTATACTTAAGGGTTTTCGTAATATTTGTTCTGTTTTTTTTTGTTTTTTTAAAAATTTTTTATTAATAATTTAAAAAAATTGAGGGGAGAATTTTATTTATTTTCCGTTGTGAAGTTGGATGAAAACGGGGGTGTTTTTGGGGGTACGTTGTATGTGCAATACGGAAGTGCATCGAGATTTGTTTGTATACAAAAGTTTTGTATTAAAAGTTATA
>NC_051410.1:33672852-33673120 GCF_015228065.2 Penaeus monodon
ACAATATATTATTAAAATAAAATAATTATAATATATAAAATATAATATATATTTAAAATATATAAAATAAAAAAAGATCTAGAATTTGCACCCGTTTTTTTTTTAGTTAAAAAATTTATTTCTCCATGGGGTTTTTTACTTGGTGGGGCTGCGGCAGAATGGCATAATGATGTAGCGATAAAATTTTAATAAACATAAAAAAAATGGTGATGGTAAAACATGGGGATGATGGTGGTGGTATGAAAAAACGAGGGTAAAGATAAGCAAA
>NC_051410.1:33673147-33673431 GCF_015228065.2 Penaeus monodon
TGGACACGTACAAAATCAAACCACTATAAAACTAAAGGGAAAAAAATAGTAAATGAATTTCAAAAGTTCCCCCCATAAAATTTCAGGAAAAAAAAAATCTTTTTCAAAATATTGTTTCCCCCACCCCTTTTAAATAAAAAAAAAAGGTGAAAACCTTTTTATTGACAATTACATTTTTAAAAAAAACCCCGAGGGATCCAAAATCCAACGGGGATCGTACATCACGGAAAAGTAGCGATTCTGGGTCATATTTCCCAAATATAATTTTTCCTCACAGCCATCGA
>NC_051410.1:33673478-33674065 GCF_015228065.2 Penaeus monodon
GTGTCAATCCTGTTTCAAAACCCAAAAACCCAAGTAGCTAAAAATTAAAAAGCAACTAAACTTTTTTTCGTTCTCCAACTACGTAATAACAAATAAAAAATGATCATTTTTTGGCATCGTCAAACACCTGCCCCAATAATTTACTATTCAGTCTCAAAAAAAAACGAAAAATTTAAAATTAAACCTCAAGAGCAAGAAACAAGAAAAAAAAATCCAATCACCACAAATAACTTTACTAATAACAAAAGTACAAACAAAAACAGGGTACTCCATAACCAAACGCCCTCAAAAGATCGGGATGCAACGAAGTCCCGTCTGTTCTACGGGGAGAGCATTTTTCGCGGAGGCAGGTGAAATCCGTGGTTTCAATAAGCAAAGGGCGTCCGGCGCGCATAATGAAGTCTCCGTCGGCATTGCACCCCGGCCCCGGGCTCAGGTCGTGCATGCCCCTCGCAAGTGGGGGGTTTTCTTTAAAAGTATTTTGTTTTTGTCGTGTCTGTTAAAATGGGGTTTATGTGGGAATAGAGGCGGTTATGATATTCCCTATCGTGAGTTGGGGTTCTTGTTTTATACAAAAGACACACTCC
>NC_051410.1:33674278-33674934 GCF_015228065.2 Penaeus monodon
TTTATTATAAATAGTAAATTCATAACTACATTATTTATTACCATTTTTATTATATTTTTAATTTTCATAGTTATTTTATATTATTTTTTTACCTATTAATTTATTTTATCACCTTTCTTAGTAGTAATATCTATTTTAGTGTCACCGAGAAAAAAATTTTTTTATTTTAGCGGGTTTCCCCAAAAAAACCCCCCCATTTTTATCGCCACATGCTTTTTAATTTATGTTTTAATCATTTGATACCCTTATTGAAAAATGTACCTTAAAACTGACTACTTATTATTTAATTTTAAAGTCGCTTGATTGATTATTACTAAATTTTGCAGGTTTTTTAAAGGTTCCAGTAATGTAAACTGTCGAATCAGCTGTTTTGGAGCGAGTTCGTTGTTGTACCAAAAAAAAGTGTGGGGTTTTTAGCAAAAATTGTCTTCTGTGAAACAAAGCAATTAAATGCCGGGGACCTTCTTGATTTCATGATTATTTTGTTGAGCCATGTGAATCTTTAGGCTTGTTATTTTTGTATTCCGCCCCCTTTCCAGGTTTTGTTAGAATTTCGCCTTTTTTTGCATGTTTTTTTTTCGTGTTCGGCACTTTTTTTTAGTTTGATTTGGGAAGTTTGTTTGTAATTTTTTAAATATGGTTTGATTTCTAATAAT
>NC_051410.1:33675419-33675510 GCF_015228065.2 Penaeus monodon
GTTGGAATATTTTAAATTTCAATTATAATAGAAACATAATCTATACAACTTATGATACAATCGCGTAGGCGGTGTGTGGGTGTGGATTTTC
>NC_051410.1:33675736-33675918 GCF_015228065.2 Penaeus monodon
TTGATTTTTATCTCTTTTATTGTGAAAATATTTTAAATTTTCTTCCCCTTTTCTACATCATATGTAGTTCATGAAAAAAAAACACAACAGAAAACAGGGAAATAAAATATTTAACACCACCACGTCCCCCCCTCTCTCCCCTCGCTTCTCTCTCCCTCTCCCTCCCCTCTCCTCCCTCTCCC
>NC_051410.1:33676357-33677280 GCF_015228065.2 Penaeus monodon
TGCGTTTTGAGTGGTTTTTTAGAAATTGTTATTTCTAAAATATTATTACCGTTTATGCGCAATGACCGCGGGTAAACCACAAAAGGTTCACATTATTCAAAACGGGAAAAAATGATATGGGCAAATAAAAATTTTTTTTTTTGTGGTAAAGCCCGTGCTCATACAGGGGAAATGATGAGACCAAAATAAACCCAAAAAAAGAAAAAGGGCATTAAGGGGGGGCTTTTGGGAAAAAAACCCATTTTCTATAAAACCTTTAAGGGTCTAAATATCGCTATTGAGAGGCGGATTTATAACTAAAGTTTTTACCCAGTGCTTGATGAAAATTTTATTTAAGGGGGGGGGCAACTTCGGGGACGCTTTATCAAAGCAAAAAAAACATTAGTCCTTGAGAACTATAAAACTGGGGCCCCGTCAACTCGCATGTATTTTGTATCACAACGATTATGAAACTTCCCGAAAACAAAACTTATTTTACATCCCACAAGACGAAAAAAACAATTTACACTCTTAATGGGGTTTTGATTGCCTTGGCCTGGAAAAAAAACAGCTGGGGTCCCTTCCCAAAACCCCTGTGTTGGGGCAGAACCCCCCCGGTGCCCACACATCTCTGCGAGGGACCAGGAACTACCATTGTACAGCTGTGACACGATAATAAAGGTAATAATTGATTGTAATGAGGATGGTTATATGGTAGATTAGATTGGCGTGATAGATCAACTCCTTAACTGTTAAGATATTGAGGTTATAGACGACTACTGGCAACTGGATATTCTTATTTAATGTCACTTTTGTCTTTTCGTGAGAAGCTATTTGATGATATGTGGAGGGTTGGAACACCCGCACCAGAATTGTGCCGCCAGCGGTTCCTCTCCGGTCGGTCCAAACGCGCGCGTGCGTCCCCCCGACCACCACCCAACACC
>NC_051410.1:33677386-33677464 GCF_015228065.2 Penaeus monodon
CCTCCTCACTCCCTCCCCTCCCCTCCTCTCCCCTGCCCGCGCGTACCGCTCGTAGTGGGGGTGTGGGCGGTGTGTGTG
>NC_051410.1:33679252-33679326 GCF_015228065.2 Penaeus monodon
TATATATATAATTTTATTTTATTAACGTTTCTTTTTTTCAAAGTGTGTGGTGTTAAAAATTGTTGTTTGATATG
>NC_051410.1:33683166-33684001 GCF_015228065.2 Penaeus monodon
TCCAGTTGCCAGTAGTCGTCTATAACCTCAATATCTTAACAGTTAAGGAGTTGATCTATCACGCCAATCTAATCTACCATATAACCATCCTCATTACAATCAATTATTACCTTTATTATCGTGTCACAGCTGTACAATGGTAGTTCCTGGTCCCTCGCAGAGATTGCGTGTGGGCACTCTGGGAGGTTACTGCCACGAACATCATTGGTTTGGATAGGAGTTGCCAGCGTGTTATTTTCCTATGGCCGAAGGCTTAATCAGTAAACCCCATTAAGAGTGTGAGATTAGATATTATGTTTCGTACTTGTGGAGATGTATAGATAACGATTAAATTGTATTTCGGGAAGTTTACATAACTCGTTGTCGCATACTTAAAATACATGCGAATGTTGACAAGAGACCCATGTGTTATAGTCTCTCAAGGACTAATGTTTTTTTTAGCATATTGATGCAAGACGATACGAAGATTGCTCATTCTTAATAAGTAATTTTCATCTAATTGCACTCGTGTGTAGAAACTTCTAGTTATCAGATCCTGCACTCTCAATAGCGAGTATAATTAGACCCTTAAAGGTTTTATAGTGAATGGGTTATATTTCCAAGTCCCCCATCTAATGCCCGTTTTCTTTATATTTGGGTTATATTTTGGTCAATCATCATTTAACAACTGATATTGAGCACAGGCTTTACACACAGAGAGAAAAAAGTTACTGCCACATATGCTATTCTTATTCAAGTATTTTGATAATGAATGTGAATCCTATCTTGTGCTGTTATACCCGACGGTCATTGCAGCATGAACGGTAGATAATAGTTTAGAAATAACAATTTCTAC
>NC_051410.1:33685354-33685914 GCF_015228065.2 Penaeus monodon
TCATATAAGTTCCTAAAATAAAAAAATTATTAGAAATCAAACCATTTTTAAAAAAATTACAAACAAAATTCCCAAATCAAACTAAAAAAAAGTGCCAAACACGAAAAATAAAAAAGCCCAAAGAAAAAGGGGAAATTCTAACAAAACCTGGGGAGAGGGCGGAATACATAATAACAAGCCTAAAGATCACATGAGCTCAAAAAAACATAATCATGAAATCAAGAAAGGCCCCGGCATTTAATTTCGTTTGTTTCACAGAAGAAATTTTTGTAAAAACCCCCCACTTTTTTCCTGGTACAACAACTGAACCGCTCCAAAACAGCTGATTCTGACAGTTTTCATTACTGGAACCTTTAAAAAACCTGCAAAATTTAGTAATAATCAAATCAAGCGACTTTAAAATTTAAAAAATAAGAGTCAGTTATAAGGTAAAATTTTTCAATAAGGGTATCAAATGATTAAAACAGTAAATTAAAAAGCAGTGTGGGGATAAAAAGGGGGGGTTGTATGGGGAAACCCAGCATAAAATAAAAAAATTTTTTCTCGGTGACACTACAAAG
>NC_051410.1:33686271-33686849 GCF_015228065.2 Penaeus monodon
TTAGGGTTTTTTACAAGAACCCCAACTCACGTTTTGGGAATATCATAAACCGCCATCATATTTCCCACATAAACCCCATTTCAACAGACACGACAAATTCAACATATTTTTAAGCAAAAACCCCCCCACTTGCAGGCGCATGCACGACCCGAGCCCGGGGCCGGGGGGCAATGCCGGGCGGAGACTTCATTATGCGCGCCGGACGCCCTTTGCTTATGGGAATACCACGGATTTCACCCGCCTCCGGAAAAATGCTCTCCCCGTAGCAACAGACGGGACTTCGTTGCATCAGATCTTTTGAGGTCGTTTGGTTATGGAGTACCCTGTTGTGTTTGTATTTTTGTTTTATAAAGTTATTTGTGGGATTGGATTTTTTTTTTTTGTTTTTTGCTCTTTAGGTTTAATTTTAAATTGTTGTTATTTTTGAGATGAATATAAATTATTGGACAGGGTGTTTGACGGGTGCACAAAAAATGATCATTTTATTTTTTTATTTCGTATGTAGGAGAACGAATAAAAGTTTTTGTTGCTTTTTAATGTTAGCTACTGGGTTTTTGGTTAGGGAAACAGGATTGACC
>NC_051410.1:33687062-33687415 GCF_015228065.2 Penaeus monodon
GAAAAAAGAAATGGAAAATATAAAAAACCCGATTGATAACAGTAAAATTCTCTCATTTATTTAATTCATTTTAACGTTTTCTTTTAAGTTTTATTTTACTCTGATTATTTAATTTTACGTTTCATTCATTATACAAGCTTTTAATCTTCTATATTTTTGGTGAATGCTTTGGGCAAATGACTGTTTCACATATTTTATTTCTTCTTGCTAAAAGACGCTACCAAATGTAATAGTGCACAAGACAACGCCAATGACAATTACTCTGTGCCGAAACAGGAGGCCGGAGGCTTAGGTCTCGTTGGCTCCTACGGCCCCGCAAACTAGGGGAAAGAGACAGATAACCCCTACACTGC
>NC_051410.1:33689449-33689513 GCF_015228065.2 Penaeus monodon
TTTTATATTTTTTAATAAAGTTTTTATGTATTTAAAAATTGGTTTTTAAAAAAATTTTTATGGG
>NC_051410.1:33692357-33692660 GCF_015228065.2 Penaeus monodon
AGTGACCTTGATACTCTGCCTGAGTAAACAATTCTTTATCGCACTTGTAAGAGACGCCACGACCAAGTACGATATTCGTTTAGTGTCTCTTAGCACGCCTGCCTGACGCCTACCACCCAGCACGCCCGCACCATGGCTTCTCGCATCCCGGCAGTCACACTACACAACGGAGGAAAAATGCCTATGGTCGGGCTGGGGACATATCAGGTAATGTGGTCTGTTAGGGACGTGAAGATAGGTATTCCGTGGGCATTTGTTGGTGAATGCCTGTATATACTATGTGAGCGGGTCTCAGATCAGTTT
>NC_051410.1:33693036-33693139 GCF_015228065.2 Penaeus monodon
GACCCAACAAATAAAAGAAGAAGACGAGAGAAAGAGGTTGGAAAAAGAAAGGCAAAAAAGAAAAAAGGAGACGGAGGACAGAAAAAAAAGGGGTAGAAACCCC
>NC_051410.1:33693934-33694015 GCF_015228065.2 Penaeus monodon
GAGTGACGTCACGGCCGCTTTTATGAACCAAGCCTCATGACCAGGAATTTTTGAAAGCATATCTCTTGCAAGGGCAATACC
>NC_051410.1:33694634-33694883 GCF_015228065.2 Penaeus monodon
TGGTAAAAAATCCGACCTCAAATAGAAGATCAGTTGCTAAGTGAATGTGTTGTTTGCATTTTCGCCTCTAAAATATTACGTTGTCTGGGTGTTTGTGTTTGTGTGTCTGTGAGGGATTACGTGTTTCTTCGCAGGCGATTTTGTTTGATTATTATACTAAGGCTGTGGACTGTAAGCTTAATTATAGCGGTTCAGCGAATGGATATCGATGAAACGGCAGTTGAAGTAGGATTGTAGTTAGCTTGTTCT
>NC_051410.1:33695215-33695492 GCF_015228065.2 Penaeus monodon
TAGCCAAAAATACTTTATACACATCATCTTTACTCTTGGCCCTTCCCGCCGCAGGGCCATGACGCCGAGATGCGGCAGGTCCTGAACGTGGCCCTCGAGTGCGGCTACCGGCACATCGACACGGCCACAGTGTACGAGAACGAGGTCGAGATCGGGGACGTCCTTCACGAGTGGCTTTCGAGCGGTCGCGTCGCCAGGGAGGAGCTCTTTGTGGTGACGAAGGTGAGGTCGTGAGAGGCCTTCAGAAGGGTGTTGATGAGACGAAAGAGGATTTTGG
>NC_051410.1:33695550-33696080 GCF_015228065.2 Penaeus monodon
GGATTGGTGTGGTGAGTAGAGGGATTAGCGTAGGGATTAGTGGAAAATGGGATTGGTGTGATGAAAAAAGGATTAATGGGATGAATAAAGAATTCGTTGTTGGAAAAAATGGGTTTGGTGTGGTAAAAATAGCTAATGGGATGGAAAAGGGATTCGTAAAGGTTAAATGTGGTGAAACAGGATTAATTCAATGAAAAAAAGAATTATCATGATGGAAATTAGCTTAATATCGCAAACAAATATTAACATGAGAAAAAAGGGGTTAGTGTGATAAAAAATTGGATTCATGTGATGAAAAATATAAACTAATAGCGTGATGAAAAATGGGCGTTCGTTATAACATAGGCAGATTACACATCGGTTGAACTTACAGACGAATTCTCCATACTTACAGCTACCCATGACTGGCAACCGATCTGGAGACGTGAGCAGATTTCTTCAGGATTCTTTGGATAAGCTGCGTCTCTCTTATGTGGATCTCTATCTTATCCACAGTCCAGTCGGGATGAAGGGTAAGAGGCGGCAGGAAC
>NC_051410.1:33696746-33697041 GCF_015228065.2 Penaeus monodon
CATTTCAAAACGTGCAGTACATTAAACCAACTTTATAAGCATCAATAACTCATTTAGACAAAGAGAACGTTCCCTTCCCTTGCCTCAGAACACACTATAATTCTTACACCGATTTCAGCCAACCGCAAGGGCGAGTTTGACATGGACACAAACCACGAGGAAATCTATAAGGCTATGGAAGAACAGGTAAGTTAACATGAAGAACGGTGAGTGATGTATTGAGGTACTGTGTTTTTATTGTAAGGACTTGAGAGTATGTGTTACAGCTGATATATATATACACATCGATGATGTC
>NC_051410.1:33697412-33697555 GCF_015228065.2 Penaeus monodon
TCCAAAGCGAACAGTAATCGACTATAAGCCTCAATCTCGATTGGTAGATTGATTGTGGGAGAGATTGTTCCAGCGCCAACTCTTCAAGGCACAGATCCATGGTCACTCGTCACCAACCGATGCCAGAAATAATAACAATCATA
>NC_051410.1:33698742-33699174 GCF_015228065.2 Penaeus monodon
GATACAACAAATGCCCATTAAATCATGTGGCCTCTTCCAGGTGGACGCAGGCAAAGCAAAAGCCATTGGCCTCTCGAACTTCAACAGCAAACAGATTGAAAGGATTTTAAAGGGTGAGGAGAGAGTGATTCACACGTGTGTACTTGTGTGTTTGTATGTTTGTATTTTCTTTGGTTTTAATATGAAATAACTACCGCGAGTATTCTCACGTTACTTATCCTCTTGATGGTATTAAATAGCATTGATGTTAAATTCATACATTCCAAAAAGCTACTAGTTTCTATATACTTCTTAATTCTATAAAATCGTTTTAATTCACCTTCGATGCCAGTGTGCCGCATCAAGCCAGCCAACCTGCAGGTGGAAGTCCACGTGTACCACCAGCAGAAGGCGCTGCGAGAGCTCTGTCGCGCCTTTGACATCTCCGTCTGC
>NC_051410.1:33699956-33700226 GCF_015228065.2 Penaeus monodon
GAAAATCTATCATTAAGCACAAACTCTAAAGAAATCTATAAGTCATTGGGATGAAACAAAAAAAGAATCGTTGCGAATCTTTCGTTGGCAGATCCGACGAATACCCGATCCTTCTGCAGCATCCTGTGGTGACGTCAGTGGCCGAGCGCCTTGGTAGGACCCCAGCGCAGGTCCTCCTCAGGTTTTTGATCCAGAACAACTTGGTCGTCATTCCGAAGTCCACCAATCAGAAACGAGTCAAAGAGAACTTCAGTGTGAGTGTTTTATCTA
>NC_051410.1:33701085-33701408 GCF_015228065.2 Penaeus monodon
CCCATATTTCACACACAAATAACCCCCACAATCATGCTGCCCCAAAGGTGTTTGACTTCGAGCTGAGCCGCGAAGACATGGCATCGCTGGAAGCCCTGGACCGGAAAGGCAACGGACGCATTATAGACTTCAAGTCATTGTTCAAAGGGTAAGTTCCTCGCGTGAATAAATTATGACTTCATTATATGTCTGAGAATAGATGCCAAAGAGTAAGCAAAAAGTTAGATATCGTTCCCCGAAGCACTTCCTGAGATATTGCTAGCGACTATTTTGGGACACCTTACGTACATGTTTTTACTCGTAAATAAACTACAAACACGGTG
>NC_051410.1:33701519-33701838 GCF_015228065.2 Penaeus monodon
AACATAATATCCTACTCAGGAAACATACACATCTGTGTTTCGAATACATAGTTTACGGGTTCGAAATCGTCCAAGCGAGATACGCTTAACATGTAAATTGTTCATAGCAATATTACACACATGTCTTCAACCTATACATGTACATCACTGTTTGGCAGGATCGAGAACCATCCGGAATGGCCCTTCAGCATCCCCTACTAGACGACTTAAGAAGAAAATGCAGAGCCTAGAGACGACCTTATACTCGACACCGGATTGAATTAGTGTTTCATGTGTCTTGATTATTCAACTAAAAGCGGCCGAGAGGTTTTGTGCTGAC
>NC_051410.1:33702279-33702689 GCF_015228065.2 Penaeus monodon
AAACGCTGCTTCTGCAATGAATATTTACTATTGCTATTGCTGTTATGACCAGAGGCACAGGGCAAAATCAAATAACGCAGAGTTATGCCAATGAATGTTCCCATTGTATTTCCTGGACAAGACGCTCATTTTATATGCTTTATATTATTTTATATGCCCTTCTGTTTATTACATACCTATCTTATCCACTCATATACAATAATGTAACTTTCCTTTTTATAATCTTGTCATATAAATAATTCCCTATATCTCACTGATTCACGGAAAGTCTTCTGTGTGGAGCGGTGAAGCAACACATCTCGTAGGAGAGGTGGAGGAAGCTCTCACCTGAGGAACTTCTGGAAGCCCCTATAACACCACGAAACGAAACAGATACATTTAGGAGGTCACCTCCGACCCTTCAATCTTTC
>NC_051410.1:33702974-33703543 GCF_015228065.2 Penaeus monodon
CTTCTTCCTTCAAGACCATCATCTCGAGGTTCCTTTCAGTAAATATGATTATTAAGCGGTAATTATAGAATAGAAAAAATATATGTTTTGCGCTTTCTGTCCATATACATATAGATATAAGTTACATAACTAAAATGTCCATCATGTAAACCTAAAATATGTTGTACTTTCATATAAAAAGGTCACTCCCTTAATATTTTATCTGTTCCATCAAAACAAGGCCTTTGTATGGGAACAACATATACTGTATATATTTTTATTGCAGTGCAAGTACATATCATTTCTGGAATGATGTTTTTTAGGCCAAATAAACTGGTTCGTGGTGGTTGTATACCCTCCTGGCTACCACCTGGCTATCGCCTCGACCCTGCTATCTATTTTAAATTTGTTACATTTTTTAATGATTATCCTTCCCACAAATGCATGTACACATATGCATATATGCTTATATGTATGGTTATTCCGCATACTTATCTATATACACGTCCCCGGTGGTCGGAGTAAACAGTGAGCTTGAGCTTGTTTTTTGGCCACGCGGGTCTTATGTGGTCTCGGTGGCGCTGCTGCCC
>NC_051410.1:33703615-33704389 GCF_015228065.2 Penaeus monodon
AGAGGAGGCGACAGAGGCAAAAGCAGAAATAGAAAGAGAAGTTATAAAAAGGGTCAATCACCAAATAGTAACACGAAACACTGATGAAAGTAAAGACACCACAATGAAAGGAGAAACGCTGAAAGCACATTAAAAACAAATATATTATATAAACAGACAGATAATATTACTATTTTTATAGTAATTATAGAGTGACCTATTGAATAAACAAGAAAAAAATCGCTTACTCCTTGAGTAGAAAAAATACTTATTATATAAGACTTCAAAACAAAATTGAGTGTCAGTTGCCAGTGTTAATAACGCAACTTCAGGATCAACAAAATCACCTGAACTATATCAGCTTCAAAATACTGTCAAAACGTGACAAATAAGATTTTTTTTCGTAAATAAGAAACAAGCAGACTTGAAATACGCGAATCAGACAAAATGCATCAGATTCCAGTATCGTGCAAACATCACACGAAATATTTACATGTAAAATTCGGTCGGGCGTTCCATCCGTCGAACTGCATTTCGTGGGAGATGACCAAGCGAAAATCTCCAGGTCACCTTTACTTCAAACGTGGGTCATGTAACGGGTAAAAGTGTGTAAAATAAACCACTGGAATATGAACGATAATAGTGATATCTGGTGAATAAGATACAAAATTTTTCTCTAGATCTTGCTATGAGAAGTCATATTCTTCGGAAAAAAATAATTTTACAAATTTGTTTCCTAGAATGTCACCCGAGTCAATGTTTCTGTCATGATGCAGTCTCTCCCAGGAAATATCC
>NC_051410.1:33704836-33705011 GCF_015228065.2 Penaeus monodon
AAATACCGTGAATTCCGTCGCAGGTTAGGGAAGCTTAGCGTAGTTTCCAGGCCTGTAAAGCACTTGCCCTTCTTTCGCCTCGCAAATAGTGCTGCAAACAAAGTGTAACGGGAATTCCTGAACTCGATACGTACTTCGTGATTTTTTTTTACCACTTTATCTGAGTGTACGTGTA
>NC_051410.1:33705304-33706167 GCF_015228065.2 Penaeus monodon
CACCCTTAGAACTCCTCCTTCACGACGGCTTTCAAAGGACTGTTTCCACAAGCTCATAATTCCTTCCTCCGAGGACATCCTTCAGTTTTGGATCATCTCACGGAGCAAGATCTAGCGAGTGCGGAGGGTGTTCTTGGACCTCGACTTGTCTCTCAGCATCTCTAGTGGTTGCTGAGGGTCGTGTGTGCAGGGGCATAGCCGTGTTGCAGGATCCGTTTCTTGTCCTGTCACAAAATTGGGTTTCGTGTGTCTGTTAATTAGCGCTATCAGATGGGTTCCTTTTTTTTAATGCTGTTTTCCGACACGAATTAATAATGAGTTAATCCCCCGGTGATCGGAGAAAACAGTGAGCTTGAGCTTGATAAAGTTTTTGAACCTGGCCACGCCGGTTTTATGTAGTCCAGGTGGCGCTGCTGCCTTTATCTTGGGTCTGGCGTTTGGTTTCAGGAAGTTAGCGGAAGAGCTAGGTCTCATCCCCAATGACGATATTGTGAAGGGCAGGGTTAGCATTCAGTTGCCGTATACACAGGCACATTTCCACACGCCGTCAGAGAGCGACTTAGGTACCATCTTTGCGCGCACTTTCCTCATGTCCAAATCCTCCACCAAAATGAGAGTTGCAGACTTATTCACTCATTTCTTCAGCGCTTATTCTGGGTTATCCCTCTGTATCTTCATATCCGTCCAGATATCGAGCCATCCTCCACGCTCTCCCGCCCCTTTCGAAACCATCTATGACACTCTAAGATACGTTCACGAGACATTTTTGCTCTTTCTACACTAGCTGCAGCATGAGCAGTGTCTCTGTAGGGTCTCTACCAGTTTGGCCAGCTACTGAGCAGTGTCATCGTCAGCTTTAGTCT
>NC_051410.1:33706289-33706491 GCF_015228065.2 Penaeus monodon
CTCTTTATTACAGTTTAAATGTGATTTTGACCTATTCTACATTCATTCAGTGGTTTGATATCATCCTTTTAACACAGCATTAGAGTCTCGGAGTGTAAAAGCCTTTATCCAGTACAAACTAATTTAACATGTATTCATATTATAATTACGATCATTTACTCGTACATACTGCTTTTTTAATACAGTGATATTTTTAAGGCAA
>NC_051410.1:33706574-33706779 GCF_015228065.2 Penaeus monodon
TCTCTCATAGTCATTTGACTCTCTCATAGTTTTGTAGTACAAATTAGGTGCTTCTTCAAGTGTTTCTTATGTTTTGTCGTTTATTTGGACGCCAAGCAAACGATCATCTGTTAACCTTTTACTTTCTCTGTTTTACTTCATCTCAAGGCATTTCATAGGATCATAATTTGGAGAGAGTGACAAAGTCAGAGTATTTACGTTTATA
>NC_051410.1:33708513-33708618 GCF_015228065.2 Penaeus monodon
CAAACTGATAGACACACGAAACGATGCATTGGGAACGGTCCTCGAGTGTGCTCGTGGTGTCAAGGCAACAAGTTGGTCAGATAAGGTGTCATAATTTAGGGTCCT
>NC_051410.1:33709739-33709894 GCF_015228065.2 Penaeus monodon
GTTGAAAAATTGACAATTAATGAAAGCGATATGCGAAAGGATCAAGACTAAGACTAACAACAACGATGATTATCGACCTCTACTATTCCCCGCAACGCCTACTATTGACGTCCATTCAAAAAGCAAATACCTAAACAATTACAGTCCCCCCCCCC
>NC_051410.1:33709917-33710351 GCF_015228065.2 Penaeus monodon
CATTGCGTCACGTTTAGAAGTAAAAGGAAACTTGAAGTGGGTTGCGTTTCGCTCGAACACGCTCGCCAAACCGTGCGCGCCATCCCTCCTCCCTCGCCTAGGTAGGGTTGGCCTGAGCCTATATAAAGGGAGACGCCGTCCTTCTCCCTTAGAATGTGACCCGGCGTGTCGGACGCACCACACGTATGTTTGTCCGGGAGTCGAATGGGATGAGTGAATTGCTAGTTTTAGATCGTGTGGCGTTGCTTATTTTGTTTTAAGGTGAGTTACATACATTCGTAAGCTTGGTATGAGGGTACTTTGGATGTGCTTTATAGTTCGGGAATCAAATCCAAAGAGTGTGTGGATTTTAGGCAAATGTATCCAGAATGTAGGGTGGATGCGTTGGAAAGTAGGTTCATTTCCGAGTTAAAGAATTCGTGGCTGCTATATTC
>NC_051410.1:33710709-33711047 GCF_015228065.2 Penaeus monodon
CATCTAAATTTTGTTCAGGAATCAATAAATATACGGCACCCAAATAGATACGATGTCAAGGCAAAAAGAAGTGTCGTTTTCTGTAATATCAAATGATGACTGACGTACATTTATCTGCAACCGCGATTCATTTCTCTCATTATATGCCCCTTGTGTAAATGTCAAGGTCAGATTCTGGGGAATTCACGACGGCTTATATTTTGCTGGACTTTTTGTAATAAGTAAAATAACCTGACTGACTGGGTTCGGTTTGTTGGGAAGAGAGTCGCACACATGAATACAAGTTATACCTGACCATCTTCTCATTCTCTCCAAAAGGATAACGGATGTATGGTGAA
>NC_051410.1:33711293-33711623 GCF_015228065.2 Penaeus monodon
TGAGATAATACTAATGATTTAACAAATCTACACCCACACTTTCTCCCGTTCACTTTCTTGAAAACGTAAAGTATGGTGACTAATACAAATGCACGCCTCTTAGCCTGACCTTGTGGGATTACATACTCTCATTACGTCCACAGACACCGCAGCCGAGAGAAATTGCTTATGACTTCTCCGGGTAAATCTTGACAGGTGGTTTGGAGGTCGACTCTCGAACTCAGCTGTTTGTAGTGAGTTTATCGATTTTGCTAGATCTCTATCTTGAGTGAATTTGTTTGTTTATATTTATGATTAGCACTGTGTACACATGTAGTGTATGCCTGGATA
>NC_051410.1:33711879-33712398 GCF_015228065.2 Penaeus monodon
TACATTTTCTCTCCCTCTGTTATTCCAATTATTTCACAATGTGGCCGTTTCCCTTGTAACCGGGGCTAATGGGAAGGGAGATGGAACGTAGATATGGTCTTTGGAGAGTTGAAGTCTCCCGCGACAACCATATATTATATAGTGCACAACCTTATGAAAAACGTGTTACATACATGCTTGAAACGTGTTGTTTACAGTTCTAAATTGTGTCGTATGTTGTCATACAGGCGTATATTATTACACCGGTGTTGTTTTGTTCTGCAGAAATGTCATCAAAATTTTACTTGCGTTTGAGTTTTTTAGCTTTCTTGTCCCTTTCCTTAATCTGAATGGTGCTTCCCAAGTTTCTTAAATATTTCTTCCGTCACATTTACTGCCTTTTTTGTGCTGATACCTTCGAAAAGGAACTACATCTGCGAGAAGTTTAGACAAGAAAAAAATCAAGAATGTGTGGTCAAAGGGAGTAGTGGGCGAGATGCCTCTGCCCAGTGACATAGTGAACTTTCTAAAAGTGTGGGT
>NC_051410.1:33712478-33713148 GCF_015228065.2 Penaeus monodon
AGTATCGAAGCATTCTTCAACATTAGAATTAGAAATTAAAAATATGCCATTATCTAACTCAAATTACGTTCAGAAAAAAAGAAAAATAGAAAACAGGAAGGACAGAGGTTTCCCAAATCTTCCTAATTCCATAAAAAGTGGGCTTAAGGAATTCGATCACACGAGAGAAACTTTCCATAAACTAAGGGCTTTATCTATAGAATCATTTACTATCTCAATTATCCATTACTTAACTTCTTAGAATGTAACACCCATTAGGAACTATCCTAAAACACGGAAAACCGCAAACCATGTATTAAAAACCTATAATAAAAAGCCAAAGGAAATAAAGCTGAAACCCACACTAAGCACTTTTACGAAAAGCTTAAAACGACAAACAATACAATCTTGCGCAGCTGCATTACTAAGCATACAAGTGGGTGATGTTTTAGTTAAGTATCTAGCAATATTTTGTATTTTATTTTATTAAGTCTGTCAGTAATAAGAAGCTTAGGTAAATCTATAGGATTTGGATTCGTGTATTTTCAATTGTTTTTTCTCGTATTTCCTGTCAAGAATTGTATTTATATTTACTTTCAATTTTATGTTTTGCTTTTTAATGGTTTAAGTGTCAGGATTTCAGAGACTGGTATATTGTTACTTAATGTTTCTACACTAGTGTGTTATGTTT
>NC_051410.1:33713211-33713619 GCF_015228065.2 Penaeus monodon
AGGTTTCTTCTTTTAAGATAAGCTCGCCCATTAAAGGAATGATTACAAAGAACAGCCACTCAAGCGTATGAATTTAAATCGTAGTAACTAAAACGCCAACTAAAAGAAATCTAAATCCGCTTTCAATTTCAATCTCAATTTCAACTTCTAAACGGAGACTCCAGCCAACGGTTCTCAGAGACTCGATTAGAAAAAGTGGGCCTCCTTGTGACCACCATTTTCGATGTATTCTGTATAAGAAAAATAAACAGAATAAGGAATAAAAAAGTGGGTGTTGTTTAAAGCTATCTAATTTTATTTTCTGTTTTCTGTTCCATCTGTTTGTATACAAGTGAAGTTTTTTTTTTCTGGTAAGGAGACACGAGCCTTTTTGCAATAATGAAATTATTTTGGAAGAAATCGACCATG
>NC_051410.1:33713654-33713761 GCF_015228065.2 Penaeus monodon
CAGATAAGCATTATAAAGTAGAAGAGGGGGAAAATTTCACGTATTTATATTATTTTGTAAATACAGGATACATGTATTTCCTGACCCGCTGAATGGTCAGGATTAAC
>NC_051410.1:33714096-33714263 GCF_015228065.2 Penaeus monodon
CCAGCATTCACTCTCTAATACAGAAGGTTTGGTGCCCTAAATCACACCCTAACGCTAAATTCATTGTTTCAGGGAAGCTTCTGAGGGACTTTGCCTAGGCTCTTCTTCCTCCGTGCCCTAAGGGTCCGACTCCTGAGCGAGGGTCCTAGAAGGAAGACGAGACCGAA
>NC_051410.1:33714342-33714969 GCF_015228065.2 Penaeus monodon
CAGAAAACCGCAGAAGACACTCGGCAGGATGTTCGACCGCGCCCTGGGGAAATTTGTGTCCTTCGCGCTGGTTCCCCTGGTCCGTCTGCTGCTTGTGGGCGTGGTCAGGGAAACAGGCCACGCCCCTTTCGAGCTACACGTCCCTCTCGACCTGAGTTATGACTTTATTGTAGGTAAGTTGAACTAAGTCTTCTGGGAAAGTCCTAGAACTTTTTCGAATGAATGATCTGCTTTCGTTAACTTCTTTGCAATAAGACTGTAATTGATTTTGCTTTTATTTAGTATTAAAGCCCTTAACGCGATATGGAGATTTTGAAAATTGTTCGAATTCTGTCTAGAAAAAAAAATGCGAATCCACTTTTTAACTTCTTATAAAACTTTCTCTTAACTTTTTTCTATACTCGGCGAATGGAGTGTATCTAATTTCCTTAAAGTATGTGTAGAAGTATTACGTAAGCATGTTTGTCTGCTGTCTATGGGAATTCATTCTCCTTGGAGTGTCGCGTCGTATCTGAAAGTAATGCCATTTAGCTCGGTCTTTTTGTGCTAAACTTAAGAAAAACTTGCGCAAAAAATATGAGAAATACGTTTTTACTTTCCGCCGGTATGTTATTGTAAAAAAAGGTC
>NC_051410.1:33715121-33715345 GCF_015228065.2 Penaeus monodon
ACCCCATTGCATTTTTTTCTTCCTGAATGTAGTAGCAAAATCTTGCCGCACAGGACCTGCTCAACATGACCTCGTGACCTTGACATATAATACCCGTTCATGATAAGTCACGTGTGGTACACTTTTTTTTCCGCTCGCAAAGTCATCGTCCAGTTTCGCCTCTTTTTTCATTGAGCCATAGTTGTAAAGATACAGTAGTTCCAGTTATGTAATATGTATAGTAA
>NC_051410.1:33717627-33717907 GCF_015228065.2 Penaeus monodon
CAGATGACTTATACATCATTACCAACAAGCGAACCGTTTAGCCTCCCTGTCTTCCCCATCGCAGTCGGCGGCGGTTCCGGAGGCAGCGTCGTGGCGTCACGGCTCTCGGAGGTGGCTGGCTGGCGTGTGCTGCTCCTCGAGGCTGGAGGCCCACCACCCCCCGAGAGCTACGTGCCCGCCCTCAACTTCCTCTTCTTCCTGCCGGAGAATTCCAACTGGGAGTACACCATCGCGCCGCAGAAGCACGCACTCAAGAGCTACATCGGGAGGGTGAGGCAGC
>NC_051410.1:33718272-33719366 GCF_015228065.2 Penaeus monodon
CCAGCAATCCCGCGCCCACCAGAGCGGGCGCCTCATCCAGGGAAAGACGCTGGGCGGATCCTCCTCCATCAACGGAATGCTCTACGCCCGCGGCAACAGGCGGGACTACGACCAGTGGGCGTCCTTAGGGAATCCTGGCTGGGACTACGACACCATCCTTCGCTATTTCAAGAAGGCGGAGGGCTATCGTGGCGGCCATCTTGGCGAAAATGGTCGGTGGCTGAGCGGAGATTATTCAGTTTGTTAAAACGTTTTCCAAAATGTTTTGCCTTTTGTTGTCAGAACTTAATTAGAGTAGAAATTAGATACCAACACAAGTTGGTATTGAAGTGATAAGGTATTCTAGGTGAATTGATTAGTAGAAAAATCATCGTCACGCTAATATATTTTGAAAACGGATGTTCAAAAGTTCCCATCTGACTCAACACAAATTGCATCTGCATATCACTTGTACATTATTCATCCGCACGATATTTACTCTGCATAACGTTCACTGATGTTCACTAAATGTTCACCAGAGCTTTCGAGATACCCCTTACAATAGACAGATCCACTCGATGTTCACCTAGCATTCATCTCGTAATGCCCCCATACAGTGTTCATCCTATTGGTCACCTGATGTTCGCCTGTGCCACATTTGTTGACCCGATGTTCACCTGTACGACATTTGTTCCCCTAATACTCACCTGTACGACATTAGTTCCCCTAATGTTCACCTGTACGACATGTGTTCACCCAATATCCACCTGTACGACATTTGTTAACAAAATGTTCACCTGCGCGACATTTATTCACCTAATGTTCTCCCGTACAACACTTGTTAACCCAATGTTCACCTGCGCTTCGTTTATTCACCTAATTTTCACCTGTACGACATTTGTTCCCCTAATGTTCTCCCGTACGACACTTGTTCACCCAACGTTCACCTGCGCCGACGTTTGTTCTCCCGCCAGAGTACTTCCACGGACGCGACGGGCCCCTGGCGGTGACGCCCTCTGGCGGCGACTCGCTGCTCACCAAGGCCTTCCTTCAAGCCGGTCGATCCCTTGGCTACTCCGTGGTCGACCCAAACGCTCAGTCGCAGATCGGTAAGG
>NC_051410.1:33719532-33719856 GCF_015228065.2 Penaeus monodon
TTCGCTGGTAATAGAAATGAGATATGGTAATTAGCTTTTTCTTTCCGTTGTTCAAAAAAATGGGGTGTAAAAAAAAATCAAATAAGATACGGTAATTGTTTTTTTCCCGCTCTTCAGAGAAATGATAAGTGATTGTAAATAAATATAATTGATAAAACGTAGGAGTTTCAATTTCGTGTATTTAGAACTTTTTTTTTTATTATTACTTTTCATTACAGTGGGAAATTTGCTCATGCTAAAAGTGACCTGAAAATATGTCGACAATGACTTTGTAGATTTATTACATTTTATTTATTTATATATGGCAAATCGTGATCCCCTCAC
>NC_051410.1:33720208-33720914 GCF_015228065.2 Penaeus monodon
GTTCAAACTCAAAGTAAAAGTATAAGACACGGAATAACAAAACAACTTTCTTCAATCCCATAAAACCAACTATACCAACGAATAAAAACAACATCCGCCCTGTTTACCAAAGGATTCGCACCCTTTGACTATACAATTGGAGATGGGATCCGATGCTCCACGGCACAGTGCTACCTGAAACCCGCAACGTCTCGGCCCAACTTTCACATTCTCCATAGCGCCACAGTTCATAAGGTAATGGGGCTTATTTTCTGCGTTGTGACATTTATAGGTTTTCAGGAAGGTTCGATTTTTTTTCTCCAGTGTATTTGATAAGAAAAAAAACGGACATCCGTATGATGTATTACGAAAATATATGAAAAAACAAATCAATGTCACATGTGTGTTAAATAATCAGTAATTTCTAATAAATTCAGTGCTTTCTCTTCCATGCAACGATGAAATAAAGGAAATACAGGAAACTTTGTGGTGAAGACTTAAAATATGTGAAGGTTATTGATATACTGCAGTGCATTCATAATCACTTAATTTTAATTATATTAAACTTTGTCGTATATTGATTATTATAAATCACAATATTACCGTAAAACATCTTAAAATCCAATCTCTGTAGTTCCTGGTTTTGCAAAAAGTACACTTTTGATATTTTAAAATATGAAAAAGCTGAAATGAATGTACCCTCGCACAGAGAAATCAATGAAAACAA
>NC_051410.1:33720949-33721510 GCF_015228065.2 Penaeus monodon
CTTTAATCGTGTCATTCTTACCTTTCCTTTATAAGCTTTGATTTTATGAATCCATAGTAATTATTCACCTGTCGCTTTCCAGATCTTGTTCCATGAGAAACGTGCGGTCGGCGTGCTGTTCGAACATAATGGAATGGTTTGTTTACGTTTTGTTCTCTCCCTTCTTTCTAGTCACGTATTCGCGAGTAAATACGATCTCCTGCTTTCTTCTTCTATATTGTTTTATTTATAGTTTTCTCTCTGTATATCTGTTATTTTATATATTCTCTCGTTCTTCGTTTAGCTAGACTTATATTTCTAATCATGTAATTTTGCGTAAGAAAAGTCCTTCAGAATGAGAAGTCATCCTGGCTACCTGATATAAAGTCCGCTCTGTTTTTTTTCAGTTGAAGGTTGTAAAAGCTCGCAAAGAGGTAATACTGTCGGCAGGCGCGCTCTCCTCCCCCAAGGTGCTTATGCTGTCTGGCGTGGGACCTGCCAAGCACCTCCACCAACATGGAGTGAGTCCTACAGTGGTTTTACGTTGCTAGGTCGCATAAAGAAAAAAAGGAGAGAAGGTTT
>NC_051410.1:33722417-33722671 GCF_015228065.2 Penaeus monodon
GTATTTTTATATAAACTGATTCCCTTGCAGATCGACGTCGTGGCGGACCTGCCCGGAGTGGGTCGCAACCTCCAGGATCACCTCAACGTCTATGGCCTCACATGGACTGTCCGACCCGACGCCGAGGAATCTCCCTCCGTCCTCTCCTCGCTTGATGATTACGTGAAGCGGAGGCAAGGTGAGTGGGTTACCTGTATTTAAAGCGGTACTTGGTGAAGTAACTTCCTGAACTACCGTAGTATTGGTAATGTAGA
>NC_051410.1:33722695-33723368 GCF_015228065.2 Penaeus monodon
GAGCTCAGATTCTAATAATGAAAAAGAGGGATATACATATATTATCGTAATTAAAATTATATATTTTTTTTACATTATGTAATTGTTAAAACGAGATACATATCAGTTATATATCACTGATCAAAGGTTTACTGGAAATAAGTTTGTAATACATGCCATAATTCACTGAAAATTACGGATACTGAGAATACAAGGTCTTCACAGAGACGACTATTGTACATCTCTTTTGCTGAGTAATAACATCCAAAGAATCAAGTAAAACCTTATATCTAACAATCAAATAGGTTACTAGATATCGTTTGCAATACTTCCAATAACTGTAATTAATGCCAATAATTATTTTTAGATATTTTGAAATAAGCATAACATCCACACCTATGACAGAGCTGTTTACTTCATCCCACAGGCCCCTACGCCACTCCCCTGGGCGACCAGAGCAGCGCCTGGGTGAGAGTGAGCGACGCCCCTGGAGACCCACAGTGGCCGGACGTGCAGTACCTTCTGACTTCGTCGACGCTGGCCACCGACAAGGGCATCTTCTCGCCGTCTTCCCTGGGCCTCGACCCTGTGGTGAGGTGAAGGGGTTGCGGCAGGAGGAAAGAGAGGGCTAGGCAGTTGGATGTGGATAGAGTGACTGGGAAATCATGATGACTTGTATTTCACAAAGTCCTTG
>NC_051410.1:33723696-33723928 GCF_015228065.2 Penaeus monodon
GACCCTCCCATCCCTCCCGCAGCGTTACCGGTCTTACTTCGAGGCCGTGTTGGGGGAGGATGGATTCTCGCTCCAGCTCAACCTGATGCGGCCTTCGAGTCGCGGCAGCGTCACACTCCGCTCGCGAGATCCAAGGGACTACCCGCACGTCGATTCCAATTTCCTCAGTCATCCGGACGACCTGAGAATCTTGGTGAATGGTAAGTGGTCGTGGGGAGGATGGATGTGTGCA
>NC_051410.1:33724066-33724750 GCF_015228065.2 Penaeus monodon
CAACTCCTTTCACACGACAAATACAGCTAATTCACTCTAGGAAACATTAGTTCAGCATATTAACAGTGCTCTCCAAACAGGTATAAAATTCGCCCTGGCCATCGGAAATACCACTTCCATGAAACAATGGCTTGGGGCTAGATTTCACGATAAGGTAAGTGCTGCATATATTTCTTGTGTCTTTATATCGCACTTCCATCATACCATGAAAATAAATAATACTGTTATCATTTATCGAGAAAATAAACTATTCATAAATATCTTATATTTTTCTATCCAAATCATTAATCATTAAAACAATTACATGCAGGCACAATATCAAGCAAACACAAGATCTATAGATATTAATGATAATCATGCAATACCCATTTTAATTACGAATAAGATACAACATACGAAGTCCCATTAGACCAAACAGCGTTAACCATGTAAACATGTGCGCCATAACTTTCCCTTCATTTTATATCCTTATTTAACAAACGCACAGCACTTCCCTGGCTGCGAGAATATTTACTACGGCACGGACGACTATTGGGCATGCTACGTGCAACACATGGCATCGAGCTATCTCCATCCCGCCGGCACGTGCAAAATGGGATCCAAAAATGACCCTTTGAGTGTTGTGGATTCGAGACTCAGGTAAGATCAGTACTGGGGAAGGGGGGAGCTTTTACGTTGGTATAT
>NC_051410.1:33725021-33725190 GCF_015228065.2 Penaeus monodon
TTTCCAGACTTCGCGGAGTGTCCGGTGTCCGAATAGTGGACGCCTCCATAATGCCTGTAATCGTCTCGGGCAACATGAACGCTCCAGTCATAATGATCGGCGAGAAATCAGCTGATATGATAAAGGACGATTGGGGAGCTTCGGCTATACTTAAGGCTTATTCGTAATA
>NC_051410.1:33725217-33725306 GCF_015228065.2 Penaeus monodon
AAAAGTTATTTATATTAATAATTAAATAAATATGATGAGAAGAGAATTTCATTCATTATCCTGTATGTGAAGTTGGATGAAAATCGGTG
>NC_051410.1:33725844-33726087 GCF_015228065.2 Penaeus monodon
ATGAATTTCAAAAGTTCCCCATAAAATTTCAGGCAAAAAAAATCGTTTCAAAATATATGTCTACCACACCTTTAAAATAAAATAAAAAGGTAGAAATACCTTTTTATTGACAATTACACTGTTGACAAAACCCTCGACTGGATCCAAAATCCATACGTGGATCTGCTACATCACGGAAATCAGATCAGCTGATCTCTGGGTCATATTTCACCTAAATATAATTTTTCCTCACAGTCCATCTGA
>NC_051410.1:33726138-33726677 GCF_015228065.2 Penaeus monodon
GTGTCTAATCCTGCTTCCTAACCAAGAATCCAAGTAGCTAACAATTAAAAAGCAACTAAAACTTCTTATGTCGCTTCTCCATACATACGTAATAACAAATAAAAATGATCACTTTTGTGCATCGTCAACACACCCTGTCCAATAATTTACTATTCAGTCTCAAAAATAAACGAACAATTATCAAAATATAACCTACAAGAGCAAGAAACAAGAAAAAAAAATCCAATCACCACAAATAACTTTACTAATAACAATACAGTACAAACACAACACGGTACTCCATAACCAAACGACCTCAAATAGATCTGATGCAACGAAGTACAGTCTGTTGCTACGCGGAGAGCAGTTTTCGCGGAGGCAGGTGAACATCCTGTGGTATTCCATCAAGCAAATGGGCGTCCGGCGCTGCATGAATGAAGTCTCCGTCCGGCATTGCATCCCCGGCCCCGGTGCTCAGGTCTGTGCATGTCTGCTCTGCAATGTGGGAGGAGGTTTTGCATTAAAGTATGTTGAATTTGTCGTGTCTGTTGAAATAAGGG
>NC_051410.1:33727144-33727725 GCF_015228065.2 Penaeus monodon
GTAGTGTCACCGAGAGAAACAATTTTTTATTTTATGCTAGGTTTCCCCATACAACATCCCCCATTTTTATCGCCACTACTGCTTTCTTAATTTTACTGTTATTAATCATTTGATACCCTTATTAGTAAATTGTACCTTATAACTGACTACTTAGTTAGTTAATTTAAGTCGCTTGATTGTATTATTACTCAATTTGCAGGATTTTAAAGGTTCCAGTAATGTAAACTGTCAGAATCAGCTGTTTTGCGAGCGAGTTCAGTTGTTGATCACCAGGAAAAGTGTGGGGTTTTAGCAGAAAATATGTCTTCTGTGAAACAAACGCAAGTTAAGTGCCTGGGACCTTCTTGTATATTCATGATTATGTTGTTGAGGCTCATGTGAATCTTTTAGGCTTGTGTATTATGTATTCCGTCCCTCTGCCCAGGTTTTGTTAGAATTTCGCCTTTTCTTTCGTTCATTGTTATTCCTTTCTCGTGTTCGGCACTTTTTTCAGTTTGATTGGTAAGTCTGTATGTTTGTATATGTTTTATAATATGGTTTGATTTCTAATAATTTTGTATTTTATGCGATACTTATATGAT
>NC_051410.1:33728046-33728114 GCF_015228065.2 Penaeus monodon
GAATATATATTAATAATTCAATAACTATTAATATAATACACTGATACACACACACTATCACAACTATA
>NC_051410.1:33728226-33728335 GCF_015228065.2 Penaeus monodon
GTAGTATAAACTTATTTCTTTTAACACTAGACAACATAAATTAACATACTATTACATAATGCATCGCTTAAATAATACAAACAATAACCATATAATATGGATATTAGTG
>NC_051410.1:33728421-33728915 GCF_015228065.2 Penaeus monodon
AGTCGACATATGTATGTACGTTTCATAGTAAAATGTAAAAGGTATGATGAGATTGATATTTCACATGAGAGTATTTGATTATATCTCATGTATTTAGTATGCTAATCCGTTCATCCCTATCTTCAACATACAAGATTCTATTTATAAACATTACACATACAGAAATACATAAATTATAACTTTCTTCTCTCCTCTTATTCTGTCTCTTCTTCTATCTCTCCTCTCCTTAGATTCTTTACATACACATCAACTGACATCAAACACACATTCACTACAAACCTCACCAATCACACACCAATACACTCAGACACTCGCAAACTACCATAACCCACTCCTACACACATCAATACACACTACAATACTTATAATACAATCCTTTATTCAACTTCACAATCAAATCACAACACACCACATACACTTACAAACTACTAACACAGGTCTCATCAACACGCATCATACTCACAACAATATCACAACACTTATAAACTTCCCAA
>NC_051410.1:33729018-33729571 GCF_015228065.2 Penaeus monodon
TTGTGAGTGCCGCCGTTTTTGTGCGTGGGACTAGTTACTGCTTCAGCTGTGTCGTAAAATTGTTTTCTAAACTTTATTACGTTCATCTGCTATATCTCGTATAAGCACAAATATTCACTCTCATTCAAATACTTGATATAGAATAGCATATTGGCAATTTTTCTTTGTGTGTAAGCTTGTCATATAGTTGTAAATATATTACAATATCAATATAGACTGATTAGATTGGGATGATAATATACCATCACTATAAACTATATATATACTCGCTATAGATATATTATATAAATTTCTAACTACTGCATTATAAATACTATAAATACATATTCGTATCTCTCATCAATCTATCTGAGCTATAACATGTCTCTGTCATCGATATTTATATCAAATTATTAAACTCAAATACATTATCTATCTATACTCTCAATACACATAATATATCTCACTCTTAATGGTTACTGATTAAGCCTCCATAGAATAATAACACGCTACTCTATCAAACTAATGATATTGTGTGAGTACTATAGTGATAGTAGTGATGAAGAATACATTA
>NC_051410.1:33730907-33731225 GCF_015228065.2 Penaeus monodon
CATTTAATGAGTATTACTCACTATTACAGAATTCCCACAAGCTGTGAGAATGGATGCAAACAACTCGCTGCATATTGTGACGCCCCTAATTCCTAGTGCAGCTTTGTCACAGCTATGTGGTCGTCAAGTGTTACTCAAGCTAGAAAATTGCCAGCCATCGGGGTCATTTAAAATCCGTGGGATAGGAAACTTTGTTCAGAAGGTATGAGTTCTCAGAAATTGGCTTTTTTGTCTTCAGTGTCTGAAGGATTTTTGTAATTTAGGATATTTTATTATATGATAAATTGTCTAAATGTTGCTGTGTGAAAAGCAAAGTCA
>NC_051410.1:33731977-33732821 GCF_015228065.2 Penaeus monodon
GAGAGGATGCAAGCAGGTTGTTTCCTCTTCAGGCGGAAATGCTGGTATGGCATCTGCATATGTGGCAAAAATGTTGGGACTTCCAGCAACAATTGTTATTCCTGAGTCAACACCTAAGCTCATGATTTCACGGTTAGAGGAAGAGGAGGCTAAAGTCATGGTAAGATTTTTCTATCATTGTTTTGAAATTGTTTAACATGAAATTTTGTTTTGTCAGGGTTAGGCATGACTGCTGGCTTTCATATTTATAACTTGCCTTTAGTTAGTTGATATAGAGTTTTAGTTCAGGGTTTTGTATGTGAAAATATATTCAAAAGAACAGGTAACTGATGTGTATTTTTCCTATATCTTTTTGGGGAAGCTAAAGAAAATTAGGTTACACAGAAAGCTTGTTACTATTCTTGAAATTTACTAATCATTTAAATATTAATTTTTAACAGGTTCATGGAAGAATTTGGAATCTGGCTCATGAGAAGGCACTAGAAATAGCAGCCAGTGGAAATTCTTGCTTAGTTCATCCATATGACCATGAAGAAATTTGGTAAGAATACATGTAGTAGCAACCTAGCCTCTGTATTACTTTGTATACTATTTGTCACTAGGGTGTGTGATTGACTTTAATTTATCTATTCTCTTTTCTATTAATGTGACTATTTTGCATTACAGGGAAGGTCATAGTACAATAGTCACAGAGATTCTTCAACAAACCAAAGCAAAACCTGCTGCTATTGTTTTGTCTGTGGGAGGTGGTGGCCTTCTCTGTGGTGTATTAAAAGGCTTACACAAACATGGTAATGATCAAGAGAAATACATCTTCAGTTATATTTTTGATCTGGCATGTTTT
>NC_051410.1:33732861-33733372 GCF_015228065.2 Penaeus monodon
CCTTTTTGTAAAATTTCCTTATTAGTTTATTCCTTTATTATGTTACCAGATTTTTTTATGCTAGGTTGATTAAAAAAGAAACAGAAACACCATTAATATATTGACCCACTATATCACTAAACTAAAAATTTCTCATTTGACAGAGAATCCAGAAATATTTAGTCCTTGAAGTTTCTGTACCTGCAATATAATTATCATATATCTGAATAAAATGTTGACATGATAATGACAAGGGGGAATATTTCACTCCACCGCTTCCACTTATAATGATTTGTATCTTGCTTTTCAGATGTTGATATTCCTGTTGTTGCCATGGAGACGCAAGGTGCTCATGCCTTCAATGCTGCACTGAAAGCTGGGAAGCCTGTGTCTATTGGGGATATTACAAGGTAAAAGCTCAAAAACTATTGATATAGGTATGCATTGTCTATGTTTCTAATATGTATCTAAATATCTGTCACTGTATTAGTATCTGCATATTTACCCCTCTCTCTCTATAGTGTACTTATGC